>NC_056527.1:18447347-18614180 GCF_019175285.1 Sceloporus undulatus
CTTTCCCAGTAGACCTGTAATTCAATCTTCTATGGTTACTATTTTTTAAATATTCTAATTACCAGAAACAGACTGTTGATCACCAAAAAAAAAAAATGGGCATTATTTAGTTTAATAATAAAATAAATAAATAAATTTATTTATATTTTCCCACCTCTCGAGGCAGGATTACCACCCAATACAATATACAAGTACAATTCACAACAATAAAAACAGTGATGTAGTATGGTAAAATATAAAAATAGATAACAGTTTGCTCTGCTCATAGTTCAATACCAGTCATATTTCATCTTTTGGGAAAGATCTTAGTCCAGTGAGAAAGAGCATCATAAGCCTTCACAAGTTCCCTGAATGAACCTGCACTGTCTTCACATGGGATGCAAAAGATTCTAGTCTGAAACCTACCGTATGTCTGTTTGTCTGTCTTGTAAAGTGGCTAGTGGGCTAGTGAAAAGGTTGCCTTTATGAGATTTGCAATGGAGCTGTACAAATTTTAACTGCTTGGGATGCATATCTACGTACATGTAAACTGGAATCACTGAGGAACATATAATTAAGATGATGTGTTTGCATTTGGATATTTCTACCCAATACCAAAGCCAGAACTAGCCCCTTAGTAAAGAAACTGTGAAAATAGGTAGGAAAATAAGCAAATCAAGATCAAGTCTTCTGGTGGATAGGCAGTCTGTTTAGATTACCAGGACGCCATGGTATTGCCATCAAAGGCTGAACCAGGATGAACTAGTAAGCAGTTACTGGGGAAAGAAATATTAGTATTTTAACTTCAGGTCTGTTTTGTTATATTTTGTTGTATCTTTTGGGACTTCGCAGTCAAATATAATATATTTAAAGGTAGGGGTTGTAAGAAAGGAAACAAGTTGTAAGAAACCCAAACTGTATATCCAGTTAATAGCTGGAGCTCTTTATGTGTTTGTGTGTAATGTCTGATTTAAATGCTCACTTGCAGGGGTGGGATTCATTTATTGCTTTTTCTATCTGTGTGTTAAACATTGAAGGAAAGGAAGAAAAGCAAGTGAATGTATGTGCAAGTGTCATGATAGGAATCAAATTTCTTTTAAGACATCATGTACAGGCCAGCAGTGAGAAACTTATACTTTTAAATCATTCATGCAGGTACAGAAGGCCTAGGATTTAGCATCACTTCAAGAGATGTTCCCATTGGCGGTTCAGCTCCAATTTATGTGAAAAACATCCTTCCAAGAGGTGCAGCTATTCAAGATGGAAGATTAAAGGCTGGAGACCGGCTCATTGAGGTGATGAAATGCTGCAATGCTGTTTTGGCTTCTATGAGTCCTTTGAGCAGGCAGCTTCCTTTCACATGAATTGCATAGCATTTTAGTTATTCTTTTTCCATTCTGCTGCCAGTTTTTCCTGGCATTGTCTTTTGAATAACAGTATTGGTAAACACAATATACCAGGCAGCAGCTTCACTTGCTGTGCAGAAAAAGCATCCATTTCCATTTGAAAGTACGGTGTTTTTTAAAAAAAGAGTTCACATTTTGGTGGATGCTGTGTGGCAATAATAACAGTGACAAAATGAAGAGTGTGGTATAACAGTTTATTTGGGATTAAAAGATCTTTCTTGCTGTACAAGCCTATTTGCTTCTGGAAAATATTTTATTTATTTATTTATAGCCCGCTCTTTTCTCAGGACTGGGAAAATATTCTTCCCCATGGAATGGTATCTAAAAATGTGTAACAAAAATTGGTAGTTGATGGCTTCCATGTCTGTGGGTCAGTAAATGCACTCTGGGTTTTAATGTGAACAGACCTGCTAAAATTCCCTCAAAAGAAGTTCACCCCCCCCCCCCCCCAATCCCTTTAAACTCAGAGCAGATTTACCACTCCACTGATATTCTCAACTATCTGACAACACTGAGAACAATAATTATAATGGCAATAGTTGGGTACATTGTTTTAAAGGGCAGGTTCTTTGCCCTTTTTTTTCTAGAAAGACACAGAGGCGGGTTACAGACTGCCATAAAGTACACGCTCTGCGCGTACTAGGGTTAGGAAGGGCGGTATTAGGGTTAGGAAGGGTCTTACCTTCTCACGGCCCTTCTTCCTAGTACGCGCGGAGCGCGTCTTTAATGGCAGTGCCCATCCACATGGGTGCTGCCATTTTGACGTCTTGGATGCATAGCATCCAGACGTGTCGCGGCGGAAGTGACGCCGCGAGGGCGCACTTCGCACTTCACAGCGCCACTTCCACGTTTTGAAAAGGAGCGCCATCGCTCCTTTTTCGCTGCGCCGGGAAGCCTCACGGTCTGGCCACTGGGGCTTCCCTCTGCAGCGAATGGTGGCGGCGGGAAAACGGCCGCTTGAGGGTGGTCTGTAACCCGCCATAGATTTTTCTCAGGTTTGGGTAATCTGTATAATTTCCTGTGAACATGCTCACAATTATATCTCCTTCCTGATCTTGTTGTGCACATTTAAGTCAACTCTGATATAGGATAACACTGTCATAGGGCTTTCTTAGCAAGATTTATTCAGAGGAGGTTCTTCATTGCCTTCCTCTTAGGTGGAGAGAGTGTGACTTGCCCAAAGTTACCCCATGGCTTTCTGTGGCTGAGTGGGGACTTGAATCCTGGTCTCCTGGAGTCCTAGCTCAACACTCAAACTGCTACACAATACTGGTTGCCAACTGTTGCATAAATACCAAAATTCAAGGAGTAGGGGTCCTGTGGGAAATGTCTGTAGGTAACATTGTGGTCATGAACTTAAGTGAATGGTTGCATTTATTTTAATCTTTTGACTGAGAAGTACTAACTTGGATGTACTATAAGGCTGTGAAAGAATAAAAATACAGAAACCTCTTAATCCTATCTACTAAAATGGTGATGGGGGAAATCGAAGGCTGCAGGATGTTGTTATTAGAATTGTTTTTATTAAATGATAATGTTATGAGGGATGCTTGGGTTTCTTAGTTTGCAGATGTATATTAAACTTATTTGAATTTCTTTGATGCTTATTTTGGAATTTAATTGGTTTATAAATGGTTTGATGTAAGATAGTTACAGTATACTTTGAAAAGTTTCTACCTTTCATTTAGTAAGTTGTTCTCTGCTTTAACTCCATCCAAGTTTTCCTTGTGAGAATACATATGCAGTCAAAACAAAAGAGGAGTGTATGGCAATCCTTTTGGAATGTATAGATAAGGAATTGCAATGCAGAAATGAGAAATTGAGCAACTGAGAAATAAGAGAGAACAGAACCTAAACAATGAAAGGAAGAGGAAGCGGGGAGTGGTGCTCATTGGTTAATTCAAAATAAGTTATTTCCCTTTCAGCTGTAGAAGAACCCATCCCCAGATCTGGGGAAATGAGATCATAATTGCTTCAGGATTTTTTGTAGTGTGGTTTTTTTTTGTTTGTTTTTTTTGTAATCATACCCAGTTACTGATTTTACTGAACTTAGCAAGTGTACCTCTCCCTTGGTTTAGTAGGACAAATTACAAATGAGTACTGCAAACATAATTGCAATCTAACTCTATTCCTTAAACAACAACAGCCATACAACAAATTACAGTATGTAGTAAATTGAACACATATTCATCAGTTGAGGTGTTAGTGCAAGATTTGATTGCAGGATTCAACATATGCTGTATAGCAACCTTAGATGCAATCCTTAAAGTCCTTGTTCAGTGTGAAAAGAACCTAATCTTTATCTATGGCAACTGCAACTCCTTTCCTTCCCAGCAATTCCACTTCTTCTGAATTTAGCTAGTAAGAACAGCCCTTCTTTTAGGATTCCTATCCTAAAGAGGATTGTACAAACTTTAACCACTTTGTACTAGTGACCCTTTAAGCAAACTTAGGTGCGGTACAGACTGCCCAAATGTGCTGTGCTGGAGCCGATTTTAGGGTTAGGGACCGAGCACTAACCACACGGTCCCTAACCCTAGTATGGAGTGGTGGCGCATTAATGACAGCGTCCTGTGTACACGGGCGCTGCCATTGTGACATAAGCTCTGCGCACTGTCCGCATGGCACCGTGCGTCGCTTACATCATGAGTGCGCCAGTGGCACACTCGTGACATCACTCTGGCACTGTAAAAAGAACCTGGAAATACCAGATTCTTTTTACTCTGGAGGGAAGCTGCGCTGTTGGTGGCTGCGGCTTCCCTTCATAGGAAAATAGGTTGCCAGTAGGCCACCATTTTTTGGTGGTATATACTGGGCCTTAGACAAGTTTACTTTTTGGACTATCACTGTTAGAATCTTCATGTCAGCTCAATTCTGGGAGGTGTATCCATGCAGTAACTTTTACAGGCTTTGTCTTTTATGTATGATCTAAAACTAGCCATCATTACCATTGCACTTCTCTGTGTGAGTAGACAATTGCCTGCTATAAAGCACAAGAAGATGTATTCTGCCATATAGTTCATTTTTGCATTGTAGCATCAAGAAAGATGCTGTGTAAGGCAGCATCAAATTTATTTATTTAACCCCAATTTTCTTTTTATTTTGGGATCACAACACCTAAATTCTTTCTTTCTCGTTGAATTTATATCCTGTTCTTCAGTATTCTGCCCCCAGTAAAGTTTACATTTCAACAAAAGTAGAATTCAGTCTATAAAAAGAGGACACAACAGAAAGTGTACACAGTGGATAGAAGCAGCATATAAAACCATTTCAGAGTTAGTGAAATTATTAAGTGTTTTGGAGAATTAAAAGAGGGAGTGCTTCTTGGGACAGTATTCTACAGCCACAGACTTGAGGGGGCTCTGTAATGTACTACCATCCACTTCAGCTAAAATTAAGGCTTGTAAGAAGATGTTAATATAAAGATGGTTTGATATGGAGGCAGGTGATGCTTTAGGTGCCAAATGGCTTTACTGTTAAACACTAGCAACCTGAATTGTTAATAAGATGGATCAAGAATCAGTATGAGTGCTTTTGAATTGGCAAGATGTGATGCCAAAGGCTGCCGCCTGACTCACTGGGCAGGCAGCGTTGCTGCCGGGTGCCTGGTGCCACGGAGGTCTGGCGTGCCCCAGCATGCTTTGCTGGGGCACGCTGGCCTCCAGTTGGGTGGCAGAGGGGGGAAAAGGAGGGACTTCCGCCTCCTGAGTGATGCTTTAGGAGGCGGATAGTCCCTCTCTATGGTCGCCTCGGTCCTCCAGGGCAGCTGATTGGCTGTCTGTTCCTGGGAGCAGGGCGACTCCCCTCTTGGCCCCCACCTTTGGAATAGGTCTATATATAGGCCATGCGGTGTCCTGCTCGGCGCCATTTCTGCTTGGCTCTGCTGCTGAGCAGAGCTGGGTTTCGGGGAGGCAAACACAAGGGGCTTGCCCCCTCCAGACAGGTGGGGGCTTCCTTCCCCTCCCCCCCTTACTGTGGTCTTGGGGTATAGAGAGTGCGGCGGCCGCCATTTTGGACTGGGCTCCCTGCCATGGGGCCCAGCTAGTGAGTAGTTTCGGCTGTTTTCCCTCCCCTCCTGTATTTGGATAGGGCTTTTGGTTTTGGAGAGTGTGTGGCTTGCCCAAGGACACCCTGTGTTGGGCTTGCTTGCTGTTCTCTGTTCAAAAATTTTTCAGCCTGGTCACACTCTCTCAGCCACCTGTTTTGTTATTTGCTCTTTCTAACTGGTAATTGCTGACTGTTTATTCATCATGCCCAACAAAGCGGGGCGCAAAAAGACATCCTCGGCAATAGCTACGCAAATTACGTCTGGTCAATTTGGGGGACTTCAGCATATGCTGGCCTTGAATTTTAATGCCACTTCCTCCTCTGATACTACGTTGGGCTCAAGTTCCAGAATTGTTTCTACATCAGGATCTTCACATGTTGGGCCATCGCCAGCTGTTCATTGTTTGTCTCAATCGGCAATGTCGGAGCTGTCATGTTCCATTGCTGAGTTGATTGCAAAAGCCACTTCACCTTGCCAGCTAAGTGATCCAGAATCTCCTTCACTTCCGACAGTTGCCAGATCTCCTGGAGCCTCATCTTCCAGCCAAGTACCTTCGGCAGACCGTGACAAGACCCCTGTGGCAGCGAAGCATTATGTTGTCTTGTTGTCATCCATCTCCAGTTTGACGTCGTCATCTTCCAGTTCGGACAGCGAGGTGTTCGGCAGCGTTGATGGTGACAACAGACGTAGACGGCTCAAGAAAGGTCACAGAGCCAAGAAAAGACACCGATGGGCTCGATCCTCACAAGCTGCTCAAGATGCTTTCAATGCTGTTAACTCACCTTTACCTTCTGGCAGAGATTGCTTTTGAGTTGAGCATGCCTTGGCCCCAGGCCTGCCGTGCTGGGCCATCAAGCGTCGTAACTGGCGACCTAGTCTTCAGGGGGGTTGGGTCGACCAGGAAGCACAAGGGTTTCCAGTTTGCGCACCTGGAGAGCGCCCTCCTGGCTCTCATCTACCTCGCAAAACCAGGAAGCTGATTCTTAGAGGCTGTTTCGTTGATGTCTTTGGTTTGGTTCCTCTGACAGGTCAAGCAGCTTTGATGGTTACCTCGTCCAAGGGAAAAAAGAAGGCCCCCCTTTCCCCTCCAGTTGACTGCAATTTTGGCTAGAGGGTTTCACCGTTTTTAGGGCTGTGGTTTCCATGGTCTTCCCTGAACGGGCTTGACAGCTCGACAGCCATTTGCTGCAGGCCCTTAAGGCCAGAGAGTTTGCTGGCGAGGCAGCAGCCATTGCTTACGATATGGCATTCTGCCAGCATGCTTCCCAGAATTCTAGAGAGTGATGGGATCACCTTCATTCCGAAATTTGGCTATTGGAAGTTGGAAGTCAGGCCATGCCGCCTGCATCTTCCACTTGCTCTGCTCCTTCCGATAGTCCGTGCCTTGTTTGCCGAGATTTCAAGGTTGGCAAGTGTTTTCGCATGCAGTGCAAATTTGTGCCTCTTGCAGAGGTCCTCATGCTAGGCTGTCCTGCCCTTTAACCCTTCCCAAATCTCTGGCCTCGCAGATTCCTTGCTCTGCCTCTCTGCACAGCGGGGTAGCTGGCCCTGCTCCTAAATAGGCATGCTTGAGCTGTGGTTGGTTCACCTGGTTCGTGTGGGTGCTCCTATCCCTTACCTTTCTCATGGCATGTTTGATCACTGGATCTTTGTACTGTTTTGTTTGCTGTTTTGCACATTGTTCAGTTCTTTCATTTTCAGGTTTGGATTGAGCACTATCATTGCGGTTTTAGGCTGAGCTGCTGCCCAGGCGGATGACTGCGATTACTGGTTTCCACTCTGACAGTGTTGAGGTTGAACCTGGCTTTTCATTGGTGGACATTATGCGTTTCTGCAATGTACATCCACTAGGCTGAACGCGTTGATATGTTTGCAGCTTCAGCCGATTTGAACTTAATTTTTTTGCATGGATCAGGCCGGCTTGGCAGCTTCTCTGAACCCGGTTGGTGTTGCGTTCGGGGTAGGGTTGGCGGTGGCGTTCCTTCGGAACGGCCTTTGTGAGGGCAGCAGAGGTTCTGGATCGGGTAGGCATGGTCTAGAAGGTTGCATAGCACTGTACTGGGAGTCCCTATGGGACATGGGAACGATGAGGGCATACGTTGTGGTCATTGCGGGGGCCATAACGTGACACCGCTTCCCGGTGACTAGGGACTTTAGTTAAATGCAATCTGCGGGTTGCATGAATACGAGAGGGCGTTAATCTAGCCCCTAGCTCATCCCGATGCCTTGCTTTATATGACATGCCATTTATCCTACAACGGTGGGTTGTAAGATGATCCAGAACTCATGCTTTTGGCCAACCCTACCTTTTGCTGATACTTGCGTTAATAAAGTTGTGGCCTTTCCTCCACATGTGGCTTTGCGTTTTATTGTGGTGACGCCCTCACAGGCAATATCCATTCCTGGTTAGCTGTCTAGCAGCTATATTTTAACTAGCTGGAAAATCCAAGAGGTCTCACAAGGAAGCTCCACATGTATCATATTACAGTCATCTAGTCTGGAGGCTCTTATGTGTCAGTTGTTCACAGATTTTTTTTACCCTTGTGACCCCTTTTACATCTACATGTGGACGTCACCCCCCCCCACAACGTATATGAATTCATAATACATGAATAAAAATATTTTCTTGAGTGTGTGTATTTTCATTTGCACATTCATGTATATTCATGTTTTAAAGAAATAACATTGTTCAGATTAAAACAGTTTTATTTAAATGAACTCAACATTAACTCAATTTATCACATAAATATGTACATTTTACACATTAAAATGTGTAGGAAGAGGAGGGACCATGTCCACCCTCACCTCCTGAGCAACTCTCATGCCCCCTGGGGTCCTGCCCCCCTTTTGGGAACAAGTGTTATATGTTGTTTCATTTTTAGAGGGCTATTATATCCAGATAGTTTCTGCTACGAACGGGGTCTGTTAAATATACAAATGGTTGCAAAATATCAGACATAAAGGAATGCAAAAGCTTAATCTTTCTGATGCTCATAACTCTATAATTTTTGTGCCATCAGATCAAAAAGGCTATCTCTCTGGAAACTATGTGACAGTTTTCTCAATGATGCTCCCTGATACTTATTAGCATATTTGAAGAACATTCTTACCCTAAACCCAAATAGAAAAATGATACGTGTTAGGTATCTGTTGTATCTGTTGTATCTGATGTATATGTTATTCTCCACCACCACCACCCCCTTTCCTCATCGAATGATAGAAGCTTAAGGAAAAATGTTTATGAAATCTAATTTATGGTGTCATTGTAGTAGGATAAGGGAGACACAGGAAAAACATGGTGCTAAAAGGCTGTGTGTGGGCTAAGAATATTATCATAATTAATTTCACACAAAGCCCTTTCCTTTTTCATAGTAAGCAAACTTCTTGTGTTTTAACTCTTCTATGCACCATTGCCTCAGTAATTTCTAAGGAGGGATAAGAAATAGCAGTCTCCTCCTCATTGTTCTGTTTGAGAATGTTTAAGCACAAAGTGGCAAACCCATTTACACATTTTCTTTGTATTTTCAGTATAGATTTTGTACTGCTCCAAAGACTCTGCCACTTTGCCTTAAAATGTACAAGGGAAAAAATACCCCTGGTGGTCCCTAATGCACTCATCTCATACCATTTGCACTACAAATTCATGATGCTTTCATGACATCATTACCAGCACTTGGAAAGTTTAAGGCTGAAATGAACCATGGCAGTTATTCTTCTTAACACCCTTTCCCAGAAGCATGGAATTCTCTACCATGTTTTTTTTTACTTGATGCACTCATTTAGTCTCCTTAAAGCCTTTCATGATGGAGATGTTACATTCCCACAGTATCCCTACACAACAGAACGATCACTGCTTTTTAAAAAAGATCCTTTATATTATCTCTGACACAATCCCTTAAAAGCTATTTGCCTGACTGTTTTACTTCTTTTTTTAATGCAAATAATTCTCTTTTTGTAAAATATCCTTGGTGAAGAGCATAAATGCCCCCACCCAACTATATGTATTTTTACATAAATGTATATGTAGCATTAGACTATGACTTTTCCACTATTCCAGGAGTGGGGAAATTGTGACCCTCTAGATGTTTTAGACTACAATTCCCAGAGTCCCCTACTATTGATCACACTGGGTGACAGAGATGCAAGTTGTAGCACATCTGGAGAATCAAAAGTTCCCCACCTCTGATTTATTCCATTGGTTTCTTTATCTCTTATCCTGTTTTGATACACTTGTCTAACTCTAAAGCTCATAGAATGAGAGCCAATGGGGCAGATACTGTCAGGGGAGGCCAAGAAGGGTTCTGGTGCCATTATATGGTGGTTGGTAAAGGAAGAAGAAGCAGAGCTGGGGGCAGGGGTACTGAACAATATGATAAGTGGGAGTTGCAAATGTCACTCGGGAGCACCAAGTGAACCTTTCTCTACTTGTCAGGCTTCCGGATGCTGCAGTAACTAACTTGATATGGAAGGCACCATAGCAATATGGTGGTGGAAGGGACCTTTCTATTTGATAATAAATGTGAAAGTCCTGGTGAAGACAGAAGCTGGTCCACAGGTTTTTTGTTTGTTTGTTTGTTTGTTTTTGGTGGTTTCTTTTGGGCTATGTAGCCATGTTCTAG
This sequence comes from Sceloporus undulatus, assembly GCF_019175285.1. NCBI lineage: Eukaryota > Metazoa > Chordata > Lepidosauria > Squamata > Phrynosomatidae > Sceloporus > Sceloporus undulatus. The sequence continues at coordinate 18,457,400 of NC_056527.1, forward strand.
AAGAGTTTCTTCCTGATGTTTCGCCAGCAGGAAGAAACTCTTCTAAAACATGGCCACATAGCCCAAAAAACCCCCACAAAAACTATGGATGCCCGCCATGAAAGCCTTCGACTTCACAAGCTGATCCACCTTTCAAAATTCATATCAACAGTAGCAGAGCTGATGATACTGATAAGTTAGGTAGGGTAGAGAAAATTAACATTAACCTGATTAGTATAGCCTCATCAAACAGCCACAGTGGTATAGTTGTTTCAGCATTAGACTATGACTCGAGACCAGAGTTTCAATCTTTGCTGGGTTATGAAAACGAGTAATCACTGGTCATGCTCTCTGAGCCTCAGCGAAAGGCAAAGGCAAACCCTCTCTGAACAAATCTTGCCAAGAATACTCTGTGATAGGTTTGTCATAGGGTCACTGTAAGTCAGAATTGATTTTAAGGCACACAGCAGCAACAGGAGTCTCATCCATTAGTTGCATGCTGGTCTGCACTAACCTCTGCTGGTCTTTATTCCCTCTAATTCATAAAGCTGAATATTGTCATCACTTTTACTGATGATACTTATTTCATTGGCATTTCTTTTTTCTTTTGTCTTCTTGCTTCTCACCTGTCCCAAGACAGAAATCAGCTTATTCTAATATGATTTGTTGTCTGATTGCTGTTGTGAAAGCTTGTTGAGCACTGAAACTGAGGTGACTATAATCTTCTAGACCTTCTTCTTCTGCAACAGCAGCAACAACAGACATCCATATCTGCTTCTTCCCCAGTCTCCTGGGACATCACATGTCCTCAATGATTTCTCAGAGATAAAAGCCTCAGATTTTCTTTCTTCTTCAGCCATTTCCTTTAGCTTTTTACGGGGCACATTCCATTCATTTCTGCTGGCTTAAGTTTACTCAGAGTTCCTTTGTGCCTTGCTACTGACTGGCCAGCCTGACCTCTCATTGCATATGAAAAGCCTACTGATGTTTTCCATCAAGCCAGGTCATTTTTCCTATGCCAGTCAGCAATGTGTTGGAACTAACTATATGCTACAAGGTTTTGCATGCTCCTTGTTGTACTTTGAAATGTTGTAGAAAAACAAGCACAGCTGTCTTGGCATCGGACAATTACTGGAGAATTTGAGAGGGTTTTTGTTTTGTTTTCATAATCAAGATGCTCCCCCTCTCTTGTTTGTATCTAAGGGTTTTGTTACCTTTGGAATGGTTTTCAGCATTGTTGGGTTCCAGTGGGTAGTAAAATCCTGATTTTTAAGTTTTGCACATGGCTATTCCTTTAAAAATAGACCTTAGCCTCTTTGGTTATTAAGCAGAGCAACAAATGGTCAGTTCTCTTCAAGGTGAATAGTACCCAAAGTTTGTCAGAGTATTTGAGCAGCCTAGGCAGAAAATCAGAGACATAGAGCAGACACAGAGACATAGTGCAGACACAAATTTTCAAAAATGCTCTATTTTCTTTTTCTGTTTGGGAAAATACTGCAGGGCATTGTGGTTTCTTCCAGATGATGCTTTTATTGAGCAATCACCCTTCCTTGTGTGCAGAATTTTTACAGGGGTCCAACTGTGATAGTCTTTCATTTGTTCTGTCTTTTCCCTCCTTTATCAACAAATAAATCTGTTAAAGAGAAAAAGATGAGATAGTAGTGCTAGGAACTGTCTTTCCCCAGTAGCCTGTATTTTTTGCTGTCTGCCTCAGAGATAAAGTCTGCCTGTAATAACTTTTAGAGACCATTTGTTCTTATCATATGCTGGTAGTAAATGGAGCCGGCCCTCCATATTTACAGGTTTGACTTTTGTGAATTTTATTATTCACTGATTTTTTTATTTTTTATTTTTTGCTGCCACCTCCATTGCTGCACTATGCCATTTTTAATAGGGACTGCAAGGTTCACAAGACAGCAAACATTTGGTGAGGCTTGTAAGCCCCTATTAAAAATGGTGTAGGCAGTAGCAGAGGCAGTGGCAAGCCAGACACCCACATCTGCCTTCTGAAGGAACTCTGGCACCTCAAAGCATCAACTGTGGCATCAATTTTTTTTGTATATGTGTGAAATATGGGGTTTTGTGGGGGGGGGGGAGGGGGGTAACAGCTATGAAAGAGGCAAAGCATTGGAGAAATAAGTTGCTCAAAGCCAACAGATTTTGTCCTTCTGTTCCCACTGCTGTGTGACACTGGATAAAGTGCAGTCATTGGTTTTATGTATCAGTAGAACCCATGCTCTCAAACAGGCATGGGGAAAGTGCAACCCACTGACAACATGTAATTCCCGGGCCTCACTTTTATGACCTCCTGAAGCCCCCCTCCAGTTACCCAAAGATCCCAGACCCCTCATTTCCTTTTTAAAAAGGTATATTTTTTTCATCAAAAACCCCAAAATGTGTGAAAACTTCCAAATGCTTATAGTTACCATTTTGTCTGAGATACACAGACCAAAAATGTATTTTAGCTGTGCTCCTGGGGATTGTGTGTGCAGTCAGTGGGTTTTCTTTGTGCTGGGCTGGGCTGGATGGACTTCAGCCTCCCTACTGTTGACCATGACTTTTGCCTATGTGTTTAGTGAGATGTGCAACTAGAGAAGCAACCTCACTACCACCATGGAAATAATGATTTCAGCTGCAGCTTGATCATATCCATGTTTAAGTCAAACTGATTTCAACTGGACTTGTTTTCAAATAAAACGTGGTTAGAATTGCATCCTCAAATGCAGGATCCTTGCTTAGACAAAAGTTGTCATCTACTTCTTGTGGTAGGTTCTAGATGATCTATCATAGGTGTTTGCAATATGATTTAAAATATTTTCCCCCTCCCTCTGTTACAGGTCAATGGTGTGGATTTAACTGGGAAAACCCAAGAAGAAGTTGTTTCCCTGCTGAGAAGCACCAAAATGGGAGGAACAGTAAACCTTCTCATTTTACGCCAAGAAGAAACATTCCATCCAAGGGAATTGGTGTGTATTTTATTTTGCTTTTCTAAGTGGCAGTGGCATTTTAGACAGATATGAGCAAATAGTCTGAAGACCTGCTGTTAAGACATGTGTGGCCAGGAATGGAACACAGGAAAATAAGCTTCTATTATATTTCCCAGGGATATTTCTTTTTAACAGCAATCTTTGAACTAGATTTCCACCTTAATGTGTGAACTAATGCTTTCAAATCACAGGCGGTAGTGAATACAAATTATAAGCTGTTGCATGGACCTTGCTTCAATGCCTACAGACAACTGGATTATTCTATGTCTTTTGCACTTGTGTGTCCCTGTTGGAAAGCTTGCTGTTTGTCATACTCTCTCTCTCTCTCTCTCTCTCTCTCTCTCTCTCTCTCTCTCTCTCCCCCCCCTCCCTCTGACTCTTTTAAATTAATCGAAAGCAAGATGCACAAATACTATGTTTTAGAAAAGAGGAACTTGTATGGGCATAAAACACTTGTTTTTAATACAACAGCTATCCCCAGGTGGCAAAGACACCCCACTGTTATTAATTTAGCAAGGTGATTCAGATAATGCCTTTTGTATAATTTAACTGAAATGAAAGCTATCATTGTATTTAGACTAACTGTTCCACAAAATGGGCACCAAAGGTTCCACAATTATTGTCTAAGCCAGGTAAGGTTTTTTTGTTTTTGTTTTTTGTTAAGAGCAGCGGTGTAGATGCAGCTGTTGTTGAACACATAAATCTGCTGGATCAAACCATTATCCCAGTTTGTGTGCTCCAAGGCTTTGAACAATGATGCAACTAAAGTTCATGTTCTTTGGCCAGGGATTTGGACTTGTTCATCTCCTAATGCTCTTCCATAAAACAAATCACATAATATTTCCCTCAGAATTTCTTCCTGATACCACAAAGAAACCAGTTGCTTTCATTTCTCACTGGTGCATTGGATGTCAGGAGCAGCTGGTAGATCCCATGCTACCAGGGTAGAAAATTGATTCTTGATTTTATCACCACTCTTCTGAGTTGTACATGAACTGTCCCTGTGTTTGAACTAGTCCCCTCCAAGGATCAGTATCCATCTTCAAAAGGAGCTACCGTGAAATCAAGAATGGGTTTGCTGTCCACTTTTGCAGTGGATCTGCTGACTGCCCCTGTTCATTGTTGCAGCTAGGGATGTAAATCCTTGCTTGGTATGATGGGATCTAAAACTCAGAATTGTGATGAATAGTGGGAGAAGTATATTCTGTTTTACTGTTTGTTGAGAAGATGGGAAATTCTCAGTTTGTTAACTGCTTTTCTCAGCACTGTTATCCCACAGCTACTTGAGACTTTTTAGGCTTGTAGTTTTTCAGGATTAAGCCAGAGGCATTTGGACTCCATTTACCACTATGATCTGTTGTCAAATGAAGTGCTGCAGGTGTCTCAAAAAGAATAAACAGGAGGAAGCAGGGGGAGGCAAAAATGAGGTAGCACCTTTAAGACTAACTGGTTTTTAGTCAGGGAATCTGACTTTTGGCAAGCAGATTTATTGCTTTCACACAATAACACTAACTGACCACCATAAAGATCTGAAAGACTTGTATCACCTCACCCATCCCTTTGAAAATTTAGGGCAAAGGACATGATTTGCATCTTTCTAGATTCTGTTACATTTTATTCCATTCCTACAACTGTATAAACATGCTTTATATCTGAGACCTTAATAGGTTTATATTCATGAAAATTCATGCTAGAATAAAAAGCATTTAACCTTACAGGTACTGACACATTTCTTTTCTTCTCCTCTTCCCTTATCTAGTCCATAATCCAGTTTCTTCTCTAAGCAAACTTGGAGATTTTAGGTGGTGTATTTCATTTTAAAAATCAGTTGAGAAACAGGTGAGAATAGGAATTATGCAGTGATATAAAGTGGCTGTGTGACGGATTGAAAAATTGTTTTACCTGTTCATTGTGCCATAGAAACTACTATTGAGAATACTGTTGATGTAAACAGTATGTGGTACACAACACAACTACTATAATAGATGTTCCTCAAATTGACAGATTTATCCTGCAGCCCCAGCAAGTTCTTGATACTTCCAGAATACGTTGCTGTGTATTTTCAGAAGTCAGGGAGCGTTTAAAATGGAAAGAACGAATGGCGGGGTACATACCGCCACTTTGCGGTGCTCTGCCGCCGCCGCCGCCGGTAGGTCCGCGGGGGAGCCGGAGCCTTCAGACGGCGCGACTCCCGCGCGGACCGAAAAAGAAGCTCCAAAATGGAGCTTCTTTTTCCGTCGCGTTTGTGACGTAGCGAGGCGCCAGGGGCGCACTCGCTACGTCACAAAGGACGCGACGCGTACAGACGCTCAGCGTCCGATACGCAAAGATGGCGCCGGCCATGTAGAAGGGCTGGCACCATCTTGTACGGACGGAGACCGTACTAGGCCCAGGGGCGTCTATAAGAGACGCCCCTTTTTTAAAATGGGACATCCTCCGGACGTCCCAAATGCCGGTGCAGAAAGCCCCAATATCTTATTGAATGGACCAGGCCTTTGATATCCAGCTTATTTGTATTATTATTCTTAGCCAAAAAAGATCTTATTCAAATTTATGTTAGGTATTTGGCTGTAATTTTTATGGTATTCTGCATAGAACTAAACATTTACTAACTAATTTTTAATGATTATTTTATCCATAAAAGCTAGTTAATTAACCTGGATGATAACCTCTCCTGAGTAGGTCTTAACTTCCCAGTTTTATCAGTGATAAAACTTTATCTGTAATGACAGAGGATCTTTGTATTAAACATTAACAACATCCACATTTAATGTAGATAGGTACAACGAATTAGGGATAAAAGAGTGAAGTGTTTGTTTTCATGGCTTAGGATTTTCATTATCATCTACAAGCAGCTCTATCCCTCTTTTTTCTGCTAGTATAGAGAAACCAATAAAATAAGAATTCTTTCTCTTACCTAAATGATCTGATCAGTCATTCATAGAACAAATTATCTTGGAGTATTTCCTCATTAAAACCTGTGTTCAGCTTAAGGATTGGACTCTGAATATAAAGGATCATTTCTTCCAGTCCCTCCCTTTCTCTCTTTGCATGTGATGTTTTCCACATCTAGCCAGGAAAGTTATGCATTTTGGAAGCTGAAGTTGTAGACAACAGTGGTATCAACATGCCAGTTAATTTCATTATAATTTGTTTGGAAACACGGTTTCATGTTTTTCAGGCAAACACTTTAAGTACATCACACTCTAAAACAATATAACATTTTTTAAAAAAACCATGCGATTGTTACAGTTAGAAATTACAGTTGTGAGCAAATAACAGCCATTGTAAAATAACCATTGCACAGGTGCAAAAGCAAATATTGGCCATTTTCTTAAAACATGCAGAAATGGTTTTAAGCACTTGATCTTAGGCAAGGCCATCCTGTAGTATGGGACAATCCTACGTCATTTTTTTCTCCAAACTCTCTACTTGTCTGTTCTTTTAAGGCAGGAAGACACAGACCATGGTTTGCTCCAAGCCTAGTCCAAGAATTTGTTCTATTTAATGTGAAGAAGAAAAAGGCATCCCCCTCCATTCATGTATGGTCTCATAGCTGAATCTTACCTCAATACTTGCCAATAGGGTAGTGACCTCTGCCACTCCTAGGGAGTACTCAGGTCACATTGAGTACTGAAAGTCCGTAGGACTCAGGAGAAATAGGAAGAGGGCTTCCAGTTCTGCATTCCAGCTTCTGTTGCCCAAATTGTTGCATTGCTGTTCCTAATAGCAGAATCAGTCCTAATACCATCCAATAGGAAGGCTCATATATGTTGTGTGACATGGTGTGAAGTTCTGTGTCAAGCAGAGCTTTATTGCATATAGTCAAAGTCTTTAGTGTTCTGTTCAGTAATAGTTGGAAGATGCAATGCACACTTAAACTCCATTCTCCTCAGAAACACTTGACCCAAATTGTGTGACTGAAACAAAAATGATTCCAGTGTGGCGTTAGTTAATAAACTCAGGCATATTTCCAGGACCAATTCTTCCTTTTCTCCCTAAACATTTTGCCAACCTGCAGCTGTATTCATTTCAGCCCAAGTGGCCAATATTTTAGAAGAGGTCATGAGAAAGCTGCACAATTTTGCTTAAGACTGAGGATTAGGAAATGATTGGCATTGTATGTTTTATTGTGCCAAAAATGAAATCTCTTTCCCCTTTTTATTTAAGGAATAAAGATTTCTTCGCTCTGTTTTCTATCTTTGTCAACTGCAGTGGTTCTAGCAAGTTATTCCCCCTTGACAAGTGTTAGTTGCCTTTGTCTACATGCAGGAGATTAATTAAAACTGCCCGTCTCATAGGAGAGCTGTTGTGTTTGGTCTGAAGAATGCTAACATCTCTTGGTTGGCAAGAAATATAAAAATGTATAATGTGGTGAGTGTGATAGAAAGGGATCTTGTTTGCTGTAATATTTGCTCAGTTTTCATCAAACACATATACACAAGTGCATATGCATGTGCATGTGCATACACACACGTGCACGCGCATGCACACACACACATATACACAAATAAATTGCCCCTTACCGAAGAAAAAGACTTGACACAACAGTAAGGAGGGAGATCAAGACATCTTTATTGAGCTAGCGATTATTGCCGCAAGCACAGAAAATGTAATCCCAAATTTAATATCACAGTGATCTCCAAAGCAAAAGGGGTGACACAATACCTTATAAAGGAATTCATCCTCTCCATCATCCCAAAATGATCACCGCTAAAGAACTGCCTAAGATATCCATTGAAAGGTGTTTAAGGGTTAACCAAGTCGTCCTGTCTTGCCCACACTTCTGTGACAAGAGGTGAATAAATGCCAATTGAAGAAAATTTGAAATCCCTTCACCTCTTGAGCAGAGAGAGAGAATTGAAAGGCCAATTCTAGGATCCTCCCAAATGTTCCTACTTTACTTCAGTGGGTGACTGGATAATCCCACACTATTTTTGGGAAAGGTGAGTGAATGCTGAGAAGCCCAGAAGGCAACATGCTTAATGTATGGATGTCTTATATAAACATTTTCTCAGGCACATGAAAGCTGAACCATCATTAAAGCAAACCCACTTGACAATCTTCACTCCTCTTAAATTGGAGTCATTTTGTGTTGGGACAGCAGTACCACAGTGTCTGAGATGGAAGGCTAATAACTATTGCTGGGGGGGGGGGGGGGCTGGATGGGAAAATTGAAATGAGAAGAGCTGAGTTGGAAAGCAGAGAAACTAGCAAATCAGTATGCAGGTCAGTAGGAAAGCCTATGTGGATGCAGCCTGAAACAGCCACTTGGTCAATATAGGAGTGCCTGCAGTCCCAGTTTCAATTTGGATCAGCAGTTACATGTGGCATTGGGAACCCTTAGCGAAAATCATCAGTTAAATCATCATTGCTAGATATGGTCCCCAAACATTCCAGTTTTCTCTGCCATGAACAACATCTGATGGAGGAACTTCTCCATTACAGTGCTCTCTGGGGCAAATAATACCACTACCACCACCTACGACACTGCCCTCCAGGCTCTTCATGCATTCCCTTCCCTCATTTAAAAGGAAACTGTTTTCCCAGAGCCTAGTAATCAGGGATTGAAAGAGATCATGGGTCCCTTTTTCATGCTATTTTCAAATCTTTTTATTGATAGTGTGTTTGCTGATTCTAGGCCCTGAGAGATGAAGGTGGTAACTTTCAGGAGCTCCCTCCCTTCCTGTGTGTGTGTGTGTGTGTGTGAGAGAGAGAGAGAGAGAGAGAGAGAGAGAGAGAGAGAGAGAGAGAGCAGTTGTAATGATTCACTACAAACTGAGTGCAGCTGGAGTTTTCCCTGGACCCCTACCATGCAGTGACTTGCCTTGCCACCTTGCTGGTTACTTGGTGTTTTAACTGTCTGCAATCTTCTCAGCAGCATTCTTATCAACAGACTCTGTCTCCTCTTTTTCTATATTGGCTGGATCATCATTAGACTGGTAGCTCTCCTAATCATTCTTCCTCATTCAGCAGCAAATAAAGTGAGAGTTCCCTCTTTTCTTCTTCTACTGCCTCCTCTCTAGTGCTTCAGGCACTGGTGGTGATAGTCAAAGGTGGGGAAGTCAGACCTCCCTCCATTTCTTCTAAAGCTGTGTCTGTTGTTGTAGCCATATGTATGGAAACTAGGTGGGGTTCTTTGTCAGTTTGTATTAAAGGTCCAAGCCAGAGAAGACTCTCCTGTAGGTGTTGGAACTTTTCATTATGGTTTTTGTGAGTATATAACTATATGACTGACATTGCTAGCAGAAGATTTCTCTTTAGGAGAACCACATATTCTGAAATTCTTGATCCTATACACCATTTGAGTATCAAATCACTTGTCTTCCTCTTCTAGATATAGAAATGTCTTTTTTAGCCTTGTTCTTATTTTATTTTTTCCCCACTTCTTTTAGAATGCTGAACAAAGCCAGTCACAAATTCCAGAGGAAACGGTAAGAGTTTTGTCATTGACATATCATCAAGAGTGGTGGTGATTTTTGAATGTTGCACTGCTCCATCAAATGAAGTTTTTAGGTATATACTTCCATTCATGATAGATGCTGTAGGGGGCTATCTCCAGCCTTAAATTGCATCTTAAATTATTCCTTCACTTATTTCACATTTGCGTGTATGTATGTGCCTTCAAGTCACCTGGTGTACTTTACCATTTATGAGGAGTGATCAATTTGTGCCTCTAACTGGAGCATACACGCACATTGATGAAGACACTCACAAATTGGTTTTAAGAAAAATAAAGATAGTTAGTTCCCAGAATTCAGCTAGTTTATGACAGTGCTCTCAGACAACAGCAAAATGATCTGACATTGCCACTCTCAAAGCTGTTAACTTTTTTCTTACTATAACCTGTTTTAAAAACAGCTCTAGTGTAGCTTAAGAAGAAATACATGAAGTAAATACTCTTGATTTACTTCAGAATAGCAGGTTCTACATTCAAATACATTGACGAGCTCTTCAGAACATATTTCTGATTAAAGAACATTATAAATTGTTTATTATACGAGTAACTTAAAGCATGAAGGCTTTTTGTTTGTTTATTTGGTGTTTGTCTTACAATCCTCCAAATGTTCTCTTGACTTTGCATGCAATGTTCCATCATGTTTCATCTCGTATAAAATCATGCCCAGCAGTATTTTAACTGTTTTAAGCAGTATTCCAAAGCGTCTTCTTATAGAGATATCTTTTCTACAATGGCACCCTTTCTAGGGATTTTTAAACCTGTCTGACCAGGCTCCTTTGCAAGGCTTTTTCAAGGAAGGCTAAAGAATGAGGTAGTGGTGCTCATTTAGAAAGGTGCAAGATTTTGAGCAAAACATTTTCCTGAATGATGTACAGTCAGTATCAACACACACACACCTGGTTACAGTATGTATGGTACTCAAGAGCAACCAAGTTATTTTGATCCCTCACCTCTTTCTTCTCCTTGTCAGCAAAGTTATAACAATAATGGATTAAATATCTAATAATTTGATGCCCTTTTATGACAATCCAAATCAGTTGCCTGAGGTAGCTCTTTCACTGTACCTAATGGTACAGCGAAATGTGCCACCCACTCTGATTTTTTCCTTAGTTCTTGTATCTTGTATCTAAGTTCTTGTATCTTGCTCTACTCCATAATTGGAATGCTGACAGGATAAAATGAGAGGGTCTATTTTGTGTGGCAAGGGGGAATTAATAGTAATAAGTATGCTCAAGAGAGTTAGGCCAAGTCAGACTAAAACCCATGTGACATGGATTTTCTCTGTGATAAATTTGATTGTTTTGCACTTATGAGCCAAGCTTCTCTGACATTATTGAGGAATCTAGGTGTTGTGCTTGTACTCTTATCATCAAATAGTGGATATTTTCTCTGCTTTGCAGATGTGTCACGTACTAGCAAGCTGCCCAACAATATAAATAAAATAAAATAAGATATACAAATATATTATCATAAACAGGTTCACATATTCTTCAGTGTAGTGCAAAATATTTCAAATATTTTCTCTGAAGGTGTGCATGGTGCCTTTTGTATGACATGAATATGGTGACAGAGATGATTGGGTATATTTCTTTTATTTTTTTGTTTCTGTCTCTCTCCTTAATATCTTTTGCATATCAATTTTTTTTCAGCAGAAAATCATAGCATGGACTTGAGTGTTTCACAGGTTGACTTGGCTGCCTTTCTCCACTCTGCTTGGTTCTGCATCATTCCCCTTCTAGCTTTCCTGTCTCTTGTTGTCAGTTCCTTCAGTTTCTTACTCTTCCTGCTTCTGCATTTTATTTGTTTTGTTTTGTTTTTCTTATTCTTCTTTGGCAGCAGGCTTTTTGGTCTCTCTTGTGCTGTTAGTGGTGAATTCGGTGAGTGTTGCTGTCATGGGTTTGACAGCAGAAGAAAACTAAGCGAAGATAGTAGCAATAAGGATGCTGGGAGAATTGCAGGAGATTGGTGAATCACTAAAACAAAATTAGGTTCTTCCAGTTTTGAAGCACAGGCTATCACAAATATTTGCAGTACAAGATAAAAGTGCCTGTTGTTAGGAACTCCAAATAGCTAGCTAGTAGAACAAAGCATTCCCCTTGCAATTTTACTCTGAACTTTTTTTTCAAGCAGTCATTCTTCCACCATTTAATAATTACAGAATGGTTACTTGTTGTATTGTCTTCAGAAGCATTTTTCTCAATGAAGAGTCTGCATTGCAAGAACATATGATTTTTCTAGGGCTTCACTAGCATTTCATTGATGTTATTGAGGCTCTGTGGAACATTGGTAGCATGGCTATCCATGGTGAATATCAGTCAGTACCACTGACATCTGTCAATAATGCCAAGCATCTCTCCCTCCCTCTTCTTGTATGCTTCATCTACCAACTTCATAGACAGTGATGCTGTTCTGTTTGATGGGGTTTTGAAATAAATCAATACTGAATGGTTTTATCTTCTGCAGCATGTTTGCAGCCATTCTGCTGCTGGATAGAAGTACCAAGAGACCTCATTTCTTACACTGGAATGTGCATACATTGTTTGAGGGGAACTTTTTTGTAGAAACAAAGCAGAGTGTTTCTGATCTTGAGATTCAAGTGATCACAGAGTTCTAGTCATGTACTGTCTGAAGAACTCCATACTGGAAACATCCACTGTCATCTGGTAGCTTCAATATCAGTGGGGCAATGAGTCTGTTCTGCATTTGGGTCAGAATGCTAAAGGAGCTATTGAAAATACTGACAATGTGCAGTAGATTCATCACTGAATGGAAGCTGCTAGTCAGCACAGGAAAAGCCACTATTCCATCATTCTCTATTTTGGCTATTCACTTGCTTATTTTTTTGCCTACAGTCAAGATTACATTTCTCTCTTCCTATACACAACTAGTGCTCTAGTTCTTGTCTGCTCCCAAACTATGAGAAAAATGTGAACCAGTCTGCCTAATACTTGTCATTACAGAATTAGAAGACTGAACCAGAATTGGAAGGTAGGGAGCCCTGGATTTGTATCCTGCACTAAAGCCATGTGTCAGTATGCTGCTAGTGTCCTGATTCATGGAAATACTTAATATTTCTATACCAAAACTATACCAGCATATGAAATAAGTTATTCTCTTGATAGAATACTGTCTCAGCTAGGAATCAGTTGGCTACTGAATCATTCTTGATAAGTGCAGAAACCTCCTGCTATCCTTTCAAAACTTGTCTTCATGGACTATCCATGTGGCAAAATTCATAGATATGGCCATGTTAGTCTGTAGATCCGTATGTAGAGAGATCTTGTAGCACCTTTGAAATTAACCAAAGAAAGAAGTTAGCAGCATGAATTTTTGAAGTCTTAAGTAATGCATCTGAGGAAGTAGACTTAAGTCTATGAAAGCTCATGCTGCCAGCTTCTTTAATATAGTTAGTCTCAAAGGTGCTACAAAATCTCTCTACATACCCATGTAGCAGTTCAGAATCTCTCTTTTATACTCTCTTATCCAAAATGAAACAGATGCACCTTCTGCTAAACTATGGTGATTATTTTGATATGAAGAGGAGACACCGCAGTATGAGGACTGGTAATTTGTCATTACATTTCTGAGGGTAATTATCTTAATCTTGTTACATTGCATAGAAATAAATTGTTAATTATGATACGAGGAACATCTGCCAATTAACCTTTGTCCTCCTTCTGAAAAGTCAATAGAGCTGAGCTGATACTACTGTGCATTTTGAGTTTTCCCCTTTCTCTCTGTGTTTTCTTTCTCCCCAAACTGTTTCTGACCTGTCTCTCAGCTTCACCTGTGGGGGCTTGGATTTTTTTTTCCTCAGCATACTTAGTGTCTTTGAGTGTGCAACTTTGGGGATATGCAATAGTGGAAGAGAAAAAGGCACAATTTTGGCTTCTTGCATTGAGGTCCATTGTTCTTAAAGGATGTGCATGTGTTTGTATGGCTCTGTGTGAGGGGGGAAGAAAAGCAAGAGAGAGAAAGAGATATTCACTTACAGCAAATGACACATGGCAATCTCCCCATGGCTGTGTTTTAGCTCTCCCCACAGATCTCAGGTTGCACATAGTGTAGATCTTTCTTTTCTTTTGCTCAGTGACAGATTGTTAATTCCCCATGGCATCCTGATGCTGTTTAAGGCCCATGGAGGGATAATATATATAGGCCATATTGTGACTGGGGGCCCTTTCCAAGTAAATAGTTAAAGTGCTGGGATTCTACTTTAATTGTCATGGGTCCATCCTGTGGAAGCCTGGGGTTTCTAGTTTGGTGAAGCAGTAGAAATCTCTGGCTGAGAAGTCTAAATTCCCTTCCCAAAACTGCAATTCCAAGGTTGGGCAGTTAAAGTGGAATCATAGTGCTGTAATTACATAGCATGAAAGAATCCTGTGAAGACCTTTTATTATTTGGTTGTTGCCAAAGCTTTGGACTTGCTTTCTCTCTTCTACTCTGGGCCAGTCAAACAGGAGTTGTGACAAAACCTCATATGGGTCCTTGCTTCTGCTTGTCATAGCACAACTCACTGGGAGGAGAGGACTTGGACAGATCATCCTTCAGCGTCTCACTTGTTAGCACTGCATAATTCTGTCCTTTGGTATGACTGCTCCCAAGGTGGCTTTTAGGGGTTTTTGGATCAGTTGATGGAGCATAGTCATGACACTGTAGCTACATGGCTGATTCAGGATCTTTTTCATAAGGTTGTCGGTTTTTTTGGATCCATTGAGGTATATAATTGATAGGAATCCTGCCTGATCATATCTAGGCTTCATCCCATCCAGTGTCCTAAGAGCATAAAAAGAATGTGCTGTCTCTGAGATAGTGAACCTACAGCTAGAAATGGCTGTGCATTAGCTCCAAACTTCTGAAGGCCCACAGGTTTACTACTACTGGCTGTCCATTTGCCTATTCTATTTTCATAGTGGCAAATGTGGTTTGCTTATGGGAAACTCACAGTGTGCCCCTGTTAATAGTGATTAGCTTGCTATTTCCAGGAAAGTCACAGAAGGATGTGAAGGTGAAAGATTTGCTGTCGTGTGTAGTCTTTTCTCTACCACAGTATGGGCATATAGAGAAATTCTACCTCTGAACCTATAATTCCCATTAAGCAATCAGTAACGACACCCACTATTAATTATGTCCTCTTTGAATCACATTTTAAAACCCTAAGCCTGTAGATGTCGCTACATTAATAGTGCAGAGCAGCCCTTTAGTGCTGGCCATAATGAAGCTTAAACAAGCTGCTTTAAAATGGTGTCCTGTGCAAACTGGACATTACTAGGAAGCTTGTTAGGAGTTCTTCAATAGTAAAATCAGCAGTGGATGAAAAGATTGTCTTAATAACAACTTACTCATCATTACTAATCTTCTCTACAGCTAGAGAAGACATTTGGAGATGTACAGATGTGCTACCATGGCCAATAAGGAGATCCCCAAGTTCTGGCCAATATGCTGTGTGAATTAAGCATGACCCTATATACTTTGCAATCTTGTGGCAGTTAAGCAGAAGATCATCATCTGGGAAGATCTGGGAAGTTAAAGCTAGAATATTTCTGATAACAGAAACATTAGAATTCTAGACTGGATATGCAGATATTAGCCTAAATGATTTTACTTTAAAATAGTGCTTGACTAACCCATGGTTTCCTGAAAGGCTTGCTAAAGAGTTTGGTAACCTCCTTGAAGGAGTACTTGCAAGTACTGTGTGTGTGATTTTTCGGACTTTGAAAAATGCTCCTCCTAATATATCATGCTATTTAGAGTTGAATTGTTATCGCCAGATGGGGAGAGTTTCGTTTTTGATGAGGTTGGCAGTATTATTCTTTGTGTTGATTGGGTTATTGTGCATCTTGCTTATTATTTCTTATGACTTTTAGTGAGATAAAGCAAAATGCAGCCTTTTTGTTTTTCAGTTATGTGAGATTGGTCACGTAAAACAGAAGGACGATTGCCTTTGGTTTCCTATCCATTTGGGGGCAACTGAAAGATTTCAGATTACATTTTTAATAAAGATGCAGTCTAAAAAAACTGGTAGTTTTTAAAAATAAGTGAATAAAAAGAATTTGCAGTTTTACCTAAGGAATCTGCTGTGATTCATTTCTTTTACCAAGTGGAGGTAGCAATTTTTGAATACCTGATTGGGAATGAAAATGCCTGGAACTAAAGCAGCAATCCCCTGTGAATCATTTTATCTAACCCACATAATCTCTTTCTCTGCCTAATTTGAATCTTTTTGGATGTTCAAAATTAATCAGTTGAGTGTTGGTGAACAATCTTATACTTGTGGCTAATTCAGAAGCAGCTTATTGAATACTTAGTGTATCATAATATGTAAAGTCAAGCTCTTTCAGATATTTAATCATATATGTCTGTAGTTAATCCCTTGTGGTTTAGTTTATATTCTAGCATTAAAAAATAAGGTTTAATACTTAGGAATGTGACAGCTCAGCTCTTGAGATGCAGGTGATGTTTGTTTAAAATCTGCTATGTTGTGCAGACAAATTTATTTCTGAATTTAATCTTTACTGCATGCAGAATTACTTTAGAGCACAATCCTTTCCATGCCAAGTTAGAGCTAAATCTTTTTGTGATTCTTACTCCCAGGTAAGTAGAAATATTGAAATCTCATCAGGTCCTTTGTTTATAAATGGGCAGGCCTTTGCAAAATCATTTTACAAATGATTACCTATAATCATTTTATATAAAAAAAGAAATATCAGCAGGCACAATTTTATCACCCTTGAATTATTAGAACTTGGAAAGTTACTTTTTAAGACTTCAGTTCCCCTTTTCTCCTGACCAACATGGTTACTGCTAAGCTTTGTTCTTCACTTTTGTTAGGATTATAGGAACTTTATCCAATGTTGTATTTGATAACAGGTTCCAATAAACCCTAGTTATAATATTGTCATACCATAACATTAGCTCCACAAGTATGTTGTTCACTAGATTTTATAGTTCTCAAAGGTGATATAGATAAGACAGGTTATGGGGGACCCAAATATGCATTCATATATTCATTCAGTGTATTTATTTCATGTATGTCCTGCCTTTCCTCTGTCATTAGATCCAAGGAAACACAGAGTTAAATAAAGTAGTCACCTCAAGAAGATCATTTGGGGTATCATAAAAAAGTATTCTAATAACTGTGGCTGGAATCCTGTTGGGGACTTACATCTTTGTAAGCCAACTTACATCTATGGGGATTAGAATTGGATAGTTCTGAATCCTATAATGGGCTGCTATATCATTATTATTTTTGCCAAGTAGCAAACTGACAGATGCATGTTGAGATCAGTGTGCATTGGGATACTGCTTAGGAAGTGCCAATACATATCTTGTTGATGTCCCATTACACATCTTTGCAATTTACTAACAGGTTTCTTAGCACCTTTGCTATGTAGCTATACGTTAAGTTACGTAACATACACCATGATACAAGATGGCTGCCATTCATAATTATTTAAGTTATTAAGATTTATTTATTTATTTAGCATATTTATATCCCACTCCCCAGCCACAACTGGTCTCAGAGCATTTTACAGATTACTAATTCAACAGTTCCTTGCTCTCAGATTTATAATCTAACAAGACATGACACAAAAGGAAAAGGGAATGGCAGTGGGGAAGGGGATCACATCCAGCAAATGCTTCTGGTACTTTTCTCCCGCTAAGGCCAAGGAAGTGGCCGTTAAAATGGAAGGAGGGCCTTTCATCTGCTTCTGCCTCCTCTTCTCTCCCTCCAAGGCCAGGGTGGCATGATTGTATTTTTGCTGCCAGTAGGGTAGATTTTCTGCCACAAGTGCTCAAATGACTTGTCTAGCTTAGGAGACTGTGGGGTGAAATAGACGGTCAAAAAGAGCTGGCTTCCTGGTAGATTGGGGGTGTGGCGTTCATACAGCAGCATGCCCCCAGTCTTTTGGGAAGCTGCATAGCTGACCGCACATGTGGTGGATCCATAGCGTTTGGGTGGCGCTGAGGAAACATTGAAAAATGCCACGACAGTGGCAAAGGTGCCCTTTCTGACGCTCCTTTTTGCACTGAGAAAAGGCTGGGTTGGGGGCGTGACATGCAGTTGTGTTTTGCCTCTGTGTCCCTTGACTTTGTAAATGGAGGCATCTTACTCAGACAGAAAACTGTTCCATCAGGTCCAGTTATCGGGCTTCCAGTAGTGAGCAGCCATATGCAGAACTTGGAAATCATTCATTACTAAATCAGTTAATTACACCAGTAAAATTTTCAACAACAAAAATGTTTGTAATCATTTAATGCTGGCAGTTTTACTATAATGATGAATCTTCCTTGTTGCCTTAATTTGTTATTAGACATTTTTAGCAATTTTCAGTGATATTTTGAAGATAACAGCTTATCAACTAACTAATTGATTTCTTAACATTCCCTCAATGGTTTATTGACAAGATAATTTTTCTTTAATGATTTAACATTAATATGTTAGTGCTGATGTCAAGGTTTCAAAATATTATCCATCCATCTCTAGAAAGGACATAAGAAAGGAACAAAAGCAACAGTATCTACCTGTTATTTGGCTTCAGCCCATAGCGTAGAAAAGCGGGGTGGGGTTGGAGTTACAAGTGTACTTCTAGTCTGTAAACCACTCTGTGCTTCAAAGTTTTGACTTGGATTTATACCTCCAACTTAGGGTCCTCAGAAGTAGTGTCATGGCAGTGTCATGCCTGATATGTCATCAGTACCCATTTTCAGTTTATTTGTCTAACTAGTTAATAACATCAATTAGAAGTCAAAACTACAGTTTATTCATAATTACAAGGACTGACAGCCCAGCCACACTACACCACTATAGTGCTATATTCTAGTTTCTGCCATGGCAAGATCCTATGGAATCCAGGGATTTGTTGTTTGATGAGGCAGTAAAACTCTCTGGATAAAAATTGTAAATGACTCTCAGGAACCTGCATGGATTCCATGGAATGCTGCCATTCCCATTAAAGTGGAATGTTGCACTATAATTGTGTGATACAGATATCTCTAAGACTAGCTGCTGGTGGTAAAATCTGTTCCTTCCTGCCAAATCTGCCCCACCCATTATTTCAGAAGAAGCATGAACAGTCCAAGACTGTTTTCTGCCAGACGAATAGCCCAGAATGTTACCCCTACCTATATGTATGAGAACCAACTAGATTGACAGTATAATCTCAGTTTAGTACTGGCAACAGAACAGTACCTTCCACAGCATCCAAAGAAAGTTAGGCAGTCATGGAGGTATAGGATGGGCTGTCCTCTAAGAAAGAGGATTGAGAAGAAGGAATGAAAAAATATTTAAACATTCAGGGTAGGTGGGGGACCAAGAAAAGGGCTTCTCAATATCAGGTAACCCTGACAAGGAGTCCTCATGTCCTTTTCACATTTTCCCCTCAAGTCCTTGAATAGATTTGAGGACTGCTCCTTTCCCCTTTCAAGCTCAGACTTACATTTTTTCTTCCCCCTCCAACATGGCTATGAAGTGGCTGATGGGAAATTAGGGGGCAGATGAGCAAAGAATATCATTGCAAACTGTTGCATGAGCCAATCATAACCTCTGGAAGACGTCTGGGAAACTGCAGAAGATGCCTATCAAAATCAGCAGTGGTCCTTTTTGTTCAGCAGGTCCCACCCTCACCCTCCCACTAGCCATTACAATAACCATGCCAGGTGAGCAATTGGGAGGCAACTATGAAAGGAAGATGACTGCTGTAGCCTTTAAAAAGGACAGAGGCAGGAGTGGTGGCAATGCTCCACATTAGCAGTGGCAGTATTCTAGGGCGGCTATTTCAAACCTATTCCTCATGTTCTACGTTGAAATTGGTTGTCTTCTGTTTTGTTTAAATATTCATCTAGGAAATGGGGAGATGAGTGCTTCCTATTTCTGATCCGTTCCTGCTTCACTTCCTAACACTTTTCTGATGCTTCCATTTCTTTTCCTTTGAGGTCAGTAATGGAAGTTTAAGAAAGTCAAGTCCCTTGGCTGTCACCCTTAGAGATGTGCCTCCAGTAGGGAGAAAATTAAATTTATTTGTTCTCCCCTACAAAAATGATTAATGAAAAGAAGCATATCTCTGCTTAGAAGTAATGGCTTCTTATCCCTGAGGCTGTGGCTCACTTTGCCTAAAATAGGCGTGGGCTTGCCCTTGGAGGCCACTCTGGCACATTGCTGGCTAAGAGCATGTGCTGCTTTGTCACTTCCAGTTCCTTTTCAGACTAGTTTTCAGCAGTTTTGTGTTGGGTTTTTCAGAAGTGTAATGAACTACTATGTTTTCAGTGTCTGGGGGCTGTTTCGGGTTATTTTTGGGGCAAATCACTCAAAATCAACAACTGGAAAATGTAAATAGGGGGTTATTCTTGGAACTTTGGTGGTTTTAAAAATGGGATGGGAGCAGGCTCTGTATGCAGCCTTTGAGCTACAGTTTATCTACCTCAGGCCCAATGGCTGGGTTGGCCCTGTGACTGGAGCTGTAAAGAAAGGCTTCAAATTTGAATGTTGCATTAGTGTATAAATCATCTCTCAATGATAAGATTAAAACTAGCGTCCTGTCTACCATGGCATATCAAACAAAGCTCTGTATAGAGCCACTGATATTTAGCAGCTACTGTTAGATTTGTGCTAAAGTGCAATCTTTGCCAGATGTGACATATTAACTTAGCTAATAAGAATAATGAGCCTCAGTATAGATGTGCAAATAAGATTAATTAATGTTTACCCTAACATGTGGCAGAAATTAAAATATTTAGCTTGAGAGGAGCTGAAGAGAGAAGAATGAGATTTTTGTGTGTGTCTATGGGATCAGTTGCACAGGATTTTATTGTTAGGTGTAGGGCACTTTTAACATCACCCAGAAAATCAAAACTATGATCACATTTTGCCTTTGAGTCTCTTTAGGTAGGCTGTTTTGATCAAATAAAGCAGATGTAGAATCAATGGGGAAGCTACATCACATTAGGGCCTGGTGCCCAAGTTTGAATTAATATGTTTTCTTAATATGTATTCATTTGTAACGGAGATCTACCAGTGGAACTCAGCAGCTTTCAATTGATCTTCCCAGAAAGATGCTAAACATGAAATCTCAGTGGAATGTATTTGATTGTCTAAGTGCTTTTGTTCCTTGTTCATGAAACAACCATATATCTATGACACTTGAATTCATGTATTGTACAATAAATATATGGCTGTCAGCCATATTCAAGACTATCTAGTAATAAAAATTGGTAAGAAAACCATTTTTGTTTTCAAATGATCCCTGTACATTGTGGAAGGCATTTTTTTTTCTGAATAAAGACATACCCCCCCCCCCTCGAGTGAAGAAAGAAGGAATGCTTTTTAAAAGATACCTCTTTTAAGATGGTTTTTATCTGCATTTTTCAATGTATGCTTAGAAAGTAGTCAGTTAAAAAGCAATATGATGTTTCATTGGTATATAGTTTATTCTGGTGGACCCTTGGTACCCACTATGGGGTGGTTCCACCATGGGTGCTCAAATTCCGTTATACACAGTGGCATAATAGAATGGTGTCCCTTATATAAAATGACAAAATAAAGGTGTACTTTTTGGAATGAATTCCTTTTGGAATATTTTCAAGTCATGGATGTTGGAATCAGTGGATGCATAATCTGTAGATAGGGAGGGCCAACTCTACTTACATTAGTAAAATGATGGAAATCAGGATAAAACAGTTCTTGCTTTGAACAACTTCACCTGTATAATGATGTCCATAATCACAAACCATGACTTAATGTTACAAAGGTGACCCACAGCAAACCTTATCTGAGATAGTGAGGGTGAAATCATTAACCACAAACAAACTTTGGTTAATCTTAATGGATGTTTTGTTGAAACAACAGAACATCAAACCAAAATTTAGGCTAACTGTAGTTCAGGATTCAAACATATTGCTTCTTTGTGAAAAATGTGAAATGGAAGCAAAAACTGTTCTTACTGCTGCTCTAGAGAAGAGGAGAGAGAACATATGTACCTTAGAAACTCAGTAAGATTAATCCTTGTAACACTTAAGTGGAGGCAGTGTATTCATGCAAGTATATATACATGCATATAGTGTGGTTGAATCAACAAAGAGAAATTGCATATTAATAATTAAGTTATATATTGCTGTAGCTTCATGATATACACCCTTCCCAAATACAGGACTATAATTAACATTGGTGAATTAGGATATCAATACTGCTGCTGCTCCCCCTATATTACATCCAGTTTATCCCATATCACTAAAACTCCAGCCTTGTATCTTCAAACATGTTATGACAGAAAAACACATGTGTATGGATCTATAAACTATGTCACAACTTACAATCAAATTGTAGGTAACTTGAGGTACAAAGACTGACATGTACTAAATAGGATGCCACAGGACTATGTTTTTGTTATTTTTTTCTTGAAACAGACTAGCTTGGAGGCCACTTTGGTAACTGTTGTACAAGCTGTTATGCTTCAGTAACTGTTCTACAACCTGTAGAATTTTAGGAACAAAAGATAAAAATATTGAAAGCTAAGGTCAGTTTTAACACATCCTGATAAAAGCACATTTGGATGACAATTACTTCAGCATGCAGCTGTTATGATGGAGAAAACTTTATTTACCTAGAAAATAATGTGAATGTTATACTATTGTAATGCTGCTTTAGCTTTGAGCAAACCCTGAAAGGAACAAGATAAAAGAGAAGGATAAAATAGAAATTATGTGTCCAGTTAGAAAAGAGGCAAAGTAAAAATGATAAACTAATCATTCTCATTGCCTATCAGACACTTAGTTTTGAGTGTAGATTGCATGGGAGAATGTCCTAATATGAATATCTCCAGATGATGCCCTAAACATCTGGTTATTCACCACATTTGTATCCCTGTCTTCCCAAGACAGGTAAACCTGAGGCTGACATTTCATCTTCTCAACACATTGGTTAAATCAGGCTCAGTTGTTAGTGAGGAATGTTATGCTGAGAGAAGAGTTCTGCCTGGGAAGGCGGACTGCAAGCTTATAATAAATAAAATATAGGTTGAATTCCACATGACTCCTAAGCAGAATTGTGGAAGAAGGAACGATGTGACTGTCATGTTGATAATATTTCAGGTGTTTCTAGATCTCTTTGAAGAATCAGCCATCCTCCCACACAAGAGAGGTCAATTGAGATTTGTACTGATTTAAGGCAGCACTCAATTATTGAACGTTAGTCTAGAAGCATCTGATGCTTAGTGATCAACAGATCAGCACCACCAGAATTATGCTACAGAAAAAAATGGATTTGTACATTAGGACTATGCATTTGTACCTTAGAAATATAATGTACATAAAATTTAAATTACCCATTGTAACCCATCATTTTTTAAAGATTGTGTATTATGTTCGCATGTGTTGTGGCATCTATCTCATTTCTTTAACCAGAAATTCAGCAGAAAATATTTTTAATTTAAAGAGCATATCACCCTTTGATATTGTGGCCAGAATGGAACAGTAGCCGGTGGCGCTTTTGCAACAGCCAGGACCTCAAAGAGGGGGTTACCCTATTGAGTGAATGTTGTCCTGCTTGACAGAAAAGGGGGATGCATTCTGTTAATTTGCACTTTAGCATTGCATAATTATCATCTGTAAGTGTACAGAGAGTCTATGATAGGAAAGATGTGTTTTGAAAAGAGAATAGGAGATACCAGACCTGAGGGGGCAGCCATTATGGTTGTACAGGGCAAAGGGAAATATGGAAAGAGGAGACAGTTACACTTTAATTGATGGGACAGGAACAGAGTACCAGTTGTTCCTATAATGCCCCCCAGTTCAAACAACCTAGATGGTCTTGGCAACAATCCCTGCCTGGGTTGAAAATCCTACTGGTGAATGGGTAAATGGGAAGACCGTTGCCATTCAGAATTTGATCCAAGATGAGAATAGTGATCTGACATGTATCACAGAAACCTGGTTGGAGGAGGCTGGGGGGAGGGGAAGGTTAATATTTGAAAGGATGTCACATTGAAAGAACAGCCTTGTTTTCTGCTGCTGCAAAGACTGGGACACAGAACAATGGATTCAAACTACAGGAAAAGAGATTCCACCTAAACATTAGGAAGGAGACCATTGGATATAACCCATGGGTTTTTTTTTTTTGAGCTATTACATTTTCTTAAGTTACTTAAAAAACAACAACTTACTACCAATATTGTTCCTGCTTTATTTCATTTCTGCTACTAGTTCCTGCTTTTCTATTCTGTTTCTCCCCTCAACTTTCTACTCTTTTCATATAATTCTTACTTTCTTTTACTTAATTCTATAGATGCCCTTTAGTAAAACATAGACGGTGTAGTCAGAATTATTTCCTGACTTGTGTGTGGTGACGGGAATCACATTCTTGTCTTTAATTTCTCCTTAATGCAAGTTCCTTCAATTTATTTTCTGACTATTATTAATTGCTGCTGTCCAAACTTGAACAGCTTATCTGTGGTTTTCTAAGTGCCACTGCATTTTTCCATCGTTTCCCCTTTCTTAGTTTCTTATATAATTTTGTTCTCTCTTATTCTGCATGTTTTTCATAAATTCCTATGGCTTGTTCCCTGTTTTAGTTGTTGTTGTTGTTGTGTGCCTTGAAGTTGTTTCCAGTTTTTGGTGACATTAAGGTGAACCTATCATGGGATTTTCTTGACAAGATTTGTTGAGAAGAGGGTTTGCTTTCCTCTAAGGCTGAGAGGGACTGACTTACTTAAAGTAACCCAGTGGGTTTCCATAGTCAAGCTGTCATTTGGAGGGACAGGTCTGCCCCAAGACTTTTTGCTGCCTAAGCATAAAGATCTATAATATCCAAGGCTGGGCAGGTTATTTGAACATCTACAGCAGAAAATAAATGCATTTCCCTTTCCTTGGGAGTAGAAAGCCAATAACCATAAATTAAATAACACATAATTTACTGATCTTTCATGACCATCCCACCTGAGTTGTCTACCTCACTCTGCCAAGTGAGAGGACTGGCCTAGAGTGCATGAAAGAAGTGGAGGAAGGAGGGTTTTAGCTTTCTCCCATTCAACTGTTTTCCACTTACCAAATGTGTGGGAGGATAGATCCCATTAGCATTCCTGTGCAAGTTTAGGTTTTCCTTGGTCTTTATTGTCTATTTTTGTTACTACATAACTAAACTATGCATGCATTGTGCAAGCACAGATATATGTTTCTGGTTGCTACTTGTTCAGTGCTTGAATTATATCTAGGACTCCTTACATTTTCAGTGGCTCTTCCTCTGTCATCTTCTGGGTGATACCAAGGTCATGAGTGGGCTGAAAATGGCGGGAATTTTAGGCTAGGGTTTATGGAATTCATTGAGGAATCCTATACTATTCTGCCCCTCATTTGTTTCTGTTTCAAATAGACATATCTTATTATTAATTGGGAGGAAATTAACATTGAGCCAAATGTGTAAAATGCTGAGGGGGCCCCCTCCTTAAATAAAGGACTGTGTCTTTCCTTATGCATATGTCTTAAATGTAAGCTTTCAGGTACTGGAAAATAGAGAGCAAGCATAGCATAGTGGTTTGAGTGTTGGACTATGAGTCTGGAGACCAGGGTTTAATTTGTCACTTGGCCATGAAACCCACTGAGTGATTTTGGACATGTCACATGCTCTCACCCCTAGGAGAAAGCAATGGCAAACCTATTCTGAACAAATCTTACCAAGCAACCCCTTTGATAGCTTTTGCCTTAGAGTTGCTATAAGTCAGAAATGACCTAAAGACATTTAACAACAACAAAGAGGAAATATTGTAAACTTTTTCTATATATATGGAGAGAGAATCAGTAAGAAGTGGATCCCTAGCAGACATCTAGTAACTAGTGTTTTGGTGGCTTCATGTTTGTCAGATTTCAGCTCTCATGCACAAGTAGGAAATGCCGTAAACCATATGATACATGGTGCGTTCTCCATTTAGTGAGAGTGGTGACAACTGTCGTCTTAGTAATCAATGTACATTGGCCCACATGAATGTCTAATTTTGGGAAGAATGTGAGTCATTTAATTGTGGAGTTCATATAATTTGGGAGCAAGATATGTAACTACTGCCTAGCTCTTTGGCTTTTCTGGTAATCAGTGACTTTTAGACTACACATTTATCAAATTTTAGGTCTCTGGCTCAGTGCATCCCTAAATCTCCAAGGGCCAAGCATCTTTATTGACGTAACATTTAGTTTATTAACAAACAAAACAAAACAAAACCAATATTTCATTACTATTGCTCTTTAGACAACCTCACGATGACAAATTAAATCTCTGCCACAAGGAATTTACAATTACTATTTCAATATTTGGGAAGATTACAGAGGGGAAGAGAGAATGGAGAAAGGAGAACAATAAAAAGGAGAGGTCAGCATATATCTTAATAAGGGAAGTGGGTAAAAATATACTTGGGGTTCATGTCAAGTGAACTGGTGTAGGCAGTAGTCATAAGAGTATCTCCATCCTCTCATGATTTCATGTAACTTCTACCACTCTGATTCTAGGTTTGAATTTGAGGGAAACAAGTCACCTACACAGTTTATCACCCATCGAATTTTTATTGCAAATTACATACTTGAGCAGCTTCATTCATTCAGTTGAAGTCATTTCAGGTGACCTTTTCTTCTGAGCAGCAGCTCTGAATAGGGCATTGTGAAGTTGCTAATTGTTTTGGACATGGTATGCAAGAACTCTTGAGGGAGTTGAGTCTTGTTGTTCAGCCATCACAGAACATAAATTGACTTGGTTGTTTTTATTTCTGGTGGTGCCAGAGTATATGAAGCAATAAATTTCTTCTGCAGGATCATCTAATCATGAAAATAATGTTGAGGTATTTTGATTGACACGATGAAGTTGTTAATTTGGATCATATCAAGATCAAATGGAAGTTATTGCAATTAGTCAGTGATTGTGTTATTCTTTTCATTTTGTTTTTAAATGCCACATTTTACATATCCTTCCTTGTGTCTTAAAGCTATGATTCATTATGATCTTGGGACCCTGGTGGTACTTAATTGATATTTTTAATGTTAAACTTGTAGGAACAGTGCTTTACCTATCTTTTGAAAATAAAAAAGTTTGATCCATATTTCTGTACAATTCATTCCCAGTTATTTATACTGCCAGCAAGAAAGTGCTGGCCAGAGGATAGTAAAGTTACTTTTTCAGACTATAACTCCCAGAATCCCCT
The DNA here is from genome assembly GCF_019175285.1 of Sceloporus undulatus. Lineage (NCBI taxonomy): Eukaryota > Metazoa > Chordata > Lepidosauria > Squamata > Phrynosomatidae > Sceloporus > Sceloporus undulatus. The sequence continues at coordinate 18,483,997 of NC_056527.1, forward strand.
AGTATTCTAGAAAGGATTTTAGGAGTTGATCTTAAAATTAACATTTCCACACTGTGATACTGATGGCAATATTTACCTGTTGTGTATATATTCTGTAATTTGTTAAGGAATTTCCTTGTAGTGCCATGGAACTTTATATGACTTCAGGCATTTGTTATAAGCCAGAGTGGCAGTTCTCCAGATGAAGTTGGGGACTATTGTTCTTGGGATTCCTCACCATTGGCTATGCTGACTGGGGCTACTAGGTTGTCATGGCCAGCCAAGATCAGCTCTCGGAGGATGAGGAGGAGGATGAGTCTCCGCCAGAGCAAGGGCTGATTGAGGCAACGCCAGGTGCTGTTCCTACCCTGCCAGGTCCCAGCTGTGATCCTCCAGCCCCAGAGGAGGAGGTCCAACCAGGTCCTAGTGCTGAAGAGAGGCCTTCTTTGGTACCACAGCCTAGTGGTGATTCTGAAGATGAAGCTTGCCTGCAGGTGCCTTCCTACAAAGAGAGAAGGGCCAAGAGTGCTTGCAGCGCAGATCACAGAGGATTGCCGAGAGGCAATTAGCCAACCAGCCTCAGGTGGCACGAGGGAGAGTTTCCCTTACTTAAGTGGGAGAGAGACTAATGCTGTGTGTGTGTGTGTGTTGGGGTTGCACCCCAGCCCAAGGACCCCATTTAGCCAGTGATGGGAAATTGGGTCACCAGTCTGGGAGGAATTAGTATGAGGCCCTAGTTCTGCCATCTGCTGTGAAGGAATGCTGGACCCCATCAGCAAAAGGGCTGGAATGGTTATCTGCTGCATCATTTACCATCTATAAAACTTATGCTATAATGGTAATGTGTATCATTGTTTGACAATCAAAGAATTCTTGGGGATTCCTGGAACCCCAGTTCCATCATGGAAGATACCGTAATTCCCAACCTTGAATTTCCAGTAGGGACCCAGTAAGAATATTCAGAATTTAATGCATTCTCAGTGAGCTAGGATGTCTTGATACATCAGCAATAGCAATAGCAAATACATTTCTAGCACTCCCTAAGTGGTTTACTATTGCTTGATACATTGAGACACTGCATTAAACAAGTGGTCAGCTGCTGTGATTTTTTTCACATTTGAGACACTTTTTAAACAATAAAAATAAAAATGAATTGGTTTGTACGCAAAAGCAAATATTTTTATTTGCACAAAAATAGGACTTTCCAGGAAATACACTGTTTCTGAACAAAAATATTTTCTTAGGACAAAAGTCCTATATTTGGGGGAGGGTGGAGAAAAGCATGCCCCCCTCCCAAAAAAGCAACCCCTGTGTAATCTGTCAGTGAGATTACACTGGGAGAAAAATGTTCTTGCATACAAGAATCAAATCAGCAAAGATGGACTCCCTCCTACCCAGAGTTCTGTTTGGGACCTAATTGATTTCACCCTTCCCCCAAAATATACTTATATGTTTCAAAGTGTTTTTAAAAATTTTTTAACATGTTAACTTGCTTAAAATGCTTTCAGTTTCCTTAAATTATTTTGATTGTTTTGCATTTTAAACTGTTTAATTAAACAGTTCTTTTTACACCCTTTTGATCCCGTAATACACTGTGGAGATGTAAATATTTTAATAATAATAGAGATGATACTGGACTACAATTCCCACAATGCCTGACCACTGGACATGCTTCCTGGAGCTTCTGAGAGCTGATGCTCAGCAACATGAGGGCATTCAAGTTTTGGAACTGTTGTAGTGTCACCAAGTGATTTGCAGAAAATTTGTGAGGGCTTCTTCTTTTGAGTTTTCCTGTAACATTAGACTGTTACAGTCCCCAGCCTGTACCAAATTAAATATAAATTCGTAACATTGTACAGAAATTCTCTCATTATTGGTCTCATGGGGTACAGAAGGTCAATAGTCCCCTTTGAGCCACTCTTTTCCATTTGGGTTCATCCCAGCCACTGTTTTGCTTGTGGGTCTGGTTAATGGGGCTCAGTAAAACAAACTCCAAAAAAAGAGTGCAAAGCTCAGTGGTAGCTGATGGCTCTAGTGTTGCGGTGGTGTATCAGGGTCTTAATCCAAACTTTAAAAGGACAATACAAGATGCTGAACCAATTTTGAGGATAGATTTTTGGCACTTTGAATGGCTTCTTTGCAGTTTTGACTAACAATAGAGGGTGCATTCATTGCCTTACTGACATTGGGGCCATCAGCTGCTCCTGACCTATCTCAAAGTGTGAGAGTCTGTGCTTTGCAATACATGTGTGTATGTTCCTTCAAGTCACCAGGCAACCCTGTGAAGACAACTAGGGTTTTCTTAGACAAAGAATAGTGAGGTGATTTGTCGTTCCTCTTAAATATAGCCTACAGCAACTGAGTTCCGTGTTGGTGTGTTTCCCCATCCAAATGCTAACCAGGCCTGACCCTGCTTAGCATCCATGATCAGACAGGAGCTGTGAAATAAAAGTGGAAATGGTGAAAGGAGTGAGGAGATTCTCCTCACCCTCCAAAAAAGTGAAAAGAAAGAAGGTACTCACAGCTGCGTCCCATATGATTTTTCTGGCACCCAAGAGCAAAGGGGTTTCCTATTACTTGATCTCATCTGAATTGTTTTACATGTCATTTCTTTGAACTTTACTAATACTCTCAACTGTAAAAGAAAAACAGGGGGGAAATGACTAATGGGTATTTATCCATTTTCCTGCTGTTTATATCCTTCTTGCTGCTCAGAATACATAAATATTCAAATGCCATTATTTGAAAAGGGCAAATGAACTTGCTAGAGAAAATGCATTGGTTTTAACGCTTCTGATAATTGCTTCCTATTTGGAAAAAAATTGAGTGGTTGTAGTTTGTATTAATTTGGAAAGTGCTACATTTTATATACATACGTATTCTCTCTCTCTCTCTCTCTCTCTCTCTCACTCACACACACACACACAAACACGAGGGAAAGAGAGAGGTCACATCTGGTTCTCTGAATTATTCGAAGGTGGTGCCAGATGCACTATTATCACAGATTTCCCCACAGAATTTCAATTGGAATTATTATAGCATTGTACTTTGAGTATGGAGCTTTTTTAATGCTTAATAGCTGTAGTTAGAAGATAATTGCAAACAACAAATCCTTTTAAATAATACCATGGTTAATCTCTTCCTGACAGAAAGCAGAAGAAGAAGATCTTGTCCTTACTCCTGATGGCACCAGAGAATTCCTGACTTTTGAAGTTCCCCTTAATGATTCAGGATCAGCTGGGCTTGGTGTCAGTGTGAAAGGTAACCGGTCAAAAGAGAACCACGCAGACCTCGGCATCTTTGTCAAGTCCATTATAAATGGTGGAGCAGCTTCTAAAGTAAGTGGAAGAACAGCTTGTATTTTTTAAAGGTCTAACAACCTTTTCTTTTTGGCAGCCCACTACTGATGGCATGGTTCTTTCCTTTTCCAGCTATCCCTTTGAACAATCTTTACCTTTTTTAAGGTTTCTTTTTCTTTCTCTCTATCATCTCTCTCTCTCTCTCTCTCTCTCTCTCCATGCATATAATAAAATGGATCATTTACAATTCCTCACTTTATCACCAATTAGTGAGCAAGGCACTGCTAATTAACACATTTTTAGTTTGTGGCTAACATTCAACATATCAGGACACTTCTGAAATCGCCAACAGAAAGGTATTGTTATCAGTAGCAGTAAGCTTTATCGCATTATACAGCAATAATATTACTGAGTCAGCTAACTAACCATGTCCCTTAGCAAGATACTGAGAGATCCTGTGGTTCCAGAAGGATGGGTCCCATATGAACCCATACAGGGACCCATTTTTGTGTTCGTACTTTTGGAAGTCTTCAGACCAGCTATACAAATTTAGGAACATGACATGACATAGAGTGGGTACTAATGAAACAAACCAGCAAGTTACAAAGATGCCCTGGTTTGTGGTCATGCAATAGGGTGAGAATCAACGACAATAGTACGGCCATAGTACACATAAAGAGTGAAGTGAGCACCCCAGGCCAAATCCCAGTTTTTGAGGGACCGGGAAAAGAAAGAAATCTGCTCCACAAACTCTTTACACTTACCAAGTTCGTGTTTTCCCCCAAACCATGTGATTCATGGCTGGTCCAAAACATCTTGCTGCCTGAAGCACTGTAGCACATGTCTCTCACACATATCTTTCCTAAACTCCCAGTATCAACGTATATAGTATCTTAGGACTATAGTTATGCTATTTTTGCATCTCTCACAAAATGTCAGAAGTACCTCTCCCATTTCTTGCTGGTAAAAATAGAATTATGCTGCCTTTTATGACAACCAAAATTTTATGCTTGAGGCATCCACTTTTCCAGGGTGACCCCTTCATGGAAGACACTACACTGAGAAAGGAATCCAGGTCAGGCAAAGGGGAAAGCTTTGTTTCTGCCTTTCCTTCTCTAGAGATAGAGAAGCCCTGAATGACAACGAATTGCTTGCATACCTAATGTTTTACTCACATATACACACTCCATTTCCATCTAGTCCATGAGTTTTGGATGGTGTGGAATAAAAAGAAGAATGTGACAGTTCTGCATTAAAGTAGTTTTCATTGGTATGGCTCAAGGATTACTTCCACAAACCTGGGAAGGAAAGGGATCAACTGTAGCTGTGCATTTCACTTAGTAAGCTGTTTACATAAACAGATTATGATAATTATGTCTAGTTTAAATATGCAAATGATTGGAAAAGATAGGGCTGCAAATGACTTCTTCAAAAGCCATTATAGTTGCGTTCACTTTACCATAAAGCCTGAGGATTAAGATCTTTCTCCCAAACCAAAGATGCCAAAGTTCTTTATTCTTTACATTTTCCCTTGCCAGGATGGAAGACTCCGAGTGAATGATCAACTAATAGCAGTAAATGGGGAATCGTTATTGGGCAAGACGAACCAGGATGCCATGGAAACCCTGCGTAGGTCCATGTCCACAGAGGGAAACAAACGTGGAATGATTCAACTCATTGTGGCAAGGCGAATAAGCAAATGCAATGAGGTAACAGCATGAAAGCCTTTTTTTTAAAAAAAAAGTCTCAGAAGCTTTCATTTCATATGTAAAAAAAATGAGCTGAGAAAAGAGTCCTACGCCCAAGTTTAGAAGTATGTATGTTATTCTTTGCTGTATCCTCTTTTCTCTCCCAATCCTCATGTAAGCTGGAATTGGTTGGTGTAGTCATTTTATCAAATCTGATGAAAGAAAATGAGCAGTGTTTCATAATGAAACTCTTTCCTTCATATTTGACACTTCCCCAAAATGAGGTAGAAAAAAATACTGATTTAAATACTGGTGGTGATTTTAGATACAACATTGCACCTAACTACTGTGGACATTGTGGTTTATTTTTATATTTCCTTATATTTAAGGAAAGCCAGTTCTTGAATTCAGGGAGGGGAGTCTGAGGAGGCTGGCACTCTCAGTTGTTGTTACAGAAAGCTGGTAGAGATGGTTATTTGTAATTTCTCTGGAACTGGGTGAAATCAGAAAAGTGGGCTTCTGGTCTTCATTCAGTCTGTTCTTCGCTTTATTCAACAGTTGAAACATTAAAGAAAACCTTCAGTTTGCATTCACTACCACAGACCCACCACCCTGAATTTGAAAGGCATTTTCAATGTTATAACAAACTTGAAAAAAATCAACATATGGCCTAGATCCAATTGCTGGTTCCACTTAGAGTAGACCCACTTAAGCAGCATCTTTTGATTTGGGTTTACATGTGTGTTGATTTATCATTCAGTAATTCATTCAGTGGGTCTCTTCCAGAGAAGTAAAGTATATTTGTTAACAGTCACATCCAATGTGATTTTTTTTTGCCTTGACAGTACTTGAGACATCCTAAAAAAAGAAAAGCAAAGCTGTGACATTCTTTACTGTTTGGGACTTTGTTGGGAAAAATTATTTGCATAAATATACACACTTTTCCCCTGTAGACAAACTGTTGGGGGAAGAAAACATGGATTTTAAACAAATTATACACCTGTGTGAAAGTACTAGAAGTTTTCAGTGTAGAAAACATATGCAAGAAAAAGTATGTTGGTTTTTTCCTGCACAAAAATCAGTGTTTCTGTGCAGATTATTGATTGTTTTAATTCTGTTTTGTTTTAATTTATATTGTGTGCCACTTGGGTCCCATATTGGAACAAAGATAAAATAGAAGTAAAAACAATAAAATTTAGTCAAATGTGTGTGCCGTTTGCACGAATACCTAAATTTCTACATAGACTAAATTTCCTGCATGTGTTCGCTGCACAATAATCAATATATTCCCTTCCTCAGGAATTAGTATATTTTATGCAAATTTCACAGTTTTTTGTCCCAAACATGCATTCTGCACTGGATTTTTTGCTGAAACAAATGTTCCTTAACAGAGTCCCAAAGTGAGAATAGTGCTTAAAAATTGTGCTGAATCCCTCATATATTTTTTCACAGATGAAAGAAGTTAGCAGTTGGATGGGAGGCTGCCAATGAATATCAAGTGGTGTAGGCTATATTTCAGAAAAGGAACTAACAAAACCATCTCTTGAGTATTCCTTGCCTATGACAACCCTATGAAATTGATGGCAACTTGAAGGCGCGCGCGCACACACACACACACACACACACACGTACATAATAATTAAGACTGGCCAATATATTTGGGTATCTGAAGCAGAAAATCCCACAGGCGCTTCTCCTTGGGAATAAAAACATGATAGTAATAAATGAAATGACTAACAGTTTGCTTCACTTTCATGACAGCTGACATCTGCTAAGGCCTGAGATGGCTGCCTTACTCAACCTAATGACAGAGCTGTCCCCTCATTGATTCAATAAACTGTATTTTGAACTTGTGTGCTGAGATCAATGAGATGCCAACAACTCCCTGGGCTTATAAATAAAGGGTTTAGCAGATTAAAGGGAATCAAGAAGTGTCTTTGCATATAAGTGCTCAAGTTGCCTTTGGGTTGAGTTTAATATTTGAGAAAAGACAGTGTCTGCCTTGTCTCTCCCTCCACCCCCCCCCCCAACTTGAACTGAATCTGTGAGAAAATTAAAATACATTTCTGTCCTCAGAAGTGGTTATAGAAATCCCCCAGACCTCTGTAGCTGAAATTGTTACCTTGCTGTTCAAGATGTCACTAGTTTGGGTTGGTGTCGGGAAACAGTATTGCTTTTGAATGTTATCAACGTACCACAGCTATTACTGAGTGTGAAAGGTTATGTTCAACTTGTTCACCTTTATAATTGTTTCCTACATCCGATTCCAAAGATTTATAACTTTGTAAGTCCAGATTTGAATCATGAGGGATACTTATAGAAGTATTGCTAGAGGTGGAATTTTGATTGGAGAAATCATTGTAGCCGATAATAGGCTGAAAATTCCCTCTTCTGCTTTTTTAACCCAGAGGGTACTTTTTCTTTGTCTGGCTGTTAGAATAATGACACTACTTCAGACTAATGCATTTTGGAATTTAAAATGAAGTGTTTTCTTTTTTGTATATATTGTCTTGCAATAAAAATGAGAAAATAAAGATAACTTTAAGCAAGCTGGACTGCAGAGAGAGTTTTATGTATCTGTTTTAGATAATCCTAATTTACTAGATTTTTTTAAAAAAAAGCTATAAGGAGAGGCCAGTGCAAACCATCACTTTGTTTGACTGCTGTCCAACTTTGAATTAAAATGGATTTTGAAAGACCAGGTTCCAATTTAGTTGACATACATGAATTGTCAATTAGTTATTTCAATAAAACATTACAGTAGCTGTTGTTGAGGCGGATTGGTTCAGATGTTTTGGGATTTTGATTTGGTCTGGAGAGTTTGGTCATATACCTTCTGCCAAATTGCAGTACACAAGCTTTGAATATTACTTTTAAAAAAAGTAATTAGTTACACTTAATGGCCTGTTACAGACTGCCAAAATACAGCTGCTTCGGGTCTCTTTGGAGGTATGCTATTTACATGATGCATGGGTCCTAAGAGTCTGGAGGTCACGCCAAAGCCACACTCCATTCCTAAGCACCAGAGTGCAGCTTTGGTGCAGCTTCCGGATTCTTAGGATGCATGCATCATTTAAACAGCATACCTCCAAAGAGACCCGAAGCAGCTTTATTTTGGCAGTCTGTAACAGGCCATTGTTTCAAGCCCTGCCACCACTCTAGTTAGTTGCTGCTGTAGGTTTTAAGATTCAATAATTAATGAACATTTTTTCCATTTCTAAAAAGTAACTTAAGCGCGTTACAGACCACCCAAAACGGGTGGTCTCGCGCTGCTGCCGGTTGCTGCATCTGGGAACTGCAGCAGCCAAACTGCATGGTTCCCGGGCGCAGCAAAAAAGAAGCGCCAAAATGGCGCTTCTTCCTGTGCCCCAGAAGTGGCACCGCAAGGCGTGAGGTGCACACTCGCAGCACCACTTCCGGTGCGCGACGTCTGGACACTGTGCGTCCGTGATGTCAAAATGGTGGCGCCCATCTGTATGTGGCGCCGCCATTTTGATGTACTCGTTACATGCGAGGGGCAAGGCGCATCAGGAAGCGCCACCCCTCGCGGGTAGCGATGGTGCCTCATTGGCCCGTCTGTAACGCACCATAGCTACACTTCAAATGCCAGTGCTTGGGACATGTGAAATCTGACTCTACCATGTAGTGAAGTCACATCCCTGTAATCAGAAAATAAAATTTTAAAAATTACATTTATACCATATCTCCCATGACAATTATAGCTGTCATGAATTGCAACTTACAGTAAGACCCCATATAATGTGGATTCGTTTAATACAGTTTCACTTATTTGTGCAGAGCTGCAGATCCCTCATGCTTACTAAAGATCCAAAATACACTGCAGAAATATTCCAGTTTGAGTCTGCTTTAACTGCCCTATCTCAATAGAAGGAAATCCTGAGAATTGTAGTTTGTTGTGGCACCAGAACTCTCCGAATGAGAAGGCTAAATGTCTCACAAAACTACAATTCTCAGAATTCCCCAGCATTGATCCAGGGCAATTAAAGCAGTCTCAAACTGGATTACTTCTGCAGTGTGTTTTGAACCATAGAATCACATTGGAGGACCTAGAAATGCTTAGAGAGAAGACCTCTCTAGGCATTTCTAGGTCCTCTAGTGTGATCCTCTGGTCAACCTCCTTCTCAAGCATATCATAGAATCTTGCTGGAAGACCTAAACATGCTTACACAAATATTCTTTCTAGGCACTTTTAGGTCATCCAGTGCAATTCTATGATGTGCTTCCACGCAGAAGCCCAAGATGTTGTTCATTTTGGGGAGGAAAATAGAGTTCACAATTATCTGCAGTTTTTTGTTCTATATGAACAGTCCTGAAATGTATCCCTCTTGTTAGAGGGGGTCTTACTGTATTGGGGAAAGATCAACATATAAGTGGCTACTTAACTTTATTGACTTTGATCATAAAATTCTTTATCATTACTCATAGAATCAAAGACCACAAGGGGCATCCAGTCCAACCCCCTGCCATGCAGGAAAATAAAATCAAAGCACTCCATCCAAAATAGCCATCCAAATGGCCATCCAGCCTCTGTTTAAAGCCTCCAAGGAAGGACTCTCATGCACTGTATTCCACTGTCCAATAGCTCTTACCGTTGTTCTCAGAACATTGCTTTCAGAGACACATGTGCACACAAAAACTCATGTGCATTTCTTGAAAGATTTTTTTTTGTCCAGAAAAAGTGTTTTGCTAAAACAAACCAACCAACAAACTCTGTTTCCAGGAACAAAATAATAGTCTTTGCAGTTTTTGCACAAAACCCACAAATTTCTGGAAACATGTTTTTTTTCCTGCAAAAGCACTCCCCCACCCTATAACCTCCTGTGTATATCTGGGTAGAATTATTTTGCAAAATAATTTTACATTGGATGAATACTGGGGGGAAAAAACAACCCTGCATTTTCTACCACAGTATGAAGAAAACTACAGACATTGTGTGAGTTTGAAATAGTCAAAGGTTTACGTCCCTACTGGTTTACAGGTCTCAGTATTTTGGACATATAATTTCTGCACATTTTGGGGATTCCCCTCCCGCCTCCTAAATTGTGGTTTATAATGGTTTACATGTACACTTAAAAAGCACAAGATTCTGACTTTGTCAGTGTTTCTAACCTTCATTATGAGTGTCCCAGTCAGATGATAATCAAAGCAAAGCTGATAGGGAAATCTAACTGCTTGCTATTTTGGACTTGTTTTTCCAGATACACGTTTACTCATACTTTATTAATACATCACTTGGCACAATGGTATTGTAGAATTGCCAGTGACCATTTAACTGTCCTTTATCATTTGTTCAGATAAGAACCAAACCAGTTCTAGTTAGAGCAGGTAGTATTTATCAAGTACATAGTATTTATCGAGCAGCTTCTTATCAGGATGATAAAGGACTGTGCAGCAAACTCACTTTCTTTTAAAACATGACATTGTCTGCATAAGGACAAAAACATCCCATAATCTGGACTGCATTCCTCTTACTGTCTGATTCCTGGAATAAACAGTATGGCTTTGTACAAGTGGATAAGGATGGAGCTGTGTGACCAGGCTGGGTTTCTTGTTAGCTGTCATTACTTCACAGAGGAGACATTACTACCCTCTTGACTTGTTTGCTTTTTGTTTCTGCAAATCCCCATCCTCTTGAATGTAGACTCATGAATGACTTCAAGGAAATTATTGTTGAATGAGATAAGGACTGCAAGGGAGGAGTGCATAGAAATACTATAAACACTGTAGAAATGCTATAAAATAGAATTATATCTCATACTTAGACACAAATGTATGGAGAGAGAGAGAGAGAGAGAGTCTGGAGAGAAGGTTAAAGCCACACACTGCTTCCTTTGCTTTTTAGGGCATTGGGCGACCAGAGGTAGGCAATATGTTGCCCTCCAGACTTTGTTGAACTGTAACTCCCATGATCCCTCACCATTGGATATACTGGTTAAAGCAGATAGGAATTGTAGCAGCATATGGAGGGCCACATGTTAGCCACTCCATATTATTATTATTATTATTATTATTATTATTATTAAACTTTATTTATATAGCGCTGTAGATTTACACAGCACTGTAGATACAATTAAAAATCAATATAAATGACACCTGCCAATAACGTACATTCTACAGGATAATAATAATAACTTTATTATAGCCATTTGGCCAGCACAATTACAAAATTCCAATTTAAAACATAACTTAGTTTTATACCATAGGTTCATGTACAGGCAGATCGGAGAGTATAAACAAATGATAGTTTACAAAAAGTAAGGATAAAAAGTAAGGATAGGACTGCATGATCAGATAAACACACAACAATGAGTAGGCTGCCATCACCTCGCAAACAACTCTATCATATTGTGTAATAGAGCACCACATTCAAGACATATTAGTTCAAAACCACAGTCACAGGATAATAACAAAATACATATAAAACAATAGATAATAATACAAGATGGCATTAGATAAAATAAACAAGCGACAAATTAAAAACATCGAATATCACATATCAAAGCAAATAACAGTCAGACAACAATCACAAAATGCCTGGAAATGCTTCCCTGAGTAATATAGTCTTCAACTCTGTTTTGAAACTGGTTAAATAAGCGATGACCCATGCAGCTCGTGGAGGAAGGAAGTTCTAGGAGTGAGGGGCAGCAAGCAAGAAGTGATGAATCTGGGAAGGGGCAGTGGAAATCCTAGGCTGAGACAGCAGATCTTGACTAGCAGAACAGAGGATATGAGTGCAGATGTGAGGAGAAAGAAGTTCAGATAAATAAGGAGGGGCCAGCCCATGCAGGGCTTTAATAGTCAACAACAAAAGCTTATACTTGATACGGAAGGGGAAGAGGAGCCAGTGAAGGGATGATAATAGAGGAGAAACATGGTCAAAGTGGCGAGCGAATGTAATAATACATGCAGCTGAATGCTGGTTGGAAATTAAAAGATGGAGATGAGAGAGAAACCCTGCCAGAAGGAGGTTACAGTAATCTAGCCACGAGACCATGAGGGCATGGACCAGAGTCTTGGCAGTAGAGGCCGAAAGAAATGGACAGATTTTAGCAGTGTTGTACAGAAAGAATTTACAGACCTTGGCTGTGGCCTGGACCTGGGGGATACACTACACAGAAGAATAAAAAATAAAACAAAGACTGCTTCCTGGACCAGTCGAATAGAGATATTGTCAACGGAAACAGAAAGGAGTGTTGGAGGGAGGGCTTAGGTGGAAAAACAAGAAGCTCCTTCTTGGACATGTTGAGCTTCAAGTGCCGATGCTACACTCACTGAGAGATAGCCGTGAGACAAGATGAGACTATACTATGATGTATACTATAATGTATAGTCTGATAGTGCTTGGCCCTCTCAAGGTTATTCCAAAATAGTTACATTTTTAGGGGTAGTTTTTCAAGGGCCCAAAACAGCCAGGCCAAATAGAGTGGCGGGAGACTGCACTGGCACCCGTCATACTTGGGCCACAGCAACTGCACATGTCTGGTCCCAATCTGCGCTGCTGTGGTGGTCATGAACTGTGCCACTGGGAGGAGTGAATTCTTTCCACTCCTTGACTCTATATAGCAGGGGTAGGCAACCTTTTTGAGCCAGGGGCCGGGTTGCTGTCCCTCAGACAACTGGGGGGCCGAAGCCAAAAAATAAATAATTAAATAATTTTTAAACGATTAAATAAATAAATAAATTGGGACAAATGTGGGACAAAATTTTCAAATGGAGGACACTTTTTAAAAAATAAATGGAGGACATGCAAAAAAAGTGCTGATTTTTAAAAAAATGTTAATATAAATGCATGTTTCTGAGGCTTCTGTAGACAATTGCCCCCCTTGCCCGCCGCTTGCCCCCCCTTGCCCGCCTCCTCCTGATAGGCCAAAGCCCCATGCCCTCACGCGAGAGGCCAAAGGCTCCAGCAGCAATCAGCAGCAGGACCAGGCTGGGGCCGCTCCCAAGGCCTTGCCGGGCCGCAGGTTGCCTACCCCTGCTATATAGAATGAGGCCTCTGCACAGCTTCAAGCTGCTTTTGAGGTGTACGTCATGTAAATGGCAGATCTCCAATGCAGCCTGAAGCTGTGTCATTTTGCCTGTGTGTTTTGGTCAAGGTAAGCTTCTCCCACTAAAACTGCCAGTCAATTCTAACAAGGCAGTCACTTGTCCCTCTCCCCCAAGTTGTACCAGTGTTTTAACTCAGGAATACAAAGACAATAGAATGAATGACAAGATAAACTTTGGCATTTGAAATAAATAGCCTAGGCTAATTTTTTGCTACATAACTTTGAACATTTTTGAATAGTTGTCCTGTATCTGCCTAGAAAAATGTTGCTTGGTTTATTTCCTAATCTGTTTTTACCTTAGTCCCTGAACCACCCTTTTCTGATGAGTAAAGTGTGTTCCCTGGACACCTGGCAAGAGTGGCAATTTACCAATTAAATTGGCTGCAGACTCCCCTCACGTTGTATTTCATTCGCAGATGCTTGCACTCACGTGTGCGCACGCATGTGTTTCCCCCATCATGCACTGCATATGATGGAAAGCAGGGTAGAAAAATAGGATTATACTATTTTCTAATTAACATATTATACTACTTATAATTATACTACTTTTTAATTAACATATTTATTCAAAGTTTCTAATGTACATTATCCCAGTAATCATATCTAGGGCCATACAACAAAGTACAATAACATCAAAAATCCATAAAACAGTGATACCTTTAGGGGATGAACTAAAATGCACAAAATTTTTAATGGAAACTTTCAAAGTTCTGCTTGTTAGAGCCTTTGAATATTATTTAATTTACAGGTGTTAAAAATCATACAACGTGGGTAAGGTCTGTTGACAGAAAGAGTGACAGAAAGTAGGAGTAGAACAAGCAAGGGCCACTGTCAACGTTTTCTAAACCATACACTGATTTTTACCATCTTTGCCTGTTGAAGAAGCCAATGGAGTTTCAAAAGCCTGCATCGTGTATTTTGTGCATTTTGGTTGTTCCAATAAAGCTATCACTATTTTGTGGATTTGAGACGTTAATGTGAATTATCTCAATAATATTTGACAGTGCCTGTTCTGATCACATATTTAAAGTTAGTTATGTATATATTTTCTTCCTGCTGCAAAGGTATATGTGTGGATGGGCAGAGAGGAGAGGGGAGATGTATACCCATGGCCACACTATGAGGTTGGGGTTTTTTGGTTCGCTAAGGTTTGAGCATTCCACTGAGAATGCCTGCTGATAAGCGCCAAGCAAGACATCCCACTGATAGTACATGCCAGTAGGTCCTGCAGTAAGCTACCTAAAAGGGAACATTTGACAGTGTTAAGCCAAGTAATAAAGTTATCAGAGTAGGTAACATGACAGTGGCCCTTGATTGGTTCCACCCCTACTTTCTGTCTCTCTTTTTGCCAAGTTTACTTTATGCAAACTTTACTTACAAAAGAACCAAAATAAGTGTTTTTGATAGGCTTCTGTGCAGTTTTCTTAAAACTTTCAGGGTTTTTCTTTTTCTTTTTTCTTTTTTTTTTGGGGGGGGGAGTTGGTTGGTTGGTATATAAAAGGCATTATATCCTCAGTTAAATATTTGTGTGGCTGGCAGTTGATGTCTTGATGTAAATCTGGTTTTTGATATGCTAATTAGACATGAATAAAGCTTTTTCCCATGAAAGTGGTAAGACATTCCAGTTCTCTTTTCAAAGGGTAGCCATCTAAACAATGGGGCCTTTGTTTATCGCCTCTGTACACTGAGGCTTACCAGTTTACCTGGGGTGAATGCTTATGCCTCTTTATAGGATCCTAAGCTGCTTCTTTCTCCTTGACTCTTTGAAAAAAATCTGCTGGAAGCTCAGTAGTGTTTTTTAGATATTCATTGTCTCTTGAGCAATGGCTACATTGTGTGCCTTAATAAAGAGGTAGACATTTGTTACTTAAACTTGATGATTCAGTCCTATCTCCTTGGGAAAGTAAATCATGTTAATCATTTAGGCTAATTTTTATCCATTGTTTGAAAAAAGTTAAAACAAAGTAAACTTCTTCTGTGTGAATATACTTGCCATACAACTTCTATCCCTGGATAGTGTCTCCCTCTTTCTCTTTTTTAATAGCATTTCAAAATTTTAACATTTTTCTTCTTCCTAAATTTGCCTTTGATTCCTTTACATCAGAGCCTTTGAATATTGTTTAATTTACTTTTCAGTAGAGCTGTCAGTTGTAATATGCAATTTAGGGCAGAAAAAAACCTGAATAAAACAAATCCTCATTTCACAATTTAAACCTTACTGAGTCTAATTCACTTGCACGGCAAGTTTATTATTCTCCTGCAGCCTGACGTGCCTTCAATTGTAATTGTGTTGACCCTTCAATGCAGTAAATCTCCCCAGTGCTGATCAAACTGGAGAAAGATAAGGCTACAATTCAGAACTTCATTAAATATCTCATTTATATTAAAAAGACGATAGCTTTGAACAGAAATAATACTTCCTACAGTGTCCTCCGATTATGCTTCACCCACTTTGAAGTATTGTAAATTTTGCAAATCCCCTGCCATATGCATCATTCTGGTATGGTGAGATCAACTAAACGTAGCATGGTTCTAGGGCCTGGAATAGATTCTTGAGTTTCCCACTCACCATAAATTCCCTACACCCAAGTCAATCCACTTGTAGTTTCCATCCCTTGGAAATACTGATCTTTAGGCCTTAAGTCTGTCTCTTAAGTCTATTGTCTCTTAAATTTGTCACATTTTGTTGTTGCTATTGCCTTTCGACTTTGACTTATGGCAACCCTATAAATGAAAGATCTCCAAGAGTGCTAGACATCAACACGTTTAGTCTTGCAAATTCAGGGTTGTGGCATCCTTGATTGAATAAATCTACCTGTAGTGCAGCCTCCTGCTTTTTCTTACTGCTTTTCACTTTACTAAGCATTGTTGTCTTTTCCAATGAGTTTTGTCATATCACGATGTCCAAAGTCTGAGAGCCTTAGTTTAGTTATTTTAGCTTCTAGTGAGAGTTTAAACTAGATTTGCTCTAGAGCCCATTTATTTGCCTTTCTGTAGTTATACCCCGCTCTTCAGCCCTAAAGGCTCTCAGAGTGGCTTACAGATACCATATATACTCGACTAAGTCGACCTCATGTATAAGTCGAGGATAAGTTTTGGGGCCAAAATTATGGATTTTGCTATGACCCATGGATAAGTCGAGGGTAAAATTTAGGGGCATATAGCAAACAATCTAAAGGATGAAGCAAAGCAAAACAATGTCAAAGAACTTATAAAATTCCAGCAGAGTTAACTTTGTGCTTACTCTTAAGATTGGATGGATGAGAGAGTAGAGGGGGGTCAGTACTTCACATATTATACTCTTGCTTTTCATCAGGAGATGGTTCCTTCTTTTAAATAAGACACAGTTCTTACATTGACCCATGGATAAACTGAGTCAGTTTTTTGGGGTCAATTTTTTAACCTAAATTTCTAGACTTATACATGAGTATATACAGTAGTTATTCAAACAGTTCCTCAGGTTTACAATCTAAAATGACATGACACAGAAGGAGAAGGGAATGGTGATGGGGATCGGGATCGGGATCAAGTCCAGTGGTTCTTCTCTCCCTGAGGCCTGGACCATAGCAGATGGACTGGAGGGAGGGCCCTTCTTCTTGCTCTGGCTAGCCCCTGATGGAGTTGGGCCTGGCTTTTCTCTCCCTCCCAGGCCAGAGGGTGTCAGATGGCATGGAGGGAGGGCTCTTCTTCTTCTTCTTCTTCTTCTGGTAGCCCTCATGGGGTTGGACCTGCCTTTTCACTCCCTCCCAGCCCAGATGATATCAGATCTCATCTTCCCTAACCACACTGCTTCAGGCTGGATCCCTCAACTCTGGAAAGTCACAGGATTCCTGGTCTTGTTTATGCTGAGATTTTCTGCATGTGTTCCACCACTGAGCAATGAAAGTTCCCTTCACCTGTTCAAATCAGGGCAGGTGTGCAATTCTGTCTCTTGTAATCTTGGGAGCCCTTAGACAGATCCTGCTTCAGATACACAGTTTGTGAAATGCCAAAACACACAGTGTACTCTTACTGAACAGGAGAGGAGAGACTTTTTTGCCAACAGGAGAAGAGAGAGACCATTCTCTGCAAGGAAAGTAAGTTCTAAACAATGCTATCCCAGATTTTCAGAGCAGCAGTTACCATGGCATAATCACTGGTGAATCGGTGCTAAAACGTTTAGGAAGTGTGTGTGTGTGTGTGTGTGTGTGTGAGAGAGAGAGAGAGAGAGAGAGAGAGAGAGAGAAAGCCTGGTGCGCTTCATAAATCTCAGGGAATTTGTCGGCTCCCCTCCTGTGTCCCTGAATCATTCAGAGAGAAGCAAATTCCTCTGAACAGAAACTTTGCATTGAGAGGAATTTGCCTTTCCCGGAACGATTCAGGGACACCGGAGGGGAGCCGGCGATTTTCTGACATTTAGGAAGTATGGCAGGCTTTCATACACACACTTCCTAAATGTTATAGCTACGTTTTTCTATCACTTAAGTGCTGGTTTGAAAATCTCCATTAATTCCTCACATCATAGCACTGTACCCTTGACAGAATCCTACAGCCGCTTCTGAAAAACAAAACATCAAAATCTTCTATAAATATAAATAATTAAATGCTGGTCTTGCAGTGGACTTGTGAATATGATTTTAATGAGAGCTTATAGAAGTAATGCCATAAACTCCACCTTGATGTGGCTAGGCAGTAATGGTTAAAGATGTAAACTAACTAGATACTGAATTAACTAGATTTTGTTTGAAACAAAAACCTGGTTAATAGTGCTCTCTGGGAAGAATTAACCATACATAAAATTAGAGCTATGAGTTTGCAAGATCTGGGCAGAGCTGTTGACAACTGGGAGAACTGAAGGTCTCTTATTAGAGTTACCATAAGTCAAAATCAACCTGACTGCAATTAACAATAATAGTGTCAGTGCTCATGTAAGTCTTAACCATTGTTTGGGCTTTCCAGGGGGGTTTCATGGGAGAGGGAAGGACTGTGAAGAACATAATCCTGAATCCTACATCATGACTGCTTTAAACCAAAGTTGAATAACTGTACACTAGATCATGGAAATCCAACATGGTATAGTGGTTTGAGCATTGGACTGCTACTCTGGAGACCAGGGTTCATATCCCTACTCAGCCATGGAAACTCACTGGATGACTTGTGGCAAGTCACACACTCAGCCTCAGAGAAAGGCAAAGGCAAACTCCCTCTAGACAAATCTTGCCAGGAAAACTTTGTGATCGGTTCAGCTTAGGGTTGTCATAAGTCAAAAATGACTCAAAGGCACACAACAATACTAGATCATGAGTGTTACTCCCCTGCTTATGGCATGCAAGTAGCTGGAGAAGCAAATCAGTGGAAGAGACAATGTTTTAGTATCTTTTTTTGTAAGGCAGCCAAGCATAAATATATCTCTGCTTCTTACCCACTCCTGACTTTTCATGGTATTTTGACTAGAGACACCCTACTGGGCAAGGGCCTTTGAAAGCCACTACCTAGCCTGAAGGGGTTTGGGGAAAGTGGGACAAAATGCAATTTTTGTTTGTGTAACAAAGCCAGCAGAAAGGCTGCCCAGATTCTAATAAAAATACAAAGGTTCTTTCTCCTTATAATCAGAAACACAGAATGATTGTACATACTCTTCTCCCTCACCACCTCCACCACTACCAAATGAAAGCCACTGACCTTATTAGATCCAGTGTAAAAAACCAAACTAAACCATAATATGATTTATAACAGGGTGGATATTTATTGATATATCCATGTTCAATGTGTGTTTTAAGAGGGGAATCTGGTGATGCTTATGAAAGCAAATTGCTTGATTTGGAAAAAAGTTAGAAACTACATTTGAAATTACATTGTGCTTCATTTTATTTGATTTTATGTTTCTCCTTTCTTCCTACATCCACCTCTCAAAAATACTAAACAAAACTGTTTTTTGAAGGATCCTGTCCTGACAAGCTGTCAGTCTGTGAAGGAGGTCTAAGCCATCTGCTAGATGGCTTTAAAGCATAGGAGAGTGCCGGTTCACTCGAGGAAATGTGCGATACAGCTAAACTACAACATGGGTTGTTGTTTTTGTTTTCCACGCGAAGAGGGATGGAGTCCGACAAGGCTCTGTGGGAGACAGTGTAAAATGGCACAGAAAGTTGGTCATTAAGCAGTGCTGTCAGTTGAAATTATTGTGGTCCAGGGTGAAAAGTTCTAGCTCATTTGATGCCCAGCCAGGGCCAGGCCTCTGGCAAGTTGTTATTGTCCCCCCATGCTGTTAAATGGACCTTCGGCACTGATTTTTTCCTCTCCTTCTTTCCATGTAGTTGGAGTCACCTGGGAGTCCCCCGGGGCCAGAGCTGCCTATTGAGACAATGCTGGACGACAGGGAACGTAGGATTTCCCATTCGCTGTACAGTGGGATTGAAGGCCTCAGTGATTCGCCCACCAGGAATGCTGCCTTGAGCAGGATAATGGGTAAGTCAAGCAGACTCGGCTAATCCTGTGTTGTTTATCATCTGTTTTTGTGGTTTTTGTAGATGGGCATTTGATACATTATATGTGGGCAGCAGGGTACATGAAAATTGTAGCAACTGGTTTTAAAAGCTTACTCTTTTTTCCTCTCTTCTCATTCAGCATACAGAGTTTCTTTTTTAAACATGAATCAATACATTGATCAAATTAAGTCTTGGATCGCAGAGCAGGTGATAGCCACAGGAACCTTTTAAAATGTTATACTGTGTATGTGTGTGTGTTGGAAATGAATGCTTTATACTGGTCAATGAGGGCCTGCCAGGTGTAGCTTCATTAAATGTAGAGTCAATGAATGTTATGATTAAGGATGTATCACTTATGTTTCTGCATTGATTTCGCCTCCCCATAAAAAAAAAGGCTCATGTGAACCTTGTCCAATTTATGCTTAGTGTGGTATTTTGGGGGGGGGGGGGTGTTTTGGGTTTTTTCAGCTTTAAATGCCTTGTGGGCCACAGGTTTAAAATCATGTAGCTAATTTTATGCATCCTTTGTTTGGATTCAGTGCTCTGCTGTCTGCATGGCCCCCAGTGGATAATGAGGTTATTAGTACTTGCTCTGTAGCAATTCATAGTTGTTGGGTTTTCTCTCTTGTCTACTAACAGTGCTAGTTAATAAAGACTTGCTTTGTCACAGAAGCAGCTGGCTTTATCAAATAACTCATAATGGGATTTAGACCATGCAGACTTACAATTTTTAAAACATGGAATGATTTCTGATTGCCATAATATTCAGCATAACAAATTATATGTATTTCTAAATTAATTTCAAGCCTGAAACTCAAAATGTAGCTGCTATGATGCTCTGTTTCCAGGCACTGACAAAGAATTTATGGACAAAGATATCCATGTATTGGTTTTGGAAATCTTTCTCTAAGTTTGCACAAAGCAGCACTACACTGCTAATGTCTTTGTTTAACTGCAGGGAAAATTAATTTCTTTCCCTTCAAATTCCTTCCCCTCCCTTCAAATTGGAACTCCACTGACATTAAATGCACAATATGTGCAAGAAGCACAAGGGAGCTCTGGTGTGGTTCTCCCTTACCTATTTGCAATTTTCATTCATGTACTCCATATCTCAGGCATGTGGCTTTGAGCTTTAATAGGTGGCTAGTGCTTTTAACAAATGAATAAGATCCCAGTGTGCAAGTTTCTCTTTGCGACATGGATATCATCTTGCTTCCCTTCATCTTCACCTTTTTCATGTCCAAAAGGTAACAGGAGTAGGGACTAACCTTCTGTACAACTCAAAGCACATGAAATATTCCAACAGTTTCCAATGGGGGTGAATTCTATATTACTTTCATAACATTTCTCATAAACAAAATTGAACAGTTGGTAATGGAATTAGGAAGAAATGTTACCTAATGACTGTGCTTCCATGTGTACCAGCCCTCTCAAATCTCATGCACCTCAGATGTGTTGGGCTGCAGCTCCCATAACCCCTGGGCCAGCTATACAAAGGAAACTTCGGCCTGTTACAGAC
This sequence comes from Sceloporus undulatus, assembly GCF_019175285.1. Lineage (NCBI taxonomy): Eukaryota > Metazoa > Chordata > Lepidosauria > Squamata > Phrynosomatidae > Sceloporus > Sceloporus undulatus. The sequence goes on from NC_056527.1 coordinate 18,505,015, forward strand.
TGCCAAAATAAAGCTGCTTCGGGTTTCTTTGGAGGTATGCTATTTAAATGATGCATGGATCCTAAGAGTCTGGAGGTCGCACCAAAGCCACACTCCCTTCCTAAGCACTGGAGTGCAGCTTTGGTGCAGCTTCCGGATTCTTAGCATGCATGCAACATTTAAACAGCATACCTCCAAAGAGACCCGAAGCAGCTTTATTTTGGCAGTCTGTAACAGGCCTTCAAGTACATTGGTTTGAACCCAGATTTGTGTGTTCTGATCGTGGACCCATCAAAATCAAATTTCAAGGGACCTTGCTATGTCTGGATTGAATCTATTTATTGCAGGGTTTCCCAACCTGGGATGTCTTCACCCCCAGGCTGTGCAAGATGGAATTTCAGAGGGTGCGACAGAGAGTGGTTTGTATCTTTGAGGGATGAGTCACAAGTCATCAGTCAGCCAACTCCTAGTGTGCTTTGAGAAGTGCTAGTAGGTAGTTGTGTTGCATAGATAATAGTCTCATATGCCGCCTTGAGTCTCTGTACTGGGTGGAGGAAGGTAGGATATAAATAAATAGAATAATAATAATGCTAATATTGAATCAAAAGGAAGTAATTTTGCAATTTATAATATTTTGCAATTTTTCTGAATCAGTTATAATCTACTTGCTCAATTTAGTTTGGCATTTTGTGCACTAAATTAAAAACTTAATGTTTTTAAAGTTCAATTTCTTCACTCTCACTATTTTATATGTGTATCCTAACCACAAATGATGACAAGACACCACAAAAAGTGGGACATTCAAGAAAAATGTAGGGCATTACAAAATAAAAGTTGATACACTAATTTATATAGAAATGCATGCTTCTTAGTCATGCTCAAAATGGAGGGCATTTTGGAATTCCTCCTGAACAGAAGACTGAAATGTAGGACATGTCCTTGAAAAGGAGGATATTTGGTCACCCTGCCCATAAGAATCTCCCACATGTTCTCAGAAGGTGAAACTTCCCTGTTGTTATTTGGTAGCTGGAACTGTGTTTCTTACTTATGTGTATATAAATAGAAAAAGAACCCCAATTTGTTTGCTTTTGCCACTTGCCCAGACTAGCCAAAAAAGATGTATCTTCACCATCTGAATCACAGCAACCTGAAGTCTGCCAGTTCTTTTAATCTCTACACAGTAATTGAGCTTATAATGAAAAGTGATAGATACACATGTAGTGAAGCGGTTAAATGTTTTCAAAAAGTGGAATATTTTCTCAACTAATTTGAGTGTTAGGATGAGGTTAATTCAAAATTTAATATTTCAGTGTGGCTATTTATTTATTTTTGAATGATGCTACCTACAGTAATTTGATTTCAAGGTTAAACAATAGACAGCAATTGTGTGTCCATCTTCCTGAAAGATCGCATTCTTCTGTTCTAATGGACACTTGTACATTGATAGACACTTCAGTTTTCCAAGACCTACCTTTCTTCAATTAAAAGTTAGTGTATCACTTTAAATTATCTAATTTATATAAAATAAAATTATATAGTTTATCACGTATTTCTCCTTGTCATTCTCCCCTATCTGGTGTCTATCTGGTGTATGCTTTTACAACCCTCACCTTACTCCACCAGCATCGGGCTGGCCAAACTGGCTGGAAATAATGGAGGAGGGATTGCAGGAACTACAGGACTGTTGCACTAATTTCCCTTGCAAGCAAAGCGACTTCTTGGTTGCCTCCCTGCTGCATATCAGCCTGTAAATGGCTGTGAGGTGAGGGTGGGGACTAGAATACTTAAAAGATGGTAGGGGGAGTGAGGAACAAGATCTATTCTGCTCCGGGATCTATTAATGATTAAAGCTACAGAAATCCTGGCCTGTATTCAAGCAGGCAATGCTAGCAAGGTATAAATAAATTAAATAAGTACTGATTCTTGAGCCTTGTGCTACATTTTTAATTATACAGGCATTAGTTCAAACATTTTCTTTCTTAGTAATAACCACTTGTGCATTCGAAGTGTAGGAAAATATAAGTTAATTGTGGCCAGAATGTTGTGCCGAGGGTTTGTGAAGTCATTTCCTTCTTCTCTGTATTTTGTTTTTACTTATTTCAGCAACCACATTCTCTACTGTAATCAGTGTCAATGTGAAACTTCACACTGCAGTAAGGTCTAACAAAAGGCTAGTCAACTTTAACCTTATAGTGAATTCTTCATATGAATCCTCAATGTTACAGAAAAAGCTTTGACATATGGGGGGAAAATTCTTTATTTCAACACAGACATGAAGGAAAAGGTGCACATGAGCAACCCAAGACTTCTAGATTTTCTTCTTCTCTGGAATAGTGTTAAGGAGTTGATCAAAAGCTTCCATTGTAGCTTTATTTATTTATTTATTTATTTATTTATTTATTTATTTATTTTTATCCTGCCTTTTTCCCAAAGTGGGATCCGAGGTAGGTAGCCAACGTATAAAACACATTAAAACAACAATTAAAATCGTAGAATTAAAATAAGAAATATTAAAAATTACAAATATAAAATTTAAAACATACAAAGTTAAAAATAGTAATCTAAAACCCCTCATCCCCCAATAAAACCAAGCCTGCCATATCTTAAAAGGCCTGTTTAAATAAAAATGTTTTTGCCTGCCGGCAAAATGCCAACAGTAAGGGGGCTAGCTTAGTCTCTCATGGAAGGAAGTTCCACAAGGTGGGAGCAGCCACTGAGAAGGCTCTCTCTTGTGTTCTCACCAGACAAGCCTGGGATGGTGGTGGGACAAAGAGAAAGCCTTCTCCTGAGGATCTTAGGGCTCCAGGTGGTTTGTTTGGGGAGATACAGTCTCTCAAATAGTCTGGACCTAAGCCGTGTAGGGCTTTTTAGGGCATGACCAGCACTTTGAATTGTGCTCAGAAATGAACCAGTAGCCAGTGAAGCTGTTTCACTGGATATAATGGGGCTCGTGCTGCGGGCGTGAGCGTGTGCCATTCTCCTTTTTGCCACGTGGCTTCAGCGTAAGCAGAAACATTGTGGCATTTGCCTGTATCTCTTTGAAATGCTTTAAGAGATGGTGGGAGTGAGGTGAGGCTCAGTGGGAAAAGAAAGGCGGGCCCCTCAATTTTTTAAAAAATCAAATTTCAAATTTCAAAATTTGAATTTTAAATTTTTAAAAATTGAATTTTTGTAAAAAATATTCTTTTGAAATTTTCTTTAAAAACATTTCATTTTAACCAAATCTTCACTGTGTATATGCAAATACATTTATGTTTTGCATATGATATTGTAATTTGAAGGTATAATTTTAATTTTGCTAGTTGTTTATGTCACAACTGTTAGCATTACATTCAGTAGTACATGGAAATTATGATTTAGGAATAACATTAGTGCAAAAAAGTATGACTAAGGACTCTGTATGGTGTGAATTAGGAGGAGGTCCATGAGGGAATGATACCATAAGTGACCGCACTGGGTGACACCAACCCTAGGGATGCCACTGCCTGTGGGTCTGCAGAACACAGGTTAAGAACCACGGATCTTAAGTGAAAATGGAAAGTGGACTCTGTTTAACTCAGGTCTGAGCCAGCCTCAAGATGTTTGCCTAAAAACGGAAGTAACTCATTACCAGCTCATTTCCCCCCTTCAATTAGGGGGGAGTTGCTCTATTACCACATGATGCGGTTCCACATAGTGAGTTATCTGGTTCAATGTATCTCAAGCTATCTGATATGGGGACTGGCAATTTTGGTTGCAGGGCCAGGTTTTAACTTGGCAGCAAACTAAGGCCAACACCAGCACCAGTCATGCCCCCCTTAAGAGGACATTTTCAAGCCAGTGTACAACAGTAGGCACTCTCCTGTATCTCTGCATAGTGCATTGGACCCATCTGTGGGACATAGAGGGGGCAGCATGTGCTCTGCTGAGTTATTTCTTTCCTCCAGTAGGGAAAGCTGGTTAAAAGTAAAATTCCTTATCTGAGCGTCTGTAGGGATGGCGTGCTAGTAGGAGGGTCTAGCAATTCTTCCTCATTGGTTCATTGTATTGACCTGAAGATTGTTCTCCTCCTATCCTACCCTGCCTTGCTCCCTCCCTTCTGATCTGCAGTAAAAGGAATGCATTTTCTTTTACATTTCAGTGCAACTACTAAAATGTCATCATTCATTCTTGTTGCAATATTAAGAAGTGCAGGAGAAAAAAGCTAGACATGCCACTGAATTACTTTTGCTTCTCAACCTTGGAGGCTTCATCTGCAAAATGCCATAAGGTTATACTGTTTCACATTCAGCTCTTTGGAGGCATTATTAACCACAGAGTTAACAATCTTGTAGGCATTATGTTTGGAAAAGAGTGTATTGCTAGGCTCAACATTAACCTGTCCATCAAAGAAGCTTTTGCTGGGTGAAGAATTAGCTGCTATGCAAACTTGAACACATTCATTTCAGATTGACAGTGATGGGCTTACGTGCCACGGAGCACTTTTTCTTCTAATCTGTTTTTCCAACTTTTCAGAAAAACTGACTTCTTTCTCACTGCTTTTAAGTTTTCCAAACTGTTTCTCTACTGATATGATCAAGGACTAGCAATTTTGGTTTCTGATTTTTAGTTAATAGAGCAAATATATAGCTGAAGCTAACTCAAAGATCTTTTCCTTTATTCTGTCTTTTATGTACACAATACTTTGCATAGGCGAATCTCTAGAAGGTATAACAAGATATGGTATATGCCTGTCCAAAATGCCATGCATAGTCCTGAGCACACAGTGCTGTTTGGGAGAATGATCCATAACTACCCTCTGTGTTAAATTCTTAAACTTCCCACTCTGTTTTGCTTATCTCTGAACTGACATTGAAAGCTGGTGTATCATAGACTAAGAGACACCACTACAAACAAGAAGGCCCCTGGGTTGGATCTTGCCTTTGCCCTGAAGAGGTAGCTGTAGGCAACATGTGAGCAGTATATAGAACAGTTCCATACAGTTCAGGTGGGCATGAAATGGTTCAAAAGAAGCATAAATATGGTGAAGATGCCTCTTAGTGGGGAATCAAGGCCTCCCTTGAGTGTTCTGAGGACTATGGCTAGTCCATGTTATACATTTTCTAGCATAATCTTTTCGGAAAATATTCATTTATAGGTGTTCCAGGCTACTAGCATTTCTACATTCTTTAGAGATTAGGCTAAGGGGGTTTTCACATCTTGCTAGAATTTATACTCAGCAGGTGGAGAGGTAAGACAAGGCATTTCCTTTGCTGTCGTGTACTCTTTACCCTAGCTCCTCAATGCATGAGGAAAGGTATACAAGACTGGGCCAAAGTCAGATTCTTGGAGTCCTGCTCTAGGAGCAGGATAAAGTAAATGTCAGTTTAGGCTAAGTGGGCCATGTGTTATATCTGACTAAGGTTCTGTTTGGAGACAAAGCTCTCAAATTTTGGCTTCCCATATCAGTGGAAGGATACCAAGCTTTTTCTGATGCAAACACCTACTGCATTCTTTAATTTTCAACAGTCTTCTTTTACACCAGTGTCCTGTTGTATTCACTGTATTATACAAATCTCTAAAAGTGACCCCGGGCTCCCAGATAAGAATGAAGGGGTATACTGAAATTAATGTGTTTGGAAATCATGATGGCATATAGATTATAATGATTGTGTAGAGTTTTATCTGTTCCATGTCCCATTTTGTGCAGGTAAATACCACCTCTCTCCAACTGTCAACATGCCTCCAGATGACATGGTCATTATAGAAGATGATAGACTGCCAGTACTACCTCCACATCTTTCAGATCAGTCATCTTCCAGTTCCCATGATGATGTGGGTTTTGCAACAGTGGATACAGGAGCCTGGAGTAAACCCACCATTAATGAATCTACAGAATGGTAAGGCCTGTGTCCACATGTTGCTTCTGTTTCTTTTGTTTATCAGATTCTTAATATGCTCTTAAGTTCTGTATTTTCGACCACTGAAAGAGGATTAGAACAATACATAGTTCTTCCTGAGCTGCTTGTTCCTATCTAGGAGAAACAGACGAGAAGAGATTTCTGGCTGAGGTTGCAGAACTTCTTTGATGGATCTAGGCTGCCAAGGATTCTTTGAATTTTTGGTTCTATGAACAACAATCTCACCATGGGGTATGGCGAAAGACTTTTGAAAGTGAAGGTAGTTGTAAAAGCAGTTTGTGATATGATATAGGGGAGGTCTATTGCCCAATTTAAAAAAAATTGATACAATTAGTGGAGGAGAGAGATTCAATTTTCAAAGGATTTGTTCCTTCCACTCTGAACCTTTGCAGATCCTTCCTTCTTCCAGGAAGGAAGTGGTTCAATGGAGTGGGTGGTTATGGAAGGCAAATTTGATTCTGTTATGGTATTCTAACTATGGCTCCCTGTGTCTAGTTATGTATATTTATCATGCTTTACTATCTTTCAGTAAAGATAGCAAAGTCTGTCTGGGTTTTATCCCCATACTGTATCTTTTGTGTTTGATAGTTCTATCTTTTTTCTTTTTCTGGGTGTTGATGTTTTACATAGCTTTCTACTGGCTAGTTTTAGATTTTTATCTACTCCTTTTATGTGTGGTGTTTAAACTGTCATTTTTTATTTTGTTGTTTGTTACATCTTAAAAGACCTTGACTTCTACCACAGCAGTTGTAGTATGGGCTGGCAGAACAGTATGTTCCATATCTGAAGCAGAGCTACTCTACAGAGTCACAGGCACTCCTACCTTCTGTTAACTCTCCCTCAGCTTTTAAAGAAAGCCATTTATCCAACACTTCTATAGTTGTTAAAAACACAAGGCAGTGGAGAGCATTTGGTAGAGTGGTTCTCAATGTACTTCTTCCTTTGAGGCCATAAACACCTCCCACGATCTTGCAAGCTTCCCATTTATGAACTAACATAAAGACTACATACAAAGAAAATATGTTGTTGTTAACTGCTATCAAGTTGACTTTGAATGAGAGACCTCTAAGTCACTAAGTCACCTTGTTATCAACAGCTCTGCTATCCACTGATAATGAGGTCTCCCTCTTTTCCTACTGCTTTCTACCTTACCAAGCATTATTGTCTTTTCTAGTGAGTCCTCTCTTCTCATGATATATTATAAAAGTACAGTCAGTCTTTGGTATCCTCCCCGCCCACAGATACCAACATCCGTGGATGCTCAAGTCCCATTGTCCCCAGTGGTGGTGCGGCCATGCAGCTGTGCCACCACTGGGAACAATGGGACTTCACCAGCCCCCACACAGGAATGCCTTCCTTTTCCCCTCACCTGCCACCACTGCTGCTTCCTCTTTCCCCCTCCCTCCTCTCAGCGGAGGCGGGCAGGTGGTTGAAGCCATGGGGCCACTCTCACTGCTTCTTCTTCTTCTGCCTCCTCTCCTTCTTCCTCCCACCTCTACCTCTTCCTCCCTCCCGACTCTCATCGGCAGGTGGGTGGCTGGTGGCATGGGACCATTGCTGCTGCTGCCATTAGCTCCTTTTCCTCCTCCTCCTCCTCTTCCTCCTCCCTCCTCTCCCTCCTTTCCTGCTGTCAGCAGGGACAGGTGGGCGGCTGGTGGCTTGGGACCCCCACCATTGTCACCGTTTCCTCTTCCTTCTCCTTTTCCTTCTCCTTCTCCTCTTCCTCCCCTCCCTCTTTCCCTTCTCTCAGCGGGGGCAGGCAGGTGGCTGGTGGCATGGGAACGCCACTGCTGCCATTGTTTCCTCCTCCTCCTTTTCCTTTTCTTCCTCTTCATCCTACCTCTTCCTCTCCCGGCTCGCACTGGGGGTGAGTGAGCGGCTGGAGGCATGAGGCCTCCTCCTCCCTCCCTCCTTCCTCTCAGTGGGGTGGGCAGGCGGCTGGTGGCATGGGACCACCACTGCCGCCACCACTGTGTCCTCTTCCCCCTCCCCCTCCTCTTCCTCCTCTGCCAGCCAGCGCCACCTCAACATGGGCTTGTCATCTACAGATAGTCATATCAATGGATGGCAAGTCCATGGATACTGAGGGCAGACTGTGTAACAGTCTCAGCATAATCATCTTGGCTTCTATGGAGACTCTTTGACTCGTTTACAGTGTGCCCGTGTCATACACAGGCACGCTTTACATGGCTTTCAGCATATGCTAAAAGCTGCACAGAGAGGAAGGCGTGGCACGTCCCATTAGGACTAATGGGGTGCGTGCCCATGTCGCATGTGTGCTGCCACCCACCGCACTGCCACGTACACGAGCCCCATTAATTTAAATGGGGCTTGAGCATATGTGTAATTTACTTTAGGTGGGTGAATCTGGAACGGATCCCCCACATAAAGCAAGGGCGCACTGTACTTGTCTTTTTGTCAGTCCGTGATTGTTGGGGCATGTAAAATCAGGATTCGACATGAAACTTGCAGAAGACATGCACGTGGAACAGGAACGCCACTGGAAGGTCTCTGTGGTGTAGCACTGTGCAGGCTGCAAAGAAAAAATTCTCCCACGCAGGAGCTACCAGCTGAATGAATAACTGCTGGATTGCTGAGTACTCACAAAGAGGACTTTAATCTTGGTTCTGATATTTACAATAGACTATCAAAGTGCTTCGCCAGACTCCTATATGCAGCCATCACAATACTGAGCATTCAGCTCACACTTTTATACATACATCCCCTCTTGGGGTTTTGAGTCACCCAGTTTTCTGTCTCCTGACAGCTGTGACTCTGCATAATTGAAGACTGCGAGTTTCACCTCCTGTCCCTCTATCATCAGCTTCCTGTGATGCAGGACTCTCCAAATGTTGAGTGATCATGTCTGCCACCTGAACTCAGGTTACCTTGTCACCTTTGTCTCAGTTCCAGGCTATAGTCACATCTCTGACATTTTCTGCCCAGAGTGCTCTGTACTCTGATAGTGATATATGCAGAGTATGTCTCAAGCACCACATTTTAAATGATTTAATTCTTGTTCTATCAGCTTTCTACACTATTCAGCTTTCACATTGTACATAGAAATTGGGAATGCAATGGCATGAACAGTCCTGGTTCTGGTATTCAGGTATATATATATTTACTCCTGAAGATCTTGTCTAGTTCATTTATAGCTGCCTTTCTAGTCTTAGAAAGACACATCCTTTCAAATATTTAAATATGGCTATCATGTCACCTCTTAACCTTAACCAGGCTAAACCCAGCCAGCTTCCTAAGCCATTCCTCATAGGGCATGGTTTCTAGACTTTTCAGCATTTCGGTCATCCTCCTCTGGACACATTCCAGGTTTTCCACATCCTTCTTGAACTGGTCTATTTCTAGACATTATACTCCTATTGATACAGCCTAGAATTCTGTTGATGAAGAATGTCACCTTGAAGAGAATTCCTTATCTTTAAATTATGAACTTCATTTGTGACCTGCACCTTGATGGAATGATGCCATTCCCTTCTCCTTTTGTCTCTTGTCGTCTTAGATTGTAAGAGTGAGGGCAGGCAAATGTCTAATTAACAATTTGTAAGCCACTCTAATAGCCTTTTGGCTGAAAAGCAGGATATAAATAAATAAATAAATAAAAACAATAATTATAAATTCTGGCACTCTAGCCACAGTGTTGTAAATTTGATCTTAGATGAGGGATCCAAGGTCCACTCAGCCTTCCATTTTTTTCGTTGGTTGGTAAAATGAGTACCCAGCTTTTTGGCGGCAATTGGCTTACACATTGTAAACTGGTTAGGGAGTGGTAGTTTACTGATAAGCTATTTGCTATTGCTGTTGCTTTTTCACATAACCTGCCCTATTACAAAATCTCTTCTTCATCAATAGTACTTTTTTTAGCAGTAAGAACATGAACAGTATTCACTCACTATATTTTAAGGCATGAAGAGAAACAAGGAACCTTGTCATCAGGAGAAGGAGTATAAAATATGAACTCATGAATTACCGTAAGAGCTCTTGGATGTTCCTGATATATTTTCTGCACAAAGACAGAACCCTGTTGATGAAGAATGTGACCTGCAAATAAGCAGCTTTTAAAAATATAGCATACATTTTTCCTTTGTTTAACCTCTTTAGGATGAATCTTTCCTAATTTATCTGTACTAATCCAAGAAAATAACATCAGTGTGTAAATTTTGTAATTATATTCAGCAATAAGCAAAGTAGAAGATGTACCTCTCTGTGGAACTGCCTGCTATGGATGTGGTGATAATTAACACAAGCAGGATGAAGTATGAGGATTTTCCAAGTCCCATGTTCTCCTGGGTCTGATAGAACTACAGCAGCAATATCTTAATAAGAATTAGCACCAGCAAGTCTCTCTTTGTTTAGATTTGCACGAGTCAGCTATTTTATATATGTGATGTGAGTTAGTGTTCAGTGACATTTCTCTTAACCTGTCTTAAAAATCCTTTTAATTGTTATCTTAAAAGCAGTTCCTTTCTCCATCTCCTTTTTCCGTTTCTTTTGCATGCTAAGCCTTTCCATTTCAAAGAAGGAAAACTGCAATTTCAGCCCTTCAAACACCCATCATTGTCTTTGTATAGAAGGCACTTTAAAGCTAAAAGTCTGAGATGCAAGGGTGAAAATATTGAACAGCACTCAAAATTCTATATAATAGCTTGTGTCAGTGTGGATTTTCCCAGCAAGTATGGTAAGAGGAACCACAGCAGAATGTAAAAACCCATTTGTTAATGCTTTTACATGTACAAATGAAGAATATTTTCTTACTTGCACATTTTACTAAAACAAGCAGAAAAAGTGAAGAGCTATTAAGAATTGTGATTTCCCCCTCTGCAACCATCTTTATGTCTGTCCTCTCAAAGGCAGCAAGGTAATTACTAAAATTAGTGGAGGGGGGCAGATCAGTTTGGAGCTGTACTTGTGTTGACTGCATTCTGTTTGTTAAAAAATAAACCCAATAAAATAAAATAAACAGCTCTTGGGAGTGGATTTTTTAAATTAATTTCCTGCTGCTAATCGACAAAGGAGAGCTTGTAGTGTGAAGGTGTATTCATTGAGTTTGCTGCAAGGCACCAAGGGGTGAAGTTAAGAATATGGAGGAAGGGTTATCCAAACAAGAATGGCAGCTGTTCTAAATCACAGCCGAAAATGTAAGCTTTTTCCAGCCTGACAATATCTCCCTAATCCTTGATGAAAATGTTATGAAAACAAAGGGACAATGAGACAGGATTAATAAGTGGAATTTTAATAACATAGAGGGTCACAATACGGTTACATTCTTTAAAGAGCCAACTGTCGTTCCAGGAGCCTTTGTTGTTATAATACATTTTGCTGCTTGTTGGTTTAATGAATTACAATAATAATAGAGAGGAAGTGACTTTAACATTGGTTTGTAACATTAAGAGCAGTTATTTGGAATCTTACTGAACTATACTTAATCATCCCCACCCCCAAAAGTAAGCTCTTAACATTTGGGGTGTAGTCTACCAAAATGCCATCAGTTGTGTTGTACATTTTCACTACATCTTGGGAACAAAATTCAACAGGTATCCCTTAATAAATAGGGCATTTTCAATCCAGTGCTTTTAGACCTCAATCTCCAGAGAGTTCATCAAATTAAAATAACAATAACAACAATAATAATTGCCTATTGAGGAAGGTTTCTGGGATCATCTTACCTGGGTATCCTAGAAGATAACCTGTTAAACTCAGATCAGGGCCACAAATGCTGATGAGGATGCATTAGAAAGTAAATGTGGGAGAACCTGGGGACCTTCTGATGTCATGATCCCAAGTCTGAACCTCAAAAGAAGCAATGTGTACCAAATACACAACATGAGAATAATATGTTTCATTTGGTTTCTCTTATTGATAACCAAACAGTGTCACATCACATCAATTGAAGTTCCTGATTTTTTTAAATGACAGTTCCAGACCGAGCATGTTACAATAGCCAAGTTAGGGTATGGCATTCATAACTTCCCATTAAATGAAAAGATATAATGAAATCCTGTAAAGCCATTGAGATTAACCAAGCAAAAGAGGTAACTAGCATAAGATTTCATGGGCTCCAATGGACTGGAGTCAACAAAGGTTTATGCTAGAAATTTATTTTTCTAATTTTGTCTAAAAGTGCTACCAGATTCCTTTATATCTTTTTCATACTGAAACAGATTATCAGGGCTGTGTCTTTGAATACTATCCACAAAATGTCACAGCTGGTGACAACACTCCAAACTGGTAAAAGTTGTTCCTAGCCATCACTGCTGCCTGAGCAACACAGAATTAAGGAGTGTCCCCTTAATTGCATTGTTCCAGTTTTATGACTTTTATATAGCCTTAAATTGGCCCCCTCTCCCTCCCTCCTTGCTGATGGTGGAGTGGTTAAATGCCTGTACTGCAGCTACTCACTCAAAACCATAAGGTTGCGAGTTCAAGACCAGCAAAAGGGCTCACACTTGACTCAGGCTTGCATTCTTCTGATGTCACTAAAATAAGTATCCAGATTGTTGGGGGCAAATTAGAATCATAGAATCATAGAATAATAGAGTTGGAAGAGACCACAAGGGACATCCAATCCAACCCCCTGCCATGCAGGAAATCCAAATCAAAGCATCCCTGACAGATGGCCATCCAGCCTCTGCTAACAGTTAGCTGACATTAGCTTACAGTTGTAAACCGCTTAGACACTGCTTAGGCGGTATGAAGCAGTATATAAATGAAGCTTGTTTGTTTGTCCCTTCCTTCCTTCTCTCTCTCTCTCATTATGTGTGTGTGTGTGTGTGTGTGAGAGAGAGAGAGAGAGAGAGATTGAGAGAGAGAGAGAGAGGAGTTACTGGGGATGGGACTACTATCCATGTGTCTTATTTTGCTTATGGCAGCAAAACATGGTTCTGTACATCACATAATAGAAAATTCACTTTCATATACTGTCAGATTTTCAACACTTGCAAAAATAGCAAGAAGAGCCTCTGGAAGATCTCTGCTTGTTATATGTCAGAAAACAATCCTTATGCATTTTTGATTTAAATGTTGATTGTCTACTTCCCATTAAGATGTCTTTACATGTCTGTTTTCATCTGTGTGAAATATTTGTGCCTGTCATTTAGTTCTCACTACTTTTCTTTCATCCGTATAGTGTCATTTGTATGACAAGTGGCTGCAGTGCTAGAATTATGACCAAGACAGAGGATTGAGATTCAGCTCTCCATTCAGCCATGAAACTCACTGGATAACTTCTGTGACTTTCTCTAAGCCTAAACCTTATAGGATTGTTAGGATAAAAATACAGTATTTTTAGGCTGTCATTTGGGGGTAAAAACTCACATACCAGCCAGTAACACCTCTCATGGGCATATAAGTACCCCTGAAGGTGACCTGAGAGGTCTTACTAGCTGATATGTGAGGAGGGCTTCCAAAGCTGATCTCAATACATGGAATGGCCCTTTATATATTAAGAAAGTTACTTGAGAAAAAATAGTGTGGAATATTGCAACCTGCTGATTTTTTTTAATTGGTTGTCAGAGAGATATTTTATGCAAATATTTGATGTCTATGTTAGATGTGTGCTTTAGGGAACTTTTTTCTCTCCTTCTCAATACAGCACTCTGAGTCCAGATGTTGATCCAGTGCTTACCTTCCAGCGAGAGGGATTTGGACGCCAGAGCATGTCAGAAAAACGCACAAAGCAGTTTTCAGATGCCAGCCAGTTGGACTTTGTTAAGACGCGGAAATCCAAAAGCATGGACTTAGGTACTGAGTTGACAAATTTATTTTGTTCCTCCAGTATTGTTATGTGTTATGTCAAACAGTTGATTTACAGCTGCAGCTGGATTCAATATGGCATGAAAAATTCCTAATACAGTCTGACCTAAGTCCATCATATGGGTCTATACAATTTTAATGTTTGAAACGTTATGGTTGTGAAGATCCATGTTATAGACAGTATTTCAACATGTGGTCCAATGTATATGCATATTATTTAATACTTCTCATAAGATGGGAAAAACTAAACAAAATTAAGTTGTAAAATAATTATTTAACAACTAATGTCTGGTCATTTATGTCATTAATAAGATCTTATATTTACAGAGTGATTATAACATAACCCTAACTGTCTGGGAATATTTCAATTTGTTTTACCTACACCTTGACACATTATGTCCACTCTTATTTAAAGCCAAGCACATTATTTTCAATATAATATCCTGTTGAGATCTGAAGGAATTGTAACCCTATGCCTTCATGGATTCAGGCTGAGACTTAGCTGAGTGGATGATACAGTATTGTGGAAGCGCACACCATAAAACTTTTTTTGATGTGAAGAGGAAATTAGAAGCTTCCAACTGGCAAACAGTATAAAACCTCTGGATCTGCAGGCCTACTAGGAATATAAGGAAACTGGTCAACAGATTTTATATGCTTTGGGTTACAGCTTGTCCTCCAGGCCCCGCTCTGGAACCAGATCTGGATTCAGTCCCTGTTCCTGCTCAAGACCCCTGATCCAGCAACAAACATCAAGGGCAGGGAATTAGTGCGTTGCCCCATATGTGGGGCACTGCCTCAGCCTAGTCCTAATACATACCTGCATCCACAATATACAGTTATACCTCAGTTAATGAAGTAGATTTGTTGCTAGGCATTACTTATGAGAAAGAAAATTTGGTACCAGAGACAGAAATAACATCAAAAGGATAGGGATAGATTCATGTTTCTCAAAAAAGAAGAGCAGTTCAACATGTTTCAGCAAACACTTTATCCAAAATTAATGATAAGCACATGTGAAATGAAATAAGCAGGTCAGGTGAACCTTGCACAAGAAATAAAAACATGTTGAACCTTCTAAGAATCCTTGAATGTTTCCTCTTAAATGTATACAGGGCTGATGTTTTTTCTTCCACCTGCCTCCACTTTTCCTTTGATTTCCATTTGGTGGCCAGATTTTCAGATCTATGAGTTGTTGTTGTGTTTGTTTGTTTCTTTTTCTTTCTTTTTTTAACATTCTGGAGGTAGCCGGTGAAGCAAATGTATCTGCTCTCCCTTTTTCTTTCTGTTTTGCTGTTCATGCATGCTCAGTAAGGGATTCTGGAGACAGCTGCTGTAAACCCTAGCCAATGTAGGCAGCACACACAGCTAGGGTAGGCTCACCTTGAATCAGACACCACTTTTTCCCACTTCAAGCATTGTTGCATTATTTACTGCAGGCATATTGGTGCTATCTGACACTGAAAGTCTGTGTTTCTCTAGACCTCTTTCACTATTCTCCTAATGCTGATGCTTCAAAAAACAACAACAAAAACCTCTCACTAGACAAAGGACAAGGAGGAAAGGAGGGCAGAGTGAGCATAAAAAGACTTTGTAAAAAGCAGTTTCTTTGTCATATACGTTGTTAACTGAGGTCTGACTGTACTTCCATTTTTTAAAAAAATCAAAGGAGATGTAACATGCAACTTTCTCATTTGGAAATTTGTCTCTTATAAGAAAAATAGAGGGGAATCTTGTGGTCCAAGAGATTATTTGTGGCACTTGTATGATGTGGGCTGTAACCATTTTTAAGTGCCATGGAACACTGTATTTTTGAAAGTATATAATGTACAGTGAGTTTTGAAAGAACTGACATGCACTGTCCCTCATTAAAATATTAATGTTATAGAAAATCACCATTCCTATTTTTTCTATTATAATATATGGTTTTTCAGAAGCAATATGATGTTTTTTTTTTTACACACACAAAAAAACCCCAACCTCCAGTGATACTTTTAAATCTCAGTTCACCACCAAAAATGTGATGGCAACGTGCCTTGGCTAGTTGTGATTATTAGCATGTCAATAACATATTGTATTTACCTGGATACGGAAATGACTGACACAATGCATGAGAGTTACTAGGTTTGTCACTGGGGCTTTATTTTGCCCCCTTAAGATTGTCTGCCTAATATTGCATATTTGCATGAAGAATGATGTTTCCAGTATCCTCTAACTTTAAAGAGAGTATAAACAGTGGATGCATGTGGGATGTGGGCACTAACAGGGCTAACCATTATACATTTACCTTTTAACAGTAGCTGACGAGACTAAGCTCAGTACAATGGATGACCAGAAAACAGGTAAGAATTGACTGTAGGGTGGTTGCCATAGAAACCTTGGTCAAAGCAGCTTACCACGATTACGGAACTGCCAGTCATAGTGCATGGGAAAATAATATTTCAGTAGTTGCATGACTCTCTCTCTTTCTCTTTTTTCCTTATATAACTCAGATATTACAAAATATCACCTTTAATTTTACAGTTGTCTTAGAAATAACCAGGATGAGTCAATTATTTGTAGCGTATGTGGATCTAGGAGCTGTCTAGATATGATTCTTAAAAGTCAATGTAATTCCCTAGAGCTTTTATGTAATATGTTCCTTAAAGTACACTCTTGACTTAATGCAAAAGGGCTGTAAGAAATCCTGAGTATTTATCTGCAGACACTGTTAATGTGTGCTTTGAACGCAAATGTTTGTCATCTTTAACTATGCACCTAAATGGAGTTTCCATATTTGCACCAACTAGGTAATCAGATGATGTGAGGCTGCCATTTAGACTCTTCATCTAGTATTTCCTTTCCCTTGTCAAGAATTAGAACAAAAGGATCCAATAAATAGATTGTGTGCCCCCAACCATGCATTGTGTAGACACTTCTGCTTTCTATGTAATGCTCATGATGCCAGCTTTGAAAGCATGAATTTATGAGCAATTAAAATAATGCACCAGCTGCAATTAGGGACCTTTATAATTTATTAATGCAAGTTAGCTTTTGACCTTTGGAATGTTGTTTTAATTAGGGTAGATCTAGAGGACACAGCAACGTTCCACACACAGAAGCAGAAACATTACTTAGCTCTAATTAGGGACAATTCACCTTTGAATCCTGAAAATATTACTTATTTCCAGCATGAGTCATTGACTAGGGTATCCCATGCACACTGATTATTAATGTTTTTTTCATAATTGTCTCTGTTTAATCACACTGTGAAGCATAAACAGTCAACTAAAAAGCTGTGCTTAAAAAGAGCTGGTGGGATTTAAGTAGTTATAAAACAACTAGAAGCTCTCAGAGAACACACTAAAGGAGATACCACATTCTTCGAGTGGCTTGCATAAGTACATTATGCTCTGAGATTAGTTTTATTAAGTAGTATTTATTAAAGTGTGCAAAGTTCAGATCTGCATTGCTTTATAGGATTGAGTCAGCTCTGCAGAACCAGTTTTCTATTATTTAGTCTTATAATTGTCACCTGGGCTGACAAGGATGAATCCAAGTGATGGGATCAAATTCTAATTTTACAAAAAATATTTTCCATTTTCCCTGGTTCTTACACTTGCACATTTCTGTGCATTTCTGCCTGTAAGACTATTACATTGGCCCTATTACTAGCATAATACTGTATTGCAACATTGTGCTTGTTTGTACATCTACACCATATAGTTAACAGGCCTATACAAAGAGCTTCTTTTTGTAGATCATGTCTTATAACAGACTGCTTGTTGTTGTTGTTTTGTTGATTCATATCTCTTAAAAAACAAACCCTTTAATGTTCTCATGCGTTCTCACTGGCCCTTTCTTGTTTTGGCCTGGATTCACATTTTCACAGGCCTTTAGTCTCTTCTATTTCTTAATATATTCAAAGAAACAGATGGATCAAACATTTCATCAAATCCTTCTTGATTTCCCTTGGTTCTGTATACTTTTCATTTACTTGCAGCAAGTGTAGTCAGGTCTGTAGCCCTTGGGTACAAGATTTTAGTGCTTGTTGAATATGTTTTTGGTACAATCTATGCATATGGTAAGGGGATTGACCATTTTTTATTTAAAGGGACATAGTTTCTGGTTTTATTTGTGAGAATGCAAACCATTCCATGTGGGAGCCTCTGTTAACAGCCATGAAGACGCACTTGGATTACAGGGCAGTGACCCCTAAGCCACAAACCACCTGGGCCAAGCAAGACAAATATTTGGTGATTCTTTAAATAACACATTTTAATGTGATTTCCCCACTCTCTGCTTGATGCATAGCAGATTTTTCACATAGTCTATAGAGTTTTCTTTTTTCCAAAGGTAGAATACCAAACTAACCAATTCATTTTTTAAAAAAGAGCATGTTAGGTTATAAAAGATAGATGTTTAATGTGTGTCATGAAAGAATTACAGTACAAAGCATTATATAAGCTGCAAAATAGTGGAACATATTTACATTGGTAGAGTAAACTTGAACCTGTTTAAAACTGCAGATGGGTTTAATTGTATTGACCCCACATGGAAAGTAAGGTTCTTACTAGGACAGAATCTGCTCTAATAGATTTTAAAATTATTTTTCTTTCTTCAGGTCACTTGAATTGTGTAATCCTTGTCAGTGTTTACAGTTCATTCTGAAGGTCAGAAGTATATTCAGTTGCAATTGAGTATGGCTCATTTATTCAGCCATAATCATACAGTAACTATGATGGGTTATTTCCATATTCACCTTCTCATAATGCTAACACTAGGTCTCTGAAAGCAAAGGGCCTTATTAAAATGACATGATGTTCATGATAGTCATTCATCATTGGTGGTTTGAGAGGAGTTAATTATTTTGTTCAGTAATGGATGCAGTTGCAGTTTTTAAGGGTCTCCCCCATCAAAATGCTGTTCCTCCATGATATTGAGTAAAGAATTATATCTTTAGGATTATTCAGCCACCAACACTAATGGTTTCACCAGGATCACTGAGTGTAGTAATTAAAAAAAATTCCTGATCCTCAGGATCTGAAACATTTGTTCCAGAATTTGTTCATCATGGGGATGAAATCAATTTTCAGTGTTAATTAGATTCCATATCTAGAAATTTGTGATCCATGATTTCATAAATATACTCCTACATCACAAATTTGAAGCACTGACCATGACCACTATCTGACGTCTGCTGGGAGAAGGGATGGTAAGGGAACATTACCACAGGAGAAACCTGGGCATGACCAATGCTTAAAGCTCTTTGAGAAATAGTTGCTGCTCACAATGGGTTTTTCCTGCTTAGATGGAACATTTGGTGGACATTGTGTACAAACTCATTGTCCCTGCTACCACATCCTTGTTTCTGCCTTGGTTTGAATCTGATGTTATCCCCAGCTAAATTGTACTGAAGATTAATTGTAAACGTAATTTTGAAATCTAGATATAATTCCAAATTTAGGTAATGTTGTTTTAATTCTGAAATAGCAGTTAGTGATAACCCCAGTTTAATTTAACCATGTTTTGTGTACCCCCTACCCAAAAAAACAGAACAGAACAAAACAAAACAAACAAAAAAACCAAGGAGACATCACACAGATAATGAGCAAACCATTTTAGCAATTTATAACAATATACAATGTGAATACATTGAGGGGTAATTCTGTTACTTTTTAGCTTGGCCATCCATTTGTATTTGTAAGCCCCTAAACCTCCTGGCCCAACTCAGAGCCAGGCCCTCTTAGCAAATTATTGCTTTATGTTCTACAGATATGTCGGGTATAACTTGACTATTGCTTGTCAAACCCTGTTCAAACACCACCTTCGTCCTTCTCTACTACTTCACTTGCTAAGGAATTTCTCTCTTAGTCAGCCTACAGATTTGTTCCAATGAGAAATTAGTAAATGAATCAGCCAACTTGATCTGACCTGATGTGCACCAGCTGCAATTTCCCCTGACCAAGATCCATGAGGGAAGAACATCCTTTCCAGACCTAGAAATCGTGACTAAGTACAAACAAGCAGGAAGGGGCGGTGAGATGCCGCCCCTTTCTGTCCCTGATGGAGGCCACAGAAGACAAACGCTGCGGCCTCCGCAAGGCTTAAAAACGAATAATGAATAATTTATTATGGCACATGGCCAGCACAAAAATGTTTACAGAAATTACAGCTTAAAAACAACCCTTTCCCAGCGGGTTCTTTTTGTTCCGGGCGCCATTGGTGTGACTCACTCACAATGATGATGTCCATGCAACGCTATTTGGATGCTGTGGCACGCGGATGTCATCATTGCATGACCTGTATGGATGGGGCGAGCAATTATGGCACCCGGGCAGCATGGTGAGGGTTGTGAGCATGGGGATGCTCAGCCCTCACCCCGCCCACAGACCAGCACTTTTTGCCCATCTGTACCGGCCCTACGTCCCGAAACAGACAGGCCAAAAGGATCGGCTTCTGGCTGCTTCAGGGGTGTGGTGTGCAGGTGATGCATCCCTCGACGTGGCTGAAAGCTGCTCTGAGGCTGCTAAAGGTGTCCCGAAACCACCGGCAAAAGGAGCGGCAAAAATTCGCTTCTTGCTGGTGGCCTGTTTGGGACCATGGCGGCGGTCCACTTTAAGAGCTTGATAATGGGAGGAGTGGCCAGAGGACACTATTTCATGCCCACCTGTTTTGCCCCTCAGTTAAAACACCCAAACTTTGCCTAGTCCTGACTAAGTGACGTAGGGTGTGAAAAATAATGAAGTATGCTTATGATTTCTGGTTGGAGGTCTTGTGATGATTGGGAAAAACAGAATCATCATGAGATCTTATCCTGAGCCAGCTGGGCCTCCTTTACTTTAGAAATCTTCTGTTGCTTTGAAGGGAAGGGATGCTTTCTATTGTCGTATGTAATCAGGGACCTGAATGGATGCAGTTATTTGTCCATTCTCAAAGCAGGTGTTATTGTACCCCTAGGAACATATGTGTTATAAAGTAAATATTATGAATTTCAATCATAGCATTTTATCAGCTGTTTATATTATCAACACTCATATGTTGTTTTATGTCAATATTGCTAGTGGCACGATCAGTATTACACATTCTCTAATTCAAGAGTATCTTGCAAAGGGAAAGAATAAGCCTGTGCTAAATTATTCTGATGAGAACATTAAAAGGGGGGCGGGGTTGTAATCAGGAGGTCTGTGTGTCTGCAAGCCAAACAGAAAGTCTTTCTGGAGGTTTGGGACATTAGCTGTTCCATTTCTTCCCTCATCAACATTACTGCCCATTCCAGCAGTGGAGGAAGTCTACTATAGAGGGGCTTGTTTGTTTGTTTTTTACCCCATAGGTTGACGTGTTTCTCTATCTGTATGCTAGGTTTTGTAAGCTCACGTCTATTAGGATGAGAACTAATTTTTGTTACCTTTCAGTAATGATCATACAGTTTTGATCAAAAGTTGATTTCACAGTGTTATCTTTTTAAGGAACGTGAGGAGGCTGGAATGTGTGAGGAAATTCCTCAATCCGATCACATAGGAATTTAGTCGATATATGGGAGTGAGGGCTACATCAGTGTTATGGTATGTCAAAATTGTAGGGGGATAATTAAGGCAGTCAGAGACACAGTGAGAGAATAATTTGACCATAACGAAGATGTCCTCTGTATACACTTCATACATTCTTCCACCTTAGGTTCCTCTACTGAGAAGGAGCCAAAGTGAAGGAGAAAAGTGGCTTAATGGTTAGATGACATATCCCTTCAATAATCCTTCCATCTTCAGAAAAGGTGCACTTTTGAAGAAGGAAGCATAATGTTTCCTTCTAGAAGTTGGATGTGATGAAACCTACTAAATGTCTAAAATGGGGCTGATGGTGAAGAAAATATCTTACTATAATTCCACTGTGGACTAAATCCTTATATACTGAATATAAAAGGGGTCACAGCTTTCAATTAAATCAGTGCTTCTCAATTATTTTCTGTCATGACCCCCCTAGGAAGAAGAAAACATTTCGCGCCCCCCATGCGACTGTAAATAGTATCATGTCCCACTCACAAGCATGCTTAGCATTTGAAACAGAACAGGCAGCCTCTTGTGCCGGCAAACTACATGTCCCACTCACAAGCACGCTTAGCATTTGAAACAGAACAGGCAGCCTCTTGTGCCGGGAAACTACATGTCCCACTCACAAGCACGCTTAGCATTTGAAACAGAACAGGCATTCTCCTGGAAGGTTTCCCACAGGGTTGCCATAAGCCAGAAATTCTGACATACTCCAGCTCCCAGAATTCCACAGCCTTGAGACGTAGAAGAGTCGGGCTTTGAGTTCTGGTCCCCACAACAAACTCCAGCTCCCAGAATTCCATAGCCTTGAGTCAGAAAAGATTTAAAGCATTGCCAGCCAAACTGGGTTACTTCTCCAATGTGGATGCAGCGTGATGGGCTCCCTCCTGGGCTCCCTTTTGCCTCCCCCTCAGCCCCCCCATGGTCCCCACAAGTCCTGCCTTCCCTCTTGTTGGGAAATGCAGGCCTGGCCAAGGGGGGAGTTGGGCACACAACAACAACAACAACAACAACAGAGGAGGAGGGGGAGGGGGAGAAAAAAGAAGGGAAAGGAGAAAGAAGAAAAGGAGAAGAAAGAAGAAGAATAGGAAAAAAGATAAAAAGAAGAGGAGGAGGAACGGGAAGAAAAGGAAGAGGAGGAGGAGGAGGGGAAAGAGGAAGAGAAAGAGGGGAAGAAAAATAGGAGGAAGAGGAGGGGGAAGAGAAAGAGGGGAGGAAAAAGAATAAGAGGAGGAGGAGAGAAAGAGGAAGAGAAACAGGGGGGAAAAGAGGAAGCAGCTTGCCTGCAATTTGCAAAGCCCTCTCCAGGATCCAGCCTTGGGTCCGCGCGAGGCTCGAAAGAAAGGAAGCTCCTCCTCTTCAGGCTGGCTGGCCAATGGGGAAGACTGGAGCTGGGGCAGGCTCCTGCAGCAGGAGCAGGCTGTCCAGCCATTGGCCGGACAGCCTGAACAGCAAGAACCTCGCGCCCCCCTTTACGGAGCCTCGCGCCCCCCCGGGAGGCGCACCCCACTATTTGAGAAACACTGAATTAAATCCATATTTTATATCTAGTAATCCAAATGGGTAAGAGCATGGTTTTTAAACCCTCTATTATATGTCTTTACCCATTTTGTTGAACTTCTACAGATGATTCTCTGAACACCCAGAGACAAGCTCATAAGCACATCATTTAACAGTATTACATCAACCATTTATAATGGAACAGGCAATCATTATCTGGGACAGCTTTCCTAAAAGGCAGTATTCCGATCAAAGATACATGGCTCCAAGGATGTCCAGATGAGAAGATATATATGATTCCGAAGTTATATGATTGAGAGTTTTTCTGTGAGACAGATGAACTGCTGTATTGGCTCAAGGGAGGATATTTTGTAACCTATTAGGGATATAAAAAAATGCATCCCCAAAACTTGCTTATGAAAATCTAGGTGCAGCCATATTCAGACACATCTTTATAGCACATGAGCATGTCGTACCTTAGGGGTACATTAGGAATCATAAATAGAACAATAAAGGCCACTTAAAGGCGGGTCAAATGTAGCCAGACAGTACTTTGTCTTGGCACATTTTCTTTGGCTGCAATAATATACTTTCAATCTTCAAGAGCAATTGGAACTAATGACTTGTAGTTGTTACTTAAACTTATTGTACTGTCAAGTTCACAGTCCAAATATTACCTTCATTTCTTCAGGAAAAGAAAACCTACCTTCCTGTGGTGATAAGTGTGAAATCTAGCTTTGGGATGCAAATATTCTTGACATTTCCCAGCTGGATTCTCTAACATTTTTTTTTAAAAAATTGACCATTCAGAACATAATACAGGAACATGTGCATAGAGGTAACTTATATGTAATACTGTTATATTGCATATGGGGAAATGTGTAAGGCATGAGGTCACCAGAACAATTTATGCTGAGACAACAGAGGTTTGTGTGTGCCAGAATCTATCTGTACCATCTGCACACAGAATCAGACCATACAGTTCTTGCCACAGTGTCTTACAGCAGAAAAATGTTTACAGAGCAAATAGTTCCTGAAAAGGCTATAATGGAGCCAAGCCACATACCACTAGAGAAGACCAAAATATGAACCAAAGGAGCAATTCAAAATCTCAAAGAAAACTGTATAATAATGCAGAATATTTATTTGAATGAAACTCAGTGCTACCTGGACTTCTGATAATCCCTAAATTTGTATGGTGATTCTTTGCATATTCTTTGGCTGCACTTGAAACATCAGACTAGAAATAATATGATAACCTCTAGAATAATAATCACATTAATCTGTTACAGAAAAACATAAACAATAACATACATAAACAATACTATGGCATTGTAAGGACTGATACATTTATTATCATACACTATTGTATAGATAAAGGCCTACTTCATTAGATTTGTTTCAGAGAATATAGTAATAGACTCTTGCCAAGGAAAGTTCAGGCCATGATAAATTTCTTAATGTTTAAAGTTCCTCTCTTATAATACGTGTCAATTATATTTGTCTGATTCCATGAAGGTAGTAAGTTTTGTTATTCTGGCAACTGTACCAATGAGGTTATCCCTGATTTGCGACGTTCTTTTGATTTTCATCTTTTTAATGAAATGCCTGGTATGCACAACATTTGAGAGGGATAGCTGCTAACAATGCTTTTGCAGGGCATGGTTTGAATTTGAAAAAATAACAGTTGTAGACTGTAACTTCCAGAATTGTCCTGCCAGCAGGAGGTTTGCAGGAGGCAGGTCATTTCACTATAGGTAGCCAGTTACTTCAGTTACAGTTACTTCAGTTGTTGTTGCTGCTGTTGTTGTATTTATTTATAGCCTACTTTCCCCCCACAATTGGTACACAAAGTGACTTGCAAATTGAAAAACAGCAAGACTTCCATTAAAAACATACCAAAGTAGACATTAAAATAGAATTAAATAATAAAAAAGTAATAATTATAAAACTATCCAGAGGTATTAGGTTCAACCTATAATTGTCTCTTCTTTAATGATTTGTGGAAAGTCTGACTTTGTTGTTGCAAAATTATGAATCCTCCTCAGAAAGCTGAAATTTAACGTTAATGTATGCTTATGCATGTCTAGATATTTTAGGCCAAAAATTGACCCCAAAAAAGTGAGTTGACTTATCCATTGGTCAATACAAGTTCTGTACTTTAACTTTTATTTTTAAAAAAGGAACCATTCCCTTCTCTGAGTAGGGGGGCAAAAGGTGAGAACTTAGGGCCGGTATAGACCAGCACAATGTGACTGCTTCATAGCAGTGTGGAGGGCATGGGGTTCAGACGGCACATGCCCCCACACCACCAGGAAACCGCATGGCTGACTGCCTGTGTGCTGGTTTGATGGTGATGCAGCAGCATGGCATTTAGATGCTGCGCACCACCACAGCATTACAAAGCCCCAGCTTTGCCACTCCTTTTTATACAGCGGCAAAATGCTAGAGGAGGACCGCAGTGTGTGGCTGCTGCAGTACCTTTTGGCTGATCTGGTGGTGCAGTGGTTAAATGCCTGTACTGCAGCCATTCACTTGAAACCACAAGGTTGCGAGTTCAAGACCAGAAAAAGGGCCCAAGCTCGACTCAGGCTTGCATCCTTCCGAGGTCGCTAAAATGAGTACCCAGACTGTTGGGGGCAAATTAGCTTACTTGCTAATTAGCTTACTTGCTGTTCACCGTTATGATCTTTGGAATAGCGGTATATAAATAAAACAAATTATTATTATTATTATCTGTTAATGCCCCTAGTCCCTCCCAGGAGCACCTCTCTACTCTCTCTGTCACAGTGTCAATCCTGACCTTCTTGAATGCCTGGGCAGGAAAATGAGGTGGTGGCAGCTCTTTGACATTTCTTCTCAAAAAAGTACCAAGAGGAATTGAGGTTTGAAGGATTTCGATAAGATATTTGTGTATGTTTGTCAACTTTTTTGGGGGGGGGGGTTTTAAAATCAGACAAGTTATTACATTAACATTAAAGGCTATAATCACTGCTAATGTAGCTGCCATTTTCTTTGCTTTCCCTTTTCATATTTTTTGACATGTCTATATTTTCTTAGCTCTGCCTATCCCTGGTCACCTTCCACACATATTGCACAGCCACCATTTACTGTAGTTCCCTCTTCATCCATCCAGATTTTAGGGCAAGCACAGATAGTTATACCTGCTGGGATTTTGTAAGTTGTTTGCCTTTGGTTTTTTTTTGTTTTTTTGTTTTGTTTTGTTTTGTTTTTTTGCTTCCTCCTTGGCTTCCTTTGTTACATGCCCCTAGGTTTTATCCTTAATTTATCCATGGTTCATGTCAAAAGCCATAATTTTGGCCCTGAAAGCTGTTCTCAACGTATACATGAGGTCAACATAGGGCCCAAACAAACTGGCAGTAAGCACCATCTTGGGGGCGGCATAAGGCCATGGCATTTAGATGGCGCATGCTCTGATGCCGCCCCAAGACGGTGGGCAGCATTGCGGCACCGCATGTCTCAGGAGCTCAGAAGAACCACCGATGCAGTGGAAAGGGCAGCTTTCCACTCCCAAAAAGGAGTGGCATTTTGCCTCTCCTTTTTGAGCCAGAAAAATGCTGGATTGGGGCCACAGCATGCGGTTGCCACAGCTCTGATCTGGTACTCAAAGGGCCAGTGTCAAGCCGCCTCTTTAATGCCATCTGTATCGGCCCATAGTCAATTACATATGAAAATTTATATTTCTAGCATTTTTAAATGTCAAAAATTGTCACTAAAAATGAATTACCGGTTTTTCTTTGTTTGCCAGTTAATATGCTAGGAAATTTATAATCCATGCATTCTGGAAAGGAATGGTAGAAAGAGAGGTTTTGACATTACTTATCTGAGTACTGTGGACCATTGAAGGCCTTGGGAACAATAGATCCGGTCTTTGTCATTGTAAAACTCCCATTCAGTTCAGTTTAAACTAGAATATTATCCAGACCATTGAAACCCACTGGATGACCTTAGGCAAGTCACACTCTCTCAACTTAGAGGATGGTAATGGCAAACCTCCTCTATAAAAACTTGCCAAGAAAATCCCATGATAGGGGTGGCCTAAGTCACCTATAAATTGGAATCAACTTGAAGGCACACAGCAACAACTCCTTTTCTTTTGAGCCTCCAAAAATGCAATTCAGTTCAGATTAAAAAGACAGTTATTCTGTGTACACTAATTTGGGAGAAAGTCCCACTGAACCTAATATGGCTTAGAAGCTGAGAGACATAATTTTACACTGTAAAAGATTAATGCTCCACATCATCAAACCACAATAAAATAAATGACTTTATTTGGTCATCTCTATATAGAGCAAACTGTACATTTGGAAATTATTTCCTGGCTGTGAAACAAGATGATTTGGACTTTAATCCCCATCATTCCAATCCACCACAGCCATGGTCAGAAATTTTGGGAATCCTAGTTCAAAGCGTCTGGAGGGCACCAGGTTGGAGAAGGCTGCTGTGAAGTAAGAACGGGAACTGAACTGTTAACACAGAAATGGCTTTTATCACCACCGTACACATTTTGCTTATGTAGGGTTATTTCCTTCTTCCAGTGTCTGCAGACTGTCCACATTTATGTTTATGGCCACCCAAGTTCAATAAATACTGTTACCATTCCTGCAATCCATTATTAATTTTACAGTACTCTGGGAACATTAGGTCATATCCCATCTCACTTTTCCTTTGGGATAGTGCAACTTACATAAATATTGTTCTCACAGTGATCCATACTGAGAAGGGGGAAAAAAGGTTTTTCTTCAGTGTCCCTTATGAGCATGAATGGGTACATAATGTAGCTACTGTTTACGAAAGGAATACAGAGCCTCTCGGTAATTAGAAAAATATTGATGCACATTTCATTTAAAATAGAGGCAAAATCAAATGCAAAATCCGAGGAGGCTTATAGTTGCCACATAGTAGAATAACCCTTTCCCTCTCATTGGTTTAAGGAATAAATCTATTCAACACATGTTTTATTCCCGGCTGCCTTGTTCCTTGCTCTTTCTAAAATTTCACCTACAGGTTTTGGGGGTTTAGGCCTTTTCCCCCCTCCCCATTTCTTGGATTAGACTAAATCTTGAAAATGAATCACTCACCAGATTTGGGATAAATGGTTATAAAGGCATGGTAAACTGTAAGATAGGTTATCTAAACCAAAGGTTCTTTTTATATGTCAAGTTCAGAAATATTTCTCTGGAAAGTGGGGTGGGTGGGAGGAGAGACCCTTGTGCAATACTCACACCAGACATTATTCTAAATATTTTACAAGGACAGGCTTAGGATTGTTTACACAGCTGGAAAGAACCTAACCTTCCTTTCTCGTTCGTCTCATCAACTGGCTCTCCCTCCAGTTATCCCCAGGTCCTTTTTTCTCTGAAAATATTGGGGAGCTGTCAGCTGGGAGGCAGATTATAGAGGTGTGAATTCACTGCATTTATAGTGACTTGTTAGTTTATGGACACTTAGATTTTGGTGTTTCCAGACATCCACTGCAGTTGCTTTCCAACCCACCTTGTCCTCTGAGTGTAGCAGAGAGCATAATTCAAGAATTATATGGGATTCTCTATAGGCATCAGATTCTATTGCAGCTACTTCTACAAAAGCCAGAGCATTTTAAAAGATATGCCATCCCCTATTTGGGCTGGCATTGGAGTCTTGATTCATGTTAATAGGAAAAGATATTAACACATCACATGAGGTTTCTTTCTGTCTTTGTCATAAACATGATTCATGGTTGTTTGGGTTGTTGGTGCTATGGAAGTTTAGAAACAACCCTAGATCTGCATTGGTCATTGCAGACAACACAGGGACAGAATACTCTTTGCTAACCCTCAGCCATAAGCAGTTGACACCAAGAGGCAGGGTCAGTAGATAGGATTCGAAATTAACTTTCAGGAAGTAGTTTAAATTATTTTACTTTTCTATTCTTCTTAGAATGTCTAATACTGATGCTAAATGATTCAAGAGCAAGTGTTGCTCCTTTGTTTAAGAATAGAGATTACCTTATCATGATAATTGCACTAATAATATGTAGTAATATAGGGAATTAGGAAATAACTGACGAATAGTAATAAGACATGAAAGTAAAACCTCAATAAAATAGCATACAGCAGCTATGTTTTACACAACCGATTCCTTAATATTCAAACATAGTAATTTGTCCATTCAATATTCAGAAGTTATCCATGTACACATTATTCAAAAATTATTTTACACTATAGTAATTAATAGATATATTTTCATTTCTCACCCTCCATTATTAGAATTATTTATTAGCTAATATTTCCTATATAAATGTTTATTTGGGATGATTAGTGCTTTTATCATGCTGTGTTAATCTCTGTGTCTAATCAAGGTGAGAAAATTTACATTACTCACATTGTCAATAATAAGTGTCGACATGAGCTCTAATGTATAATAACCATATTAACTAATATAGGTTAATTATTCCTAGGGAAAAAAATCTATGTAGACAAGCCCTTGGGAACAGTGTAATATTTAAGTGCAGGTTATTAAAATTCACTTCATGAAAGTAGCTAGTGAAGCAGAATTTTCCCTAGATATTAGTCTGAGAATGCAGGCTAATTTTAGGTCAATAAAATCTTAATGTTCATCATTTCCAGTGGTTACATAGGATTATTTTCACACTTTGATTTAAAAAAAATAGAAATTATCTGGCTATGCTAATCAAATATGTAGTGTTGAAATCGTTAATATTTGGTCCTTGGTGTTTTTTATAGCTGCTTGGTACTTATTTTGATCTCATTAAATTGTTGAAATAACAGTGATGATTTTACCTTCCCACCAATCTGAGAAGTGATGCAATGCTAACTTTGTCAAATTCATAGAATATGTCTTGACACTCTCATTGCTCCATCCCACAGATCTGCCTAGAATTCTCTACAGATCGTAGAGATATTGTGAATACTGTTAAGCATATTCACAATAGACTGCTATTGTGAATGCAGACAAATCAAGCAGGAGAGGCCACCTTGCTAATCCTAATTTTTTTGTTTTGTTTTGGAAAAAAAACACATATTAAGGTTCCCCAACCAGAGATGTGGGCCCTTCATTAGGCCTGAAGAAATCCAGTTCCTTAGAAAGTTTGCAGACAGCAGTTGCTGAGGTGACTCTGAATGGTGACATTCCCTTCCATCGCCCACGACCACGGATAATCCGAGGGCGAGGGTGCAATGAAAGCTTCAGAGCTGCAATTGACAAGTCATATGATAAACCTGTTGCAGATGAGGATGACGAGGGCATGGAAACCTGTAAGTAAACCCTTCGCGTAATCTCCCTTTAAATTCCTTTAAAAACTTTTTTGTACTACTAATGGTTTTCTTACAATTCTGTGTAAACTTACCTGTGAGTGATCCCTACTGATTGAGTTTAATGTTGGTCCAAACAACAATCAGTGCACACTACACACACACACACACACACGCAGAGAGAGAGAGAGAGAGAGAGAGAGAGAGAGATCTTCTTCCTGTCCAGCTGCAATGCATTGTCTGCTTCAAAGAGCTCCTGTCGAGGCATGGGGGATCGTTCAGACAATGAAACATAAGGAAGAAATCAATCACTCCATCTCGTGCTCAAGAAGCACATGGATTCAGTCCCTGTGTTTTACATCTTTTTGCCACCAGTTAACTAGACTAGACCACCACCAAGAAAGAAAAGGAGAGTACTTTTGACAGGTACAGAATGAAGTGAACCTAATTCTGCTATTTTTGAACAGAAAATAATAATTCAAGTGACTTTACATTACAGTGATAGTCTGAATTTTTGTTTTTAATCAGATCTCTTCAGATGATGCACACGTTTGACAATGCCAGAGCTAGTAAAGCACACTCATTCAGAAATGCCATTAATACTAACAGTTAAGCACAGTGCCTCTTCAAACATCTTAGTCTAAATTTTGTGTTATGATTTCTACCATCTCTCCATGCTCTCTTCATCCCAAGCTCCTCTTGTACCAGATTTTTATGTTTGTGTTCTCTCCCACTCTGTATTTGTGTGTGCATGTGTGTCATCTCTTAAACTGTTCACCATGCTTGGAATTACATTGTCCACAATATTTCTCTCAGTCCAGCCAAGACTCCTTGAGACCCACTTCTTTACTAAAGGATTTTCTTTCTTTTCCACCAACATTTTTGGCCTTCTCTTACTTGTTTTCGGTAGGTTCCATTTTATGTTTTGTATAGTATGGAGCAGACCTTGGCAATGGCACCTCCTTTGTGTTCCTTCAATTGGAATAATTATTAAAAGATTGTAAGAATACACATGCTGTATCAAACCTAAGATCTTTTTAGACCAACACTGTATTCACACAGGGGCCTAAAGTGGGAACACTAGTAGGATATTATTGACATACAAAAGTGTATTCTTATATTCCTTTTATACTATATAGCTGGTAGAAATCTTTATATATTGTGCTTCATGAGGAGAAGTTGGACTGGATTAATTTCTCCCCTCTTTAATAGTATGAGAATCCAGAGTTACACATTGGAAGTGAATGGTTGGAGGGTCAGGATGGAGAAAGAGAAGAGCTTATTTGTATGAATGTGTGTGTATATGTGCTTTCAAGTCACATTTTGACATGGTGACCCCATGAATACCCTACGGATATTCTAAGGACTACACAGAGATGGTTTTGCCAATTCCTTACTCTGAAATATAGCCCACAGCACCTGTTATTTGTTGGCAGTCTCCCATCCATGTGATATAACCAGGACTGACTCTACTTAGCTTCAGATGGGATTGGATGCCTTTAAGATTTACACAGCACATTATTGAAGTGAGGAATTGGCTACCACAAGGTGTAGTGATGGTCTTCTGTTTGGGTGTCCTTCTACTCGTATTTTTTTGGGGGGGGTTAATAGAGTAGGTTTTGTGGAAGTGGATAAAAGCTACGGTGGGCCGAGGAGATTGCTTTCCTTCTAGTTCCATTGTCAGAAGTTGTTGTCCCTGATTCCATCCTGTATACAGTCACCCCTCTGTATCCACACATTCTTCATTCATGGATTCAATCATCCATGTCTTGACAATATTTTTTTAAAATATAAATTCCAAAAAGGTAAATTTTGATTTTCCATTTTATATAAGGGATACCATTTTACTTTGCCATTGTATTTAATGGGACTTGAGCACCCATGGATTTTGGTAGCCATGTTGCAGTGGGGCTGGAACCAAACTGAAGCAGATACCAAGGACCCACTGTATTGCCTTCAGTGTCAGAGACAATGTCTCTCCATACCTGTTGCTGGAGATCATGAGCAAGAAAGTATTGCGGCACTCATCCCCATTTGTGGGCTTTACAGAGGCATTCAAATGGCCACTACAGGTACAAAGTACAGAATAGAAAGCCCTTTAATCTGACACAGCATGGCTATATCATATTATGTTCTTATAGATTGTTGTGTGGATGGAAATTTTTATATGTGGACAGCAAGAAAAAGAGTTTAATGAAAAAGTAAGAGAAAGAAAAACTTTAAAGTTTAACAGAAAAGAAAAGAAACAAGTTGCAGTTAGAATGAAATATCTCAGCCTTAGAAGCTCATCCATAAAGTGAGGAAAAATTACCTCTGTTCTTTAATTAGAATACGTAAGCTTGGCAGATCTAATAAAGCACAAAGTTAATGATCAGCTATTACCCACCCTAATGGGTATTCATTTACATTTTGAGTTCTTTAACCCTAACTGTGACCCAACATGTGGAGGACGTCATTAACATAAAAGAATCTCTTCAAACCCAACCTTATTATCATTGAATTGCACATCAATGGGCAGGTAAAATGACAGTCCATGTAAAAAAAAACAATGGACTATCACATTAATTCAAATGGAACAGCCTTAGATGGAAATTATTAAATGTTTAATTTTAATGTTATAATATTTTCTGTGATTTCTGGTAGAATATTTTGTGTGTGTTACATTTATACATTAAACATTTATGAATGAGAAATAAAAGAGGTGATATGAGGAATTAATATGTTAGCTTGTCTTCTGACAGAAGAAAAATGAATTGGTGCTGTCAGCTTTATATGGATATTTTTACATTTTAAGAAATGGTTGTCATAATGAGTGAATTAGCTCCCATAAGTTCATGGTTCTTTTTTTAAAAAAAACTTCTACTAAAATATCCCATAATGTTCTGTAAGGTCATTTGAAGTATTAGATTCTATTCAAAAATAGCAGAATTAGGTACATTTCATGCTGTACCTGTCCAAACTACTCTTCTTGTGCTTCTTGGTGGTGGTTTAGATAGGTTAACCAGTGGCAATATGAGGGAAGACACACAGACTGAATCCCACATATTTCCTGAGCATGGGATGGATTGATTGTATGCTTCATTGTATGCCATTTTGAAAGATCTGCCATGTCTCAATAGGAGCTCTTTGAAGTGGGCAATGAATTGCAGTTAGACAGGAAGAGGAAGACCTCAGTTTGTGTGTGTTTATACTGTGCATTGATTGCTGTTTTTCTTGCTTCACTATAAAACAATTTTCTTCTGAAAATGTATCCCTAATTTAATATCTGCTTGGATGCTTAACTATTCAGCTACCTGCTTTCTCCACTACTACCACACCTTTGTAAATCATGTACACAAATATCCCTCCCCTGCTCACCTAAATATGCATTAGACTTACTTCTTGTAGAGTTCCATAGTAAACTGCCAAAGAATGATCCAGCAGAGGGGCTGAATATCTCCCCTGAGATGGATATGAGCCTCCTGTTTCAGGAAGTAACCAGGGCTCCATTTACACTAAAGAAATAGAACACTGTTTTTCCACTTTTACTGCCATGGTTCCAACCCAAGGATTCCAGCATTTTGGAGTTGATAAGGTATTTGAGCTCTCTAGCTGAGAATTCTGAAGGCCCCTCTCCAAACTGCCAACACCAGGAATTCACACGATGGAACCATGGCTGTTAAAGTGGAATACAGTTGGCCCTTCTTATACACGGGTTTTTTATACACGTATTCAAGCATCCAAGGTTTGAAAATGTTCAAAAAAAGGATAAATTTCAAATAGAAAACCTTGATTTTCCATTTTTTATGTCATTATATTTAGTGGGACTTGAGCATACATGGATTTTGTTATCCACAGGGGATTTTGGAACCAAACCCCAGCGTATAACAAGGGTCCACTGTATTAGTGCTCAGTTCTGTAGTGTGAATGGGCTCCAGGTATTATTATTATTATTATTATTATTAACCTTTATTTATAAAGCGCTGTAAATTTACACAGTGCTGTACATACAATCTTTTTAATTGGACGGTTCCCTGCCCTCAGGCTTACAATCTGAAAAGACACGACACAAAGGGAGTGGTGGTGGGGAAGGGGCCTCTCTCTAAAATACATAGCAATATAGGAAATGATTCAATAAAACAGGCAACAAAAGAACATCAAATAGCAAGTGACAATTATGCAATGCCTGGGAACGCTGCCTGGGAACGCTGCCCTGAACAGGATGGTCTTCAACTCCGTTTTGAAGCTGGTTAAAGAAGTGATGGCTCTTGTTCACGGGGGAAGAAGGTTCCAGGAGTGAGGGGCAGCGAGTGAAAAGGGGCGAATCCGAGATGGGGCAGAGGAAATCCTGGGCTGGGACAGCAGACCTTGACTACCAGAACGGAGGGCCCTAGTGGGAAGGTGAGGGGAAATAAGGTCTGATAAGTGAGGAGGGGCCAGCCCATGGAGGGCTTTAAATGTTGACAGCAGGAGCTTATACTGAATGCGGAAAGGGAGGGGGAGCCAGTTCCTTGGCACTGTTCACACCTTGTTAAGCAGGTGTTAGTTAAATTTTAATTCATCTTCTGTTGCACTGAGCTCAAAGTAGTATTTGTTGTACAGTGGACCCTTGTTATATGCTGGGATTTGGTTCCATGATCCACCGTGTATAAGAAAATCCGTGTATGCTCAAGTCCATTAAATATAATGACATAGCAAAATAGTGTCCCTTATAAAAAATGGAAAATCAAGGTTTGATATCTGAAATTTATACTTTTTAAAAACATTTTCAAACTGTGTTTGCTTGAATCCGTGTATAAACAATCTGTGTATAAGAAGGGCCGACTGTAGTTGTGTGTCTTCAAGTCATTTCCAATTTATGGCAACCCTAAGGAGAACCTATCATGGGGTTTCCTGGGGCTGACAGTATGTTATTTATCCTGATTTACTCATTGGGTTTCCATGGCTGAGCATGGTATCAAACCCTAATCTCCAGAGTCATAGTCCAGTGCTCAAACCACTACATCACACTGGCTTTCCAAGGTAGTCTACATGGTTCCTATTCTCCTTACTTTGTCTTCACTATAGCCTTATTAGATTGATAGGCTGAGAGGAAGAATGACTGGTTTAAGATCATCCAGTAAGTTTGGTAGCTCAGTAAGAACTTGAACTTGGTCATGCCAGGTCTTAGTCCAACAACTGCATCACACTGACTATATACTAACATGATGTTTAACAATCAGTGTTTTACTGTACCTACACTTTTTCTGTTCACTTCAAATTTTAAACTATTTTTAATAGAATCTTTCATTTGATTCATTATAATTTTATTATAAAAAAAACCTTGTGCTGTTTTGATGGAAAATGTGTTAGAGAACATTTCATCTTGCCAGCTCTTGATTTTTTTTTTTTTGTGGGGGGGGGGGGGACCCTGAATTGAATTGTTTATAAATAAATGTTAATTGTGCCCCGTATGAAATTTTAAAAGTAAAAGGATACACTATGTGATAGAGGACTATGTAAGTTTATTTAAAAACATAAACTTGATAGAACAATAGGCCATTCAGAATCTTCAGCCAAGTATGAAAGGCAAATGGGAAGGCCTCATGTTGGGAGGAGGGTACCCATATGTGTGTGTTTCTCAAAAGAGCTATATTCAGATAGTCACAGCTAACTTCTTGGCATGTTTGGGTCATCTGAATCTCAGTACTTGTTTCTGAACCCTTGGAATGGCTGATAAGAAACAGACGTTCCTTTGTCTTTCCTGTGTTGTCTGAGAGTAAGCCATTTGAATCCAAATAAATTGCCAAATCGCCCTAATCTCTGTTGTCTCTTAATTGCTAGATCTTCTGCTTGCATTAAATAACACAATAAGCAGTCTAGTAGCTCTTTTATAGAGCAACTTTGAGTTTAACAGTTACAGTTTCTCATTTGCATGTTGCTTGTTTTGTAGTGTAATTAGGGGAGTGAGTTCATAATACTTTCCCTCTTGGTTTTCTTCAACAGAACATGTGTCTTCTCTGCAGGCATATGCAAAAGAATGGTCTGATTTAATGTTTTGCTTTGGGTGGGGGAGGGGGATTCTTTTCAGTAACCTAATGTCACCCCTGAACAATCACACCGGCACACAAATCTGAAATATAATCTGTTGCCTGGAGTAGAATTTTAATAGGATAACTGTTTTGGGCCTTTGATACATTAGACTAGTGAATAGTCAGGCTTCTGGCAGAGCTTTGAGACACTATGTTTTTGGAATGCAAAAAATTAGCATTGTAGCCCCCCCAAAACAACAACAACAACAACACTTGCACAAGTGTCACAATCTGCAGGAAGAAATTTGCTTTTATATTTTAATTTGTGTCCAAAGAAACCCCGCATCATGACATTTTTGAGCAGCCACAAATTAATTGATTAGAATCAGGTTATTAGGAGAAACATAAGCTTTTTAGTCCATCTAACTCAATGCTACCTATAATGACCCATACCTAGAGATGCTCCAGCATGTGCTTGGGATGTTCTATCTTTAAATCATGAGCTCTACCTCTAAATTGTAGCTTTTCCCTAATGGAGCAAGGATTTAACCTAATTTAAAGAAGGGTGCATTATTGATTTTCTCCTCTTTTCTTTCATTGTATTCCATGTTTATATTAGACAAGGGAGATCAGCGAGAGACTGAAATGCAGAGAGCTATGCTGCTTGTATGCATACCTGTTTGAATATATAATGGGTCTCTTTGGATCATGGCTGTCAGAACAGTTTCCTAGTCGCTGTTATTGTATTGTCATCTTAGAAATGAACAGTGGGGAAGTCTACATACAGGACTTTCTAACAAGGGGAAAAGAAATCAGGGCAGCTTTTATTTTGCATGTGCACCAGAACCCTGTTGAACTTTGTAGAGCTTCACGTACTGTCCCTATTCAGAGTCTATTTAAAAAATAAGTATAATGCATTTTGCAGAAAAGTGAAGCTCATTGAATCTTGTTAAAAATTTTGTTACATTATGGACTACAACACACAGAATTCCCCAGTGTGCATGACCAGTGGACATGCTGGCAGGGGAATTCTGGAAGGTATACTCCCAAAATAGTTTCCTTGGGCTCTGAACTTTAACTATGATGTCTTAAATTTCATTGTCTTTCCAAACAACAACAACCCTCTTAAATTAGCCATCGTTTAGTATTCAGCAATAGACCTAAACTGAGTTTACATGAAATTAAATGTGAAAGAAGCGAGGGTAGCATTTAAGGCTTCACAGATTTACAGCATGATAAGCAAAACCAAAATTGATATAAATGGAAAGAAGCAAAATACAGTTGGCCCTCTGGATCCATGGATTCTGGATCCAAGGATTCAACCATCCACAGCTAGAAAATATTCTCTCATATATATATATATATATATATATATATATATAGAGAGAGAGAGAGAGAGAGAGAGAGAGAGAGAGAGTTAGTTGTGTGGCTTAAGGTTGTTTCCAAGATATGATGACCCTATCATGGGATTTCTTGGCAAGTTTCTTCAGAGGGGTTTGCCATTGCCACCCTCTGAGGCTGAGAAATTGTGACTTGCCCAAGGTCACTCAGTGGGCTTCCATGCCTAGCTCTCTGCATATCCATCCAAAAAACAAACCTTGATTTCGCCATTTTATATAAGGGACAGCATTTTACTACAGATTTTGGTATCCATGGCAGGTGTCCTGGAACCAAACCCCAGAGGATACCAAGGGCCCACCATACTGAACAAGCAAGTTAAACCAAAAGCTTAACTTCTTTGAGCCAAAAAAAGTGAAATACCATGAAGCCCACATGTATCACACTGCAGAGCCAAGCAGAAAAAATAATGTAGCAATACACTGCTCACATGGCTGCTAGGGGTTGGTGGGGAATAAATACTCAATGTGAATGAAAACCCAAGGATTACAGAACACTAGTCACCTGGTTAGTAATATGCATTTGTCTGAAGTTGATGCAGAGAAAGTTTTCTGGTTCCCCTTCCCCCTTTATCTCCACTAAAATTATTGTGCATTTTTCAGTGGAGGAAGACACTGAAGAAAGCTCCCGATCAGGAAGAGAATCTGTGTCCACATCAAGTGATCAGCCGTCCCATTCTCTGGAAAGACATATGAATGGCAGCCAAGACAAAGGAGACCGGAAAAAGATGGGGAAGGACAAGAAGAAAGATCGTGATAAAGAGAAGGATAAAATTAAAGCCAAGAAAGGAATGCTCAAGGGCCTGGGAGACATGTTCAGGTAGGAGTTGTGTTTACAAGAGCAGAAAATGTTGGAGTTTTTGCATCTCATTATTTTGTGTTGTGTTGATGATCACTGTTAGGGGTTGGGCCCCATTATTTTTGTTAATTCTTAAGCATGACATACTGTTCAGAACTCCTGTGATGAAGACCAAAATACAGAAATAGTGTAAATGACTACATTAGGGAATTCATCTCATGAAGAGGTATCTTAGTTTGCCCCACCCAGGAGGGGGCATATATGCTTATCTGTCTGGTCTTTTTCTTTCCTCTAGGACAAAAGGTCATCTGTATTGGAGTGCTCTGAGGCTTTAACTTTAACCAGTGAATTCCAAGTTCAGGCTCTTTACATAGTGTGAGATTCATTGCCTGTCCTTAGACTTGTTGCTATCGCTCAACCTAAGCAACTTCACAGGGTCATTGTGAAGACAAGCTGAAGGGACAAACCTTATCTACTCCTCCTGAGCTTCTTAAAGTGGGATTTTAAAAAAGTAATACAGTACATGAAATAAATAGATATCCAACGGCAATGTACTTTCTGCTGTTTTTGGAAACATGAGACAGGGAAGGAGACTATTACAATGCTGCTTAAGTGTGTTGAAATAACTGTCTGTGATTAAGTGGCATTAAAGCAATCTTGCTTTCAAACACCCTTTCCCAACCTTGTGTCTAGAGTTGTAGTTCAACACTCAAACTGCTACAGCACACTTGCTCTCTTAGTAAGCACTACAACCACTAATAACTTTTCAAAAAAACTTCCCATGTTTTTATTCCTATTTGGATATTTTGTGAGAACAGAATCTAATATGATTTTTCACTTACTTTCTGAAAGTTTGTGATATTTATTTGGTAGATTTTTTTTTGCACCTGGTAGTTTGCAATCTATTCTTGTCTGCCTTCAAAACATTCTTTATGGTTTCAAAACCCTGTGAGCCTATCCCCAGACAGAAAGCAAGACGAAACATTGGCCTACACATCCTGGGAATTATGGCTTCTTGCTTTATAAATATCAAGTTTTCCTTTCTAGAGGAATAAGCACTCAGCAGAACCCGACAACACTCCCCCCCCCACCGCCATGAACCAACATGGTGAACATTTTTAGTTATAGTCTGCTGTTCTGTGAGTAAACCCCTGTGTTCCTTTGCTGTAGTATCATGCTACATAAAATATTGAAAATCATGTGTGTATGCATGTATTTTTCTGGCCTGATGTTCAAAGGTGTCATTTTTTCCTTCCATCATTCATGCTGTTGTTGCTGTTGTTCTCCCCTCCCTTGCTGTTTCATGGTTACAGGTGCTTGATAGTTTGAATTGTTTGTCCTTTTGAAGGTAGTGGTGTGTGTGTGCAAAACTGCATTCCCTCTTCCATTATCTTATAATTCCTCCCACTCATTGCAGTTCTGACTTGCATCACAAGCCATGCATGTGAGCAAATGGGTAGGAGAGATCAGGCCATCTGCATCCTTGTTCTGTTCCTATTGTTGGAGAAAAGTAACTTCACGTTCATCATTCTAATGAGTAACAGTATACATCCAACCTTGTAGGCTGCTGTTACTGTTGCCTTCCTTGTGCCATAAATTAGAAACATGTTATGATCAATTGATTCAGAATTATAATTTGAATGAAGACATAATTAATTTATGTCTACACAGCCATTTCTTCTTTGAAAAGTGTGGGGGGGGGGATCTCTCCCATTTTGTGGTGTAAATTCAAACAGTTGAATAGAAAGATCTGTAATTTCCTTTTAACCTACACATTCAAGCTGGATCCAAAGTGTCTTTGTGAACTTTATTTTATCCCTGAATTCCTAGAATCCAAAGTGTGAAGAGTTAAATGTAAAATATTAATTAAGCAAAAAATTATCAGGTAGTCTACATAAGAAGATAGAAAAGTAGTTAAAATACATATACAAATCTGAAAAGTGATAAAACAAAGGAACTGAAAAGGCAGCAAAATCTTAAAAGCAAGATGAAAATACAGTTGGCCCTCCGTTTTTACAGGGGATCCATTCCGGACCCCCCTGAAAAAATGGAGACTCACACATATTCAAGCCCCATTGGCTTGAACGGGGTGTGCCCCGAGAGCTTGGGGGCGTGCACAGTGGAGGTGCGCCCCATTGGGGATAATGGAGATTGCGCCTCCATGAATAATCAAGAATGTGGATCTCAAGTCCGCAAGAAAGGGGGGGAGGCGACTATGATGAAAAGGTCTATTCCCTTAAATACTTCATTTAAATGAGCAAACACCTTGTGTAAGAAGGATAAGGTTTTTTTTAATCTTGTCCATGATTTTATGCAACCCCAGTCTAAGGCTAAATGTAACTATGAACATATGAAATAAAATTATTGAAGCTTTTCTGTTTAAAAAAAAAAAGTTTAAAGGGGTTAATTATATGCAATCATTTATGATTACCATTTTATTTTCTTACATGCTGTCAATTTGGCAGTGTGCTTAAATGTGTTGAAATACTTCTGAACCTTTTCCAGATTTCTTCTTTGTGATGTTCCAAAACAGTTCTGTTTCTGACAAAGCATTGCTGTGTTAGCTATTGCCTGTTCTTCTTTTTAGAGGTGTCTTTGAAGGTACTGTCAGAAGGCATTGTAAGAGGCAGGGACTACAAAATCTGCTGATAGAGAAAATCAGCTCTACTCACTACTGAGAGTTCAGTGTCTGTATGGTGGGGGAAAATAAGTCAAAGATATCAGTCACTGCAGATTTAAGATACCCTTCCCTTGCATTCACAGCTGCTAAATAGTTTCCCCCCAAAGAGTTCCAAAGCATGATCATTCATTCATTCAGTTCATATCCCATCTTTCTCCCAGGTAGACTTGCGGCAAAATACGGTTAAAAATCCTATTGATTACAACATTGTAGCATAATAAAAATAAATAGTACTCATATTAAAGCTAACCACTACATTAGAACAGCTTTAAAACTTTCTGAAAGGATAATAAAAAGGGTTACTACAACACACTTCTTTAAAAGTCTTTTCTGAAGCATGCTATTAAAAGCCAAAAACCTGTCTGAGAGAGGGGAATGGGGGTTGCCGTCTGGCAATAGGTGAGCAGAGAGGGAGGCATGCCTAGGCTTCTGTGGAAGGGACCTCCACAGGTTAGGAGCAGCCACCAAAAAAGCCCTCTCTTCTGTCCTCATGGTGGAACCAAAAGAAAGCCTTCCCCTATAACTCAGGCAATCTCATACATTGAAGTGTGGACTGAGATACGAATATAATAGACCTTATTTTAATCTCTCATGTATCTGTTAAAATGTACCTGAAATGCATGGCTTAAAAAACAAACACATATTTTCTTCTTATGTGAAACAAATAAATGTTGCTTTTTAAAAACATGGATTATTGCACCTGTAAACACCTGTATTTAGAATTTGAATGATGCGATACACACTAAACAGCTGCTCTTATAAAAAATTCAGCATGATTCAAAGGATTTTGCAATGTATATGTGTGTGTGTGGTTTAAAGATCTTTATATTTAAAGATGTGGTTTATGATGTTTAAAATGCAGCTGGTGTGGTACTGTGCTTTTGTCTTCAGGTCCACAGGCTATAGAGTACCAATGGGCAAGCCATCCTATTGGAAACCAATGCAAATGAAATATTCCCATATTGCCATTAAATTGAATCTTACAATTGCATTTGGAGTGATTACTGGGAGCCTTGCAGTGTTGCTAACTCCAGTCCTGCAAGAGGAAATAGATAATTTAGTTTAAAAACCCTGTTTAGTTGAAATCAGATATACTGTTGTCTCTTCTTACACAGCCCCTTCCAAAGTGCACAGAACACGTCCAGATTCATAAACATATTATTTGGAGCTTTGAATTGCACGTTCCAACCACATTAGCCACCTGAGACCTCTGACTGGGCATTTGGGAAAACAACACACATCAAGTATACTTGCCCATGCTGTAGCCTGCAGTTTTTATTGTCTGCTCCTTGATTTTCATTTACTGTGCTGTATTATGTCTGGAGAGTAATTCAAAAGCTACTAAAAAAAAGCAGGTGTTTATATCCATATATATATATATATATATATATATATATATATGCATATATGATGAAAATCCATATAACATTTATAATTTGCCATTGCTTTAGACAAGAATCAATCCATAATTCTAGCATCTACATTTTGGATTTGTCATTAACTTTATAATTTTTCTTGATTGTAAATTTGATATATGTCCCTTAATTGGAGCAGTTTCTCAGCATTCAAACACAGGGAATTAACTGGAAGCTCAGTGGTTTTAATCATCCTTTCAGTTTATTCTGCTTCTTCATCTTTATTTTTGTCTGTTTAGAAATGTTTTACCCAGCTCTCCTTTAAAAAACAAACTTAAATAGGAGAAGAGCACCATGCTTTAAGTCTGTGAAAGACCAGTGACAGATTTTATATTATTTTGCAGTGAAAGCAAACCATATGTCAGTAGCAGCTCGACCTTGTTCAGAAGTAACCTAAACATAGAAAATTACAGCTCTCTTTTTC
Organism: Sceloporus undulatus; assembly: GCF_019175285.1. Taxonomy (NCBI): domain Eukaryota; kingdom Metazoa; phylum Chordata; class Lepidosauria; order Squamata; family Phrynosomatidae; genus Sceloporus; species Sceloporus undulatus. The sequence goes on from NC_056527.1 coordinate 18,547,645, forward strand.
CTTACAGGATGAGAGACAACCTGCTATGAACACACTGGCTTCAGTTTCAAATGACTAGCTAGTTATTTCATCTTAAAAGAATCGGGAGACTTGTATGGACTCTCGTGATATACCTGGCAGCCTAAATAATTGCTTCTTCTAATTAGGATAGGACTCAGTCTACCCAGTGTCTTTTCCAGGTAGAATCTGTTGTCAGATGATCATATGGTACTGTGATCTTCTTTTTGAGAGATGATCAACTTGATAAGAGGCACAAGATGGCAATCTCATCATTCTTCATTCTGTTGCGACTATTGGCCTCTCACAGTGGGACAAAACAAAACCCTTTCTTGGTTATGTTTACTGCTCTGGGCCTGAATTGAGTTTCTTGCCTCATGTAGAGTGGACCCAAGGAATCCATTACTGAATAGTCAATATGTACGTTGCATTGATTCAATGGGTCTGTTTTTATTGGAATTACTAAATGGATTTAAGCCCCGGCACTTTGTCAGCATGGTAATAAGAAGGCAGATTTTGATTTAGATTGAGTTGCTAGCAGTCGTCATTCTTTATCGCAAAGGACCTATTCTCGTTTTTTTAAACTTGAACAACATATGTGATTTTATGTGAAATTAAGTTCCAGAATAGAACTTTAAGTTTGTTTTTGAGTGTTCCTTATACAGTACTACTTTGAACAGCCAACTTCCTTGGCGTATATAACATTTGATTCAGAGGATGTGTGGTATAGCCCTGGCTGCACAGCATCAGAGAGAGAAGTGAAATTATATATCTGAAAGCATTTCCATTAGAATCATTAATTGTGTGGGAGACTAGCATGCTGTGAGGGAGTCTAAGCATGAAATATATAATGTGATACTTAAAACTTTCCACATGCAACATTTGAGACTGGGAAAACTTTCAACTCCTTTGCATCCATGTCCAGGGTCCAGGTGGTACAGAGCTGATGGTGAGTTGTACTGTGAACTCCCAGATTACTTAAGTTCAAGTTTGTCAGTGTCTATGACCCACTTGGGTAGAAGAGAGAGCACAACATTGGGGGGGGGGGGTCAAATAAAGTAGGCCGGTGCCATCATAAATCCTGAATTTGTGAAATGGAGTTCTTTTAAAACTGTTTTCCTTCTTAACTTTATTGATTTAGCAAAGAGGTTGAGTAAAAAGAGAGAACCTTGATATATAAAAACTAAAGGAAGATTGTACTGTTTCATTTCTATGAATGCCATTATTTTTCAAGCATCCTCACTCTGTCCTTCTAATGTTAACCAGTTTTGTGGATAAAAAGCTGAGCAGTTATAAGAATTTCATTGCTCATATCTGAAGTCCTCAAATGTTATAGCTAGGTATTTACTAACCCACAAATCAGGTGTGCTTGTATGTGACATACCTGATTTAGCACGTTAAATTCTTATGGCTAACCATAGAACCTCATACAGTTAGTTCTGGGGTATGTTTTAAAGAACATAGCTATACCAAAAGGGTAGTAATAAACAGTATGCCTCTTAAAAAAATGAACTGCAGGATCCATTGCTGGGTAATTGTGAAAGATTGATTTAAAATGAGAGATTATGTTAATCTTATGTGAATTTCCAGATTGTCATTCTGACAGGAAACAGCACCACATTATAATGCCTTCCAGCTGGATTTCCAGAGTCAATGTTGAACTTCTATATCCAGCAGGGTTTAGTATACAGTTTTTAATTTGAAACAGAATCATAGCTTGGAGTTTTTTTATATACCAAAATAAGTGTCAGGCTGACCTGCTACTGAAGACATGTCCATAGCTCCTGATAACATATTCTACCAGTATTCTTCTTTTGCTTGTCAAGGAGTTTAAGTGGAGAACCTCTGACACTGCTGGCATAGTCGCTGACTGCAAAGCAAGCCCAGCGAGCTACATGGTATGACAGCTGAATCTTCTAAGACCATTCCTTTCGTGTCTTAACATTTCTTCCCTGGACCTGCCATCTGAATATAAAATGTGAGTGTCAGAGATGACACCTACTTTCTAATCTGTGTAAAGCAAACCTTTTCATAAGGGTATTTGTGGACAGTTCAGAGATTCAAAGCTAAATTCAGTTCAAGCCTGTCTACAAAACCTGGGGTTTCTTCCACCCTTTCCCCCATCTATATCTGATATGAAAACTGAAGGCTGATGATTATTCAGGCTATAGCAAAGGATAGTAAATAAATATCATCTTGGGTGTTGAAGAATCTGCTAGAGGAAAGACTATTTTAATAGCTTTCCTTCAAATATGTGTTAGAAACATTTCTTTTGAGATATAATTTACCATCCTGATCATGGTTCAGTATGTGCATTTGTTAGCATAATGCTTTTCCTGCTGCATTCTTTTGTTTTATCAACTTTTTTAGCCTCTTGGAAATAGCCCCATTGAAAGTAATGTTTTATGATTTTAGGAGGAGACATATATCTCTGTGAGGGGGTGTACACATTGATCACACCATAAATAAATAAAAGCTTGAGTGCTCCAGACTGACACATGGTTGAGTGATGAGCTTCTATATGTGGGATAGAGCTTTAACTTTAATATTTCCTTTCAGCCTTGCAGGCCACAGTCTTAGATTTGTGTAGGGTTGGAATAGTAATGTGTCTTGAAAAGATGTCCTTTGGTCAATCACTTCTTGGAATAAAAAGTTGGTTTGCATAGGAAATATTTCTGTGTCATAGACATGATTATTCCTGTAAACTACTCAAGCACAATTTAGAGCCTTAGTATTATAAATGGTTATACAATCTCGCTGGCGTTGGCAAAATCAGGTATGAGGTTCCTATGAATGAAAATGCGCTTTGAACTGTGAGAGCAGGAAAGTTTTCATTTCTTTTCAAACTGTAGTCCAACAATTACATGACTTTATTTTGGGTTGTTTGAAATAAAAGTCATGCCCTTGCTTAACCAAAGTTACACAAGTTTCTGAAATAATTTTTATTACTTTAGTTAGCAGCACCAGAATTGTGCCTCTCAATCCTGAACAAGTTGAATCTATGTCTCAAGGGCAGCTCCATGTAATAAAATAGTACAGTAAACCAGTAGAATATATGTTTTTTAATTATTTATTATTATTATTAACTTTATTTATAAAGCGCTGTAAGTTTACACAGCGCTGTACACAATTTTTTAGTCAGACGGTTTCCCTGCCTCAGGCTTACAATCTAAAGACACGACACAAAAGGAGAAGGGAGTGGTGGTGGGGAATAGGATCAGGTCCACAGATCTTTTCCACCTCCGAGCCTGGACCAAGGCAGATGGACTGGAGGAAGGGCTTGGCTTCTTTAGGATGGTTAGAAGGAGGCTTCCGGGTCAGAGAGGGGCCACCTCTGGGAATGCTTCTCCAAACAAATAGTCTTTATTATCAGTTTTGAAACGGGGCAGAAGTGATGAGGTGTGTATGTGGGGGAAGAAGGTTCCAGGAGTAAGGGGCAGCAAGCGAGAAGGGACGAATCGGAGGGGGCAGTGGTAGTCCTACATTGTGACAGGAGACCCTGACTACCAAGGCGAGGGTGCGAGTAGGATGTAGGGAGAAAAAAGGTCAGATAAGTAAGGAGGGGCCAACCATGGAGGGCTTTGAAAGTCAGTAACAAAAGCTTGTACCGGATGCGAAAAATTGTTGTTTTTGTTGTGCCTTCAAGTCGTTTCTGACTTATGTGACCCTATGGCAAACCTATAGGGGGGTTTTCTTGGCAAGATTTGTTTTCATTGCTTCCGCTGAGGCTGAGACATGTGCTTGCCCAAGGCCACCCAGTGGGGTTTAATGGCTGAGATGAGAATCAAACCCGGATCTCCAGAGTTGTAGTCCAACACTCAAACCCTAAATTACAGTAATAGAGCTACAAAGTACATTTGGTGTGACAAAGCTATTAATAGTGAGACAGTTGTTGTCTTGGGAACAGATTGTTAACCACCTTTTAGTTTTACAGGAGCAATTCACTGAAACCTGTGTTTTTCTCTAAATGGTGTGTACTGTTATTCTGTATAAAACTCTCTTTAAAGGCCAATATAAAGAGCAGGAAATAGCAGCAAGGGAATATTACTGCAAAGATTTGGCATCTTGTGCCAATGTCATATTTTGATAGCTCTTAGATAGGTTTTTTTTGTTTTGTTTGATTTGATTTTGAAAGAAGCATCATGTGGCCATAGTAAATCTCTTGCCATGCAGCAACTTTCACGCATTTCATATGACATTTTATCACAGTTAACTTCTATAACCCCATGTCCAACTTCCCTTGAAAGGAGAACACTGCTGTTCAAAATAAAAACTACTAAAGAAAATAACAAGGTGGTCTTACACTGAGAGGTATTTCAGCTAGTTTAGACACAATGGGATGAAGATTTGTTTAACAAAAATTTCTTTATGGTAAAAAAAATGCTATAAAAAGAGCAAGAAACGGTTAAGAGCAAATGCAGTTCAGCTTATTTTATGTTCCATAAGTTTCCATTGGCATCTAAGAACTGAAAAACTGGGTTCATGTTGAAGGGAGATTGTTGAATCCCCAGACCTAAAAAAAGTCTGAAAGGGAAACCCAAGAGTAAGACCTTATAACAAGTTGTATGTAGGTGATGTAATATGTGTATTTACAGTAGTGAGCACCAAAATGATGAATCTGGTATCTAGTTGCAATCGTGTATCGAGTTGAAAAGTCCTGACTTATGGCAACCCTAATAATATGACATATTTTTTAAACAAAAATGTCAATTATTAGGGTTGCCATAAGTCAGGACCTCCAAACGGGACAAATTGGACACATATGTAGGACACATTTTTTAAAAATGGAGGATGTGCAAAAAAATTGAGTTTTTTTTTAATGTTAATAATAATGCATGTTTTTTAAGCATGATCAAAAGGAGGCCATTTTGGCATATTCCTAGACAGATAGCAGAAAGTACATGCCCTCGGGTTCAACTTTACTTCTCAGAAGTGTGTTACTTGGGCAAGGGACTGGTGGTTTTTCTTCACTGACCATGAGTTTGTAAAATCCCAGCAGTTCAATTGGCCATGCTCAGCGGCATTGTTGATATCAATATCATCAATCATCATCACCAAAATTGTCCAGGAAGGGCAGACTTGTTAGCATTCAAACGCCATAATACACAGAAAATGCACTTACATATATTTATAATAAAAATAATGAAAAAAAAAACCCAAGGCAGGGGTTAAGATTATATATAAAATTAAATGTAAAAATAAAAAAAACAAGCAATAATAAAAAGTAATGAAATACAACAAAACAACAACAGCAATAAAAAGTCAATAAAATAAATACAACAAGCAATAAAAAATTAATGAAATACAAAAAAACAAGCAATAATAAAAAATTAATGAAATAAAATAAAACAAGCATAATAAAAAAATAAAATAAATAAACAAGCAATAATAAAAAAATAAAACAAATAAAAAGCATAATAAAATCATAAAAGTACAAATAAGTAGTTTATTATATGTTTAAAATAATTTTAAAAACCCTCAAAAAAAACAAGGCAGACCTAATGGCCACCGCCTCAGCTTTCCTCCTCCTCCTCTGCCCCAATTCTGCCCTTCAAAGACATCCCTTCCTCCTCTCCTCCTCCTCCGCCTCCTCCTCCTCCTCCTCCTCTCTCAAGGTTATGGAATCCTGGGAACTGTACTCTGTGGACCATTCAGCCTCCTTTTGTCAAGAGAGCTCTGGTGCCACAAGAAACTACAATTCCAGAATCCATAGCACGGAGTCATGGATGTGTAAGGGGGGGGTCAAACATTTCTGCAGCCTTTGCTACCACAAAGCCCTCTATTTATACCACCAAGGCAAAATCCTTCCTTCACCAAGCCATTGAAAACCAACCCAAGTGGAGGGCTGATTGCTTCTTTCCATTGGTCAGCTTCAGGAGAAATTGTGCATATTACAAGTAAAGGTGTTTAGGGCCTCAAAAGATGCCTGTGATAAAGAATTACAAGAAAACTGACGCGGTAGACATTTAAAAGATAAGGCATTTAGACTCCCAGTGAAACAGAACTGTTGAGGGCCCTTTTTTTCTCACTGTAACCTGGAAAGTAATGCCTCTTGCAAGACATACTAACCAAGTGGGCTGGCAATAGCTCTGAGTGGCAGGTGTCCTGAAGACCTGCTCTCTAGGCTATCCCAGGCAGGGAGGCGGGGAGGGTGGCACACAGCCATGGGAGGGGTGGAGCTGCCTCAAGGGCCTTGCTGGGGGGAAGTCCTGGGGGGGGGGCCAAACTGGGGTGGGACCCGTGTGGCCCCACCCCCAGGCGGGATATGGCAACACCATATATTGAAAGTATACAGATCCTTATGTATTGTATATTATGCAATGTTTTATATAAAAAGTGAAACGTGAGACCTTTAATCACAGTTTAAGAGACCTCAAACACTGGGTTGTAAGCCACAGGAACAAAGACAATTAATGATTAACCCTCAGGTCCAAGGACCTATAAAGCCAGTTGATAAACATCATTCCTTGTTTTAGCATAATTTCATAACCTTTTATGGGAATTTCACATATCTTCTGGGGAAGTACTTTAGCTAAGTTAGAAGTACTATAACAGTGCTCCTCGGGTACGAAATTAATTCGTTCCGCCCGCGGCGTTCGAACCGGATGCATTTCGCAAGCCGAAAAGGGCTTTCCGCTAGCGCTGGCCAGCCGCGCGTTTGAATTCGGCGCCAAAAAAAATTTCGTAACCCGAAAAAACCTTCGTATCCGGAACAGTTTTTTCCTATGGAACTTTTTCGTACCCAGAATTCGAACGCGATGAGTTTCGTACCCGGGTACCACTGTATACTTATGTATAAGTGATATAATAATACTAATAATAATAATAATAAGAATACATAATACATAAGTTTTATATTTAATAGACCCAAGCCCACCACTGGGAATCCGAGCGGTTTACAACAGAGGGGATATAGACGGTTCCCTTGCCTCAGGCTTACAATCTAAAAGACACGACACAAAGGGAGAAGGGAATGGTGAGGGGGGGGAGGGAATCAGGTCCAGGAGTCTTCTCTCCCTCTGAGGCCCTGGACCAAGGCAGATGGAGGGCTCTCTTCTTCAGGCTAGCCCTGATGGAGCTGGGCCAGCCTATTCTCTCCCTCACAGCGGAAGGATGACAATTATTTTAGTCAAAATTGATCTTAAAAAGTATGGTGGTGTTGTGTGTTAGGGTACAATATATGTGTTAGGTACAATACACACACAACACACACACACACCCCTAACAAATAGTTGTTAGGTACAGTGTACACACACTCACACTTTACCTAACACATTTACTGTACCTACACACACAATACAATTTCTGCAAGAGGCAGTTGGCTCTGCAGAAAATTAAAAGAGAAATGCTGAGCAATTAGCCACTTGGTATCTCAGGATCAGACAGCTATAATCTGGCTTCTCGCTGTTTCTGGGTTTGTTCTACCTATCTGTTAGTACTATTATGCTTTGCATTCATTTGAATATCAATCCCCTGGCTTGTCTTAAATGGGATGTCTCTGTTTTTTCCCTTTGGCTTGGGCTGTTGTGACTCCTGTATTTCCTTGACTGATTCTGGAATGGCTGAGACCTCTTGTTACATCTCCATTCATCCCAGTGAACTCAGATTACCTATATATGACCCTGGACCAACTTGATTCCCTATAACTGCTTCCCCTTCTACAGCTTGCCTTTCCTGGCACTTGCTGGCCCGAGGCATGGGGCATAATGATTATGTTTCTCGGTAATTTAACTGTACTGTTTTTTTTTTTAATGTGTGAGCCGCCCTGAGTCCCAGTTTTTGGAAAAGAGTGAGATGATGAATATGAATGAATGAGGATGATGATGATGATGAAGGATGATAGAAAGCTTTTGTGTTCAACCACATTGAGACCTGCCTCCACTACACCACTGCCTGTTACTCTCAAGGCTGTATCACGGGTAAAAAGTGGTAGAGTGCCCTAAAGTAGGTGATGAAATGGAAGTACATATTTATTTGGCCACATGCAATCAGAATAATATTCTGTATGGTAGAACTGACAATATGTAGATGTATGGCATAATGGTGTGATATATTATACATTAGTTTTACATGTGCTAAATGCCCTTCCGCTCATTTTCCTCTTAGATTTGCAAATGGCATGAACCCATTCCAAATTAACTTCTTCTTGGTTTAGGAGCAGATGACTCTTACACCTTTTCATTGATAAATATGTAACAGCTGCTCTACATACCCTTCAATTGTTTTGGATAAATCTGAAGCAATGGCTTTTTGTTTGTAGTTGCAAATTAATCAAATGCAAATTAATTGAAAAATCTATCATTTAGACCTTATTCTAGGCCATTCAGCTCAGCATAGCATTTGGTACTGAAGTTCCTGTTCTACAACTGTAAAGGGAATGAAGGCCAACAGCTATTAAAAAGCGACATAGCCATTATGGTTCTGGAAATATATGTATACCATCTGTTTCCTTCCTGGTAATATTGGAAAGGCTTAAAAATGGAAGAGGATGAGCAATGCTCTCAGTGCCATTTCTGTCTTTTGCCTGAAATGGGTTCTTAACACCAAAATTAAATGTGCAGTTCAGTTCTCAAGGTCTGAAGTAATATTGCTATGGCTTAATTTATTCAGCAGAGAATATTCCTTAGGAAGCTTACATCAACAAAGATTTTTTCAGTAATTGACAGGGAAAAACATGCCGAGGTATTAATGTTTTACAGATAATGAGATCTGTGGGGAAATTTTAATGTAGGGGAAGGTTCCAGGTGGCGTTTGGTTAACTTCTTCTGTGCCTGTGATTTCTGTGCTTTCTGTGCCATTCTCACTGAACACTCTTCACATGAAATGGATCCAGATTTAGAGCAGAGCCATTGAAATCAATGGTACCTAAAGTTCTCAGGACTTACATACATGCAAATTGCAAAATGTCAAATTTAGACATTTCTCTTGAATGTAATGTTTTATGGTAATCCATTTTGTAGTATTTGGGAGGGAAAATCTTTCAGTCTATCAAAACTATGCAAAGAACTGAACTTAGTTGAACAAGGACTACAAGGCCCAAGGAAGCTTTTCATATGTGTGAATGGTGGTTCTGGCATCTATAAACATGTTAAAAGGAGGGCTGTTATTAATGCACCAAGCTGGCTCACTGTGTCATCAATGAAGTTTAAAAGTGCTAAGCCTCAATGGTGTTTTGCTGTAATATTTCCCTTCTAAAGGTGCCAGATGTTCATGAGTTTGTTTCCATTTACACACACACACACACACGCACGCACGCACGCACACACACCCCTTTATACACACAAAAACACAGCAGTTATCAGCATTGGGTCGCCGGTTGTTGTAGGACTTCACCCACAGGACCTCCAGTTAGCATAGCCAATGGTGGGTGATTCTGTGAACTGATGTCTAACATCTGAAATTATAAGGTTGCAAACAACTGATCTGTTTTTTTTCTGTGATAGCCCATACCCTAAGTATGTTTAGAGTGGAATAGGTAAATGTTAGATCAAAGTCTACTCATGCTTCTGTAGATGAATAGCAGTGGATCACCAAGGAATTTTCATTCCTGATTATTTAACAATAACAATAACAATAACTTCCCCTGCTCATTGCTGACCAACTCATTAAATAACGAGACCAGACACAGAGAACTAGGTTATAAAATGGGCAACTTTATTAAAATTCAACTTATTTAACTTTATTTCTTGAGAACTGCAAGCCCAGGGGGGAGAACCTTGTGTCAGAACAGCTGGTGGATGGTCTGCTCCAAGACCAATTCCCCAGCTTCCAAAAAGGGCAAAAACACCTGAGCCCCAAGGGCAATCCATACTTTGGGTTGCTCCCTGGCCAGCCCTCAACCGGAAGGCCAACCCAAGACTTTCCCACTTAACTCTTGAGACTTAAGTGAGGGTTTGAATCTCAAGCCAGCCCCAAGGCAAGTCTCTTTCCCTTTGTGTTTAGTCTCAAGACGTAAACCTCCGTTCCTTCACCCTTTAGGAGGGTGCCGAGGTGCTCACCGAACCGACTATCTCCCCCCACCTATGCATGAGGCCTATTTATGGCCACACCCTAAGCCAGTCGTTCAATTCCCCATCCAACAGTGTAGGGTAGGCAAAAAACCCTTGGGAAAACAAGGGCAAAAATTCCTATCCGGCTCTGAAGCAACCACAATAAATCTTACACTGTCGTTGAAATGGGAGGGTGGGCCAGCTCTTCAGAACTGACAGGGAGGCAAGGGCGGGAGAGCCTTAAATAGGCTTAGCCCCGCCCCCTCCCTGTCTAACGGCAGCACAAAGCGCGCTGTTTTCATTTAAATATACTGGTCTCTTCAATGAGAGGCCTGCAAAACCTTCTTGCTGGGCCAATAGGCCCCGAGAAGCATTTTCCCATCCCAAATTTTGGTGTATATCAAGAAATTTAACTGAAAAAGCAGACATAGATTATTGTGTGAAAATACTGGTTGGTTTTCATAATGTTGTGGAACACACACACACACAGAGGGGGGGAAGGGGGACTATGTTCAAAGAGGTTCCATGTTCCCTTGTCTGATGTTTGCATGATTTTTCTTTTTGAGATGGGTGAGTGGTGTTTACAAGACCAAGTCTTAGAACTGTCTACAGGCTCTAATTTCAGTAAAGTTTCATTCAGAACATTGTAATGGATCCAAACAGATTTCTTTTCATTTTAGCACTTTCTCCCTCTGTTGTGCTGGCTTCATATCACTGGAGGGAATGACCTTGCTTGTTGCAACAGCAAAGTCTGTTTCATCCATGGCTATTAGGTACCTGATGGCCTCCTTCTGTTTCCCTGTTTCTGTTTTACTGCACTTCAAGCTAAACTCTTAAGCTGACAGACCCTTTGGCAAGAGCAAAATCTGTTCAAAAGGCACCCAGTGCTTCCAGCATGGAAAAGCACCGTCCTGGGGAGTTTCAGAGAAGGTGCTTATGGCATTGGTCATGGATATACCACCCCCAGTATCTTGGAGGGGAGAAGATAGAAATATACAATGATTGTAGTGAAATTCACCCATTTAGCATGTTTTATTATCTTGTCTTTTGTCACAAAATGAATACCAAGACTTTTCTGATTCATTCTGCAAGTGAGAAACAGCAGCCTTAACCTTGATGGTATTGTCAAAGCACTATTTTGTTCCAGCTATTTAATATCCATATTGATAAGTGCTTAATCTTTATTTTTGACTGTATAGTGATGGTGACATGACAGTTGTTATGCATGTGTGTGAGAGTCACTGACTTTGGCATAGGGATAGGAAAACTCTGGCTTTTTGGAAATTGCTGAACTACAATTTCCTTTTCGCTTGCACCTCACTCTTAGCTGGCCAGAAGTGATTCCAGCAGCATCCAGGGGAAGGGACCATGTTCCCCACTCAGCTTGTCATATCCAAAGCATTTTCTTTATTATCTTAGCAATCATGAAAAAAAAACAAAAACTTGTAAGGTTATAGACACTGGGCCCTAAGGTTGACACACAATTGGTTGAAGTCCCATAATGAGTCTTTGCCAGAAGTGAAACTTGAAACTGGGACATTTAACTAACTAAACTATTGGTAGGGCACAAGCTATGCAAGTACAGTGGGCCCTCGCCTTACGCGGGGATCCGTTCTGGATCCCTCCGCGTAAGGCGAATTCCGCCTATGCTCAAGCCCCATTGTAAACAATGGGGCTCGTGTACGCTGGCGCCCCGCGACGGGCTCACGCGCCCATTCAATTGAATGGGACACGCCACCCCTTCCGCCCCGCGGCTTGAGCGTGTATGCTCAAGCCGCGTAAAGCGCGCCCGCGTATGACGCGGGTACGCTGTATAGTTTGTCAGCTTTAATCCTTGGGAACTACAGGCTAGGAAAGTGTTCTGGCAGAAACAGTGGGGAGCCAGTTCCACTTAGTGTCAACAGTCCTGATCTATAGTTTTTTGTGGGTATTTTGGGCTTTGTGGCCATGTTCTAGAAGAGTTTATTCCTGACATTTCGCCAGCTCGAAAAGCCCACAAAAAACTATGGATGCTGGCCATGAAAGCCTTCGACTTCATGGTCCTGAGCTAGATTGACTAAGAAGCCAATTACCTGTGATCGCATTTCGCAGCTTAGTTTTTTGCCAATGAGCTATGGGATTTTCTCTTTTTAAGCAATGCATTATGCCCTGGTGACGCAGTGGTTAAACCCCTATACTGCAGCCATCCACTTGCAAACCATAAGGTTGCGAGTTCAATACCAGCCAGGGGCTCAGGGTCGACTGAGCCTGACATCCTTTCGAGGTTGCTAATTGGGAGCTTATTGGGAGAATTAGATAACACCCTGTAAAGCGCTTAGGAAGTGCTTAAGTGCACTGATAAGTGGTATAGAAATATACTACTATTGCTATTGCGATATACAATCCATTGTTTATGCTTCTCTTTTCTTTTTTGAAACAAAATTGCCCTTGCTTTTGCATTGCCCTTTTTTGGACAGTGTCTCTGTAAATACTCTGCTTTTGCTTCTTTTTCCACATTACTTGAAAAGTTAAGGCCTCTGGGCCACTTACAGGAACCCTTAAAATTATAAGAAAACCATGGCAACCAAATGTACAGTAGTAAGATTTTTTGGTTCTGACATGTCAAAGTGTTGTGTTTAACAAAAGGAGCTAATGTCTGTGTTTAAATGGTCTGTTCTCATCATATGGCTGCTTACAGCTCAATCAATCTCTTATTATGATTATTATCAGACTTATTCAGGCAGAGGCAGTTGTGCCACTATTTCTCATAATCAGCCCTTGAGCCAGATGTAATTTGCAATTTGTAGCATTGTATTTTGAAACAATAATGCATTAAAATGTGCAGAGCTTGGAATTATAAGCATTGCAGTCAAGAAGACCCACTGGAGAGCATCTACTGCCTGAATGCTCCCTCCCAAACAATCACAAGTGGACACTGCTGATTTTAAAAGGGCCATAATGTAATTTTATTAGTGCCTAATTTGATTCAGACTTCTTACCATCCAACTTGATCTAATTTCACAGGCTTTATAGTCGAGTGGCGATAGAATGTGTACAAATTAGTCAATTTCATGCATTTTTTACATGCCAAGTCCTCACTTAACAGGTTGTCCTGTGAGCTTGATGTTACTTAAACATGCTATTAACCACTAATATTAAAGCCAGCAAACTGTCTCCAGTAAGCCCCCAAAGGATAGCCTTGTTTCCATCATTTGATGGGGTGTGTTGAAAGAATAGTTTCAAGATGCAAAATATCTGACCGTACCTAGTCTATTGGCACCCTAAAATTCCTAAGGGTTACTGGTAAATGTCAATACAGTACTTTCTTTTTGGCATTTGCATGTCAGACATACCTACTGTTGACTCATAGATGTGATGAAACTGACTTGGCTATTCCTAGACAAATGAAAATGCTTCATATTTTTAAAGGCTAAAATTGGCTCCCAAGTTGAGTCTGTTTTCCTTCTCTTATTTACTGCTGCTTAATAGCTGTCTTAACATCCTGCTGCTTGGATCTCTACAGAGATCTAAGTGTTTAGTTAGCTAACAAAGCACTACAGCCTTGATTGGATAATAGTGACTGAAAAGACAGCATTTCTAAGTGCATTAAATGACAGTAATATAAGGAAATGTTGTCCATTAAGAGTGCCTTACCCATTAAAAGCAGGTTTAACTTGTTCAGATCTTCATGATGTTATTTTTAAGGAGGAAAACACACACTCTGTAGCTGGGTTCCATGTTTAGTTCACACCAGCATATCAAATCTGATACAGCCAGGGCCACTGAATATCCACATATATTAAAATTAGAAATTCTTGTTTTGATATTCCCAATCAGTTTTTAAAATGTTTGGATTTTATATCTCCATTAAACTCCAATGATCTTTTTCTATGGTTCCTGTCATCACTGCTGATTACTAAGACTCTTATGCCTCAATAGAAGCTTTTCTCTTCATAATCCTCCCTCCTTGATTCAGTCATTGAAGCAGCAACCTCCTATTTAACACATTACAGTTCACTCTTTTCATGTAATTTTTGAGAGCTTCCATTCAACTATATTAGTTTTAAATGCATAGAACACAATGCATAGAATACTAATGCATAGAACACAAATGCATAGAATACTAATCATAAACCCATATAAAATTTATTATTTAAAAAGCTGTTATATCTCTGTCTTTTTCATTATGAAAATCCACTTTAGATCAAAAACTCAAGCAAATAACAGTACATAAAGGATTGTTTAGAAACAGATGCTTAAAACCAACAGAATATACAGTAGGCCCTTGGTATCTACTGTGATTTGGTTCTAGGACCACCTGTGAATACCAAAACCCATAAATGCTCAAGTCCCATTAAATGCAATGGCATAGTAAAATGATGTCCCTCATATAAAATGGCAAAATAAATTATTTACTTTTTGGATATTTTCAAACCATGGGTGGTGGAATCTGTGTATAAAAAAATTGTGTATACAGAGGGCTGACTGAATAGGTCATGTGTTAATACCATTTTTTCCTCTTGGATAAATTTAGTCTCTACCAACAAAAAGACATGGCTGACGTCCAAAGAATGCCTGATAGTTTTGTTGATGCTCCAGGGGAAAGTCGTTTCCTAATTTAGGGGCCTATACCTAGGTGGTACTTTTTAGTGGGCATTTCTGTGCTCTTTTCTCATTATGCAGTCAACGCCTACTTTAGTTACCTTCAGTATGGCCTCTTCCTTCAGTTTTTGAACATTGTTCCTGACCATTACCCTTGCTGTCTGGGGTTAGTGGCTTGTATTCCAAAACATTTCAACAGTGCCATATTGAGTCAGATTTCCTTAGCTGATACTTAGAGTCCTAGTTTCACTTGAGTGGGTGACAGTGGAAAGATAACTCAGAGGTGTCCTCGTCCATATTTACTACATTTGCTACCCTAACCTCTGGCAAAGGCTGTGGCATCTTTACCAGGTTTTTATCATCAGCTCTCATGAGTACAGCTGATACTTAATTGCTTGGCATTTTAAACAAAGCCTCTGAGATTGCCTGAGCCATACCCTTTCAGATCTCCTCTGGATGTAGGTAAGTATGTTGGTCTCCTCATCCGCCTCCTCAATGCCCATGTTTCCAGAAGGCTCTGCTGCCTGGAGGATTGGCTCCTGATTATCTTCTGGCCACAGTCTCTGCTGATAATGTCAGAACAGAGCAGGGTCCTCTCCTGAGTCCTCAGCCAGGCTGGGCATGACATTATACACAAACGTTAGGTGGAATAGGCATGTCCCTTGGTTAGGGTTGGCAGTAATTTTTTTCTACATGAGCTTGTAGAGGAGGGAGATTGGGGAAAATATCCAGATGAGCCAATTCTGTGTTATTGTCACAGAGCAACAGCAATACGTTCACACTGACAGAATGGACTACGCACATCTAGGCAAATGTCTTCAGGATGTAAAGGTTTTTATCAAATTGTGTATGAAACATTGAATTGTTGGGACTGATTTCCCTGCTGCTATTTCCTTTTCAGTTGCAGAATTATCTATCTTCTTCTGAGTCATTTCTCAGGATAAATGGTTTCCCAGTTTGCAAAAGCAGACACACACATATTCATGCATTTACAAGTGAACGTAAACCTGCATTCCCCTACTGTCCTTTTCTGTGAGGAAAATGTATGCTGTGGATTTCTGGGTCTTGAACCCCTAGTGAGTTGCCATGGTAACCAATTGCCAACCTGAAACAAGAACCTAACTGGGCAGTTGTTTAGGGAGCCATATTTGTAGAAGGCAGCAAGTAGGAAATCTTGTGGCGGGTGGGTGGAAGCAAGTGTGGAAAAGTAAGAAATTGCTGTGTAGGAGAAATGAAGGACAAGAGAATGAAGGGCAGGACTTGCATTAAGCTGTCATATAAACTAGGAAATATTTTTGAAGAGTGGTGTTTAGCATAGCACGCATACGCTGTCTGCAGAGAACGCCGTCAGCTCACTGAGATCTGAAACACAGCCAGGGATGTGATCCCGCTTCTTTGCTCTACACATTACACATTGATTGTCCCTGTGAATAGGTCATCTGCACAGAGTTTATCTGAACATGGGTAGGGTTGCCATTTTGTTTCATGAATAACGTTCACATTTTTTTTTAAGAATTCCAAGGCAGTGAAAAAGCAGTTCTCAAATCTCTTGTTGCAGGGATATCCAAATGAAGAGGAAACACATTAGATGAAACATTCATGGGACACCCGCCTATTACTTGTACATTCTTTGTTTTTGTTAACTGCTCTCAAGTCAGCTTCGATCTGTGTCAACCTGTGAATGAGGCATCTCCAAGATACTCTACCCTCAACAACCTTGCTCACTTCCTTCAGACTTAGGGTTGTGTCCTCTTAGATTGAGTCCATCCATCTGGTATGCAGTCTTCCTCTGTTTCTGTTGCCCTCTATCTTTCCAAGCATTATGTCTTTTCTAGTGAGTTATGTCTTCTCATGATGTGGCCAAAGTATAACAGGTCCAATTGAGTTATCTTGGCTTCTAGGGAAGGTTCATATCCTATTTGCTTTTGTACCCATTTGTTTGTCTTTTTAGTGATCCACAGTATCTGCAGAACTCTTCTCCAGCATCACAACTCAAATGAGTTGATTTTCTTTCAATTAGTTTTCTTCACTGTCCGGCTCTTGCATCCATACATAATGATGGAAAATACTATGACATGAATTTTAGTGTTCAATTGTATATCTTTGCAAATGTTCTAGTAACAGATTATCCAAGTAACTTCATGCTGGTTCAAGAAACACTAAAATAATTAGCTTCTGTGTCAGTGAAGTGGTGAATCCGCTCCAGGCTTTAGTCCACATGATAAAAGAGCTATTCAAGGTGCTGAGCTAAACCACAACTATATCCAGCACCTTGAAATGTTGAAGCTCCCTTCCCTAGACAATGGACAGCCTGCTTCAACAGATTTTTTTTAAACTACACTTCCCATAATTCCTGATTTTTGAACATGGGTGGAGATGATATGAAATGTGGCCCAAAATGTCTGGGTGGCACTATATTTGGGAAGGCTGGTCATGGACAACCATCATCCTGTTCAAAAGATACACATTTCTGCCTCCTACTGTGTGTGTATGTGCCTTCAACTCTCCTATTGACTTATGATGGCTCCATCAATTTCAGACTATTTTCATATTCAGAAATGGTTTGCCATTGCATTCCTCTGAAATACAGCCTTCAGTGCCTGATATCTGAGAATATAGACCAAGTCTATGAAAACTCATGCTGCAACTTCATTCGTACAATTAGTCTTAAAGGTGCTGCAAAATTCCTTTGGATATTGAAGTAATATTCCAGAGTAACATGGCTATCTCAACTGATCTGCTCTATTGGGAGGAACCATAGGATTCAAGTCTATTAGTATGGAACAGTGTGTGACATAAAAGGATACTCTTTGTAGGTCCAGGAATCTAAGGGGGGAGTTAAATAGAAAAGATAGTTTCTTAGGTGTATAAATCATTGGGATGCCTGAAAAATTAGGTGTATAAATCATTGGGATGCCTGACAGAGATGCCTGAAAAATTTCCCCAAGCCAAGTTTTGAAAGAGTACTTTAAGGGTGTATTAAAGTACCGCCTAAGAATAAAGTGAGCTTTAAATGCAACTGAATTCATTGTATATTGTATTTTCATGCTATCTAAAGACAGCTTTGATTGAAAATTCATTAAATTCTTTAGGCATCTATAGGTTTGATCTATTTTCTTTAGGTTCCAGGGGTTAACAACAGTAGTTAAATCACTTCTCACCAAAAAAATTCTAAGAACCAGTATTTGATTGATTGATTTGAATTTTATGTCTCATGCAACTTCCCCAGAGTGGTTGACAAATAGTTTAAAATGACACAAGCATATTTATAACAAAAAGGCCCTTAATGGTAATTTAAAAATACTCAGACGAACTAAAAATGAAAATCAAGAACATTTTTTAATAAAAAAACTTTTTAATGTTTCAGAACATTTTAATTGGAGTTTAGTTTCAAGGTTGCTCATTTTCCTCTTTGTTCTAAATGTTCTGAGATTATGTAGGACCATTATTTTACTTTCACTTACAAATTGTTGAATGTGTATAACATAAAATGCCATCTGTTTTGACTGTAGAGGGGAAAATGCTACACTGATAGTTAAAAAGGCCTTGATGGCAACCTAAATGGTTTGCTTCAGTGTTTTAAAAATGTAGCAGTACAGTATTGCTTATTATAGGGGAAATGGCATGCCATGGAGAAGAAAAATATGGATAGAATTTCAGATATTAAAAAAATAATATTTTTATTTTATTTTATGCTTACTTTAAATCAGCTGCATTGTTTAAGTCAGTTTTGTAGGTGTTTTTTATCACCTGGAACATGCTTCTTCTGTTGCTCTTTTATGTTAATGATTTGTCTAATGACAGTGATCTCATCAGTACCATGTCAAAAGAAAATCCATTTAGCAGATTACATGGTCATTATTTTTATGGTTATCAGTTTATTTTATTTTTCCCAAAGAGGTGTTGCATGTGTTACTTAGACAGTTAAAATATAAACAGCACATATCCTTTCCTGCCACAGTTTGAAGCAAAACCAAGAAACGACTGCATACCCTCCCACATTTCACAGAGCACATGTGGCCAAGCAGCATCAGAGCGTGGTCAAGATGGCAAAAGTTGTTAAGGAGGAAGAACATACAAATTAGGAAAGGCTGCAACAGTTTGTGTCTGACCCTACTGGAAAGCACAAGATTCTGTTCACCCACCCAGTCACCCTGCACTAACTGAATACAAACTACTTTTGAATTTTGAAGTCAGTTTGCAGCAACTGAAGTAAGATGAAGACAAAGAGGGAAAGGGGAGGAAGGGACAATTTAGAAGCATCTGAAAAAGTAGGATGGTAGAGATTAATTGGAATTGTCCCTGTCAAATCAGATTACTTAGTTGCAGGGTATGCTGTTGTAGTTTTCAGTGGCTCTCTTGGTTTCAT
The DNA here is from genome assembly GCF_019175285.1 of Sceloporus undulatus. Classification (NCBI taxonomy): domain Eukaryota; kingdom Metazoa; phylum Chordata; class Lepidosauria; order Squamata; family Phrynosomatidae; genus Sceloporus; species Sceloporus undulatus. The sequence goes on from NC_056527.1 coordinate 18,566,581, forward strand.
ATCTAATTTGGTCATGCTTGTTTTTTATTGATACCACAGATAGGTCCTAGGAACCACATACAAAATCTACCACAGAACGTTCAATTTATACAGTTGATTATTTTAATGCAATGCACCTGTTCTCATACAACACTCCTTACCCTGCTATAAAGTTTGCCTTTGCTTAATTTGCTTATTTTGTACTTTGTCATCTACCTTGTGATGGCTTTCTTGCAAGCCTGGATTTATTTTGCAACTCAAGTTAGTTTTCCCCAATTGCTGCTGTTTGATACCAATGGGATTAGGAGAACAATGTAACTAGGATATTTAGGATTTACTGTATGTTTAAAAACAAATGTGTGGATCAGCTACTAAGGCTGAATCTGCACTGCAGAATTTATGCAGTTTGACATGGCTCAGTGCCATGGAATTCTGGGATTTGTAGTTTTATGAGGCATTTAGCCTTTTCTGTCAGAGACCTCTGGTACCACAACCAACTATAAATCCCAGGATTGCATAGCTAAAGCAGTGTCAAAGTGCATTATTTCTGCAGTGCAAATGTCGCCTGGGTTGTTCCCAGTAGTTTCTAAAGAGTGAAAATCTGGCTCAGTTGAACCTGCTGGGAATACAAACTATTATCTAGTAGGTTTGGATTAGGGGAAATATTGTTAAAACCAGTCAAGGAATGCAGCTGTGTGGCTCACTGTTAAACTGACTCTGCTGAGTTTGAAATTTTTATTTCTAGCCCAGTTTTCCTGCTACAGTGGAATGTACCATTGCCCTTGTCAATATAGAGCTATATATTAGTTTTTACCCCATTTTAGCATTTTGGTATGTATTCTTGATATTTGAAGTGTGCTGCAACTACCCAAAGTTCCTCTGCTAGAGTGGAGGTATAAGAACTGACAGAACTAGAAGTTTCTTCAGAGTGCTTTCCCTTAAGATTTAGCTTTTTTGCTGTGCCCTTGTTTCAGCTTCTGCTGATCAGTATTAAATGATGACTTAAATTAATTAAAGGCAAAGGTAAAGGTATTCCTTTGACAAGATTGTCTAGTCATGTCTGACTTTAGGGAGTGGTACTCATCTCTGTTGATAAGCTGAAGAGCCAGTGTTGTCAAAGACTAGCATGTCTGCATGGAACACTGTTACTTGCACTTTTATATGCTTTTAAACTGCTAGGTTGGCAGAAGATGGCACTGGTGGGAGCTCACGCTATCACACAGCGTTTGGGTCTCGAACTAAGATGTCAGAGTCAGCATCTTAACTACTGAGCCACTATGTCACTTTATGAATTAAGGAGACCACAGATCCCATCTGATCTTGGAAGTTAAGCAGAGTTCGCCCTGGTTAGTACTTAGAGGGTAGAGCACCAAAAATAGTAGGTGCTGTAGGTTATATTTCCGTGGAAGAAACTGACAAAGCCATCTCTGAGTATTCTTTGTCTAAGAAAGCCCTATGAAATACATTGGGCTGCCATAAAGGTACATACACACATGAATGAATGAATGATCTACTCATATGTGTGCTCATTCTATGCTTCCTGATATTTTGCTGCCTTTTCCCTGAGATTGTGATGTTTTTGCTAGCTGTTTTTGTCCCTGAATTTGTAGAGTTATATTAATTTCAGCAGAATAACCTGTACTGCAAAAATAATTTGTAGTCAGAAATGGTTGCTGATCTACTGCAAATGATCTACTGGTAGATTTGTCTACCTTCTTTCTGCTCGCCACTGATCTAGGAAGTTCATGAACAATGAGTACAATACCCATTTAGCTTGTTTGGATTGTCTTGTTTCCATACAATTGCCACAAATTAGTGGAGATGAAGACTGAAGTGGAATCTAGTTTTGAAGAGTTCATAGGTATGCCGAAGTGTTTTTTTTTTTACCTTTTCTTTGACTGAAGGAAAGGAAGGGGTTGACATAACAACCCTGGAGTATCATGATAATTAGTGAACAAGATTTTGCCCGCTCTTTGTCATCATTTTCTCACACTTTGGGACAAGCAGAATATTTTTAATTTGCAGCCACTGCTTCAATCTGTCATCAAACTAATTCTTTTTTTAAAAAAATGTTTTTTGTTCTACTAGTCCATGATAATTGTAAATTAAGGAAAGGGAAAACACTGGAGTGTAATATTTGGTTTGTTGGTATTTGATAATATAATTGTGTCTAGAAATGGAAAATACATTAACACTGAGCAAAAAATGCCATTTTGCAGTATCTGTAGAGAAAGAGAAACTTTACATTTATCTTGATTATATTTTCCTCACTGAGAACTAGCCTTTCCCCCACTACCCTAGGGAGTTTATTTAAAGGGGGAATCACAGATTGTCATCTGCGTTATTATGGTTTGACTGTTATTTAGAAAACTGAGATGCAAAACAAATGCATCAGAATTTAGCTGAGGGTTTAATTCTGGATTTAATGTATGTTAATTTTATATTTTGCTACCTCACTCTTCCATTTTATAACATACCATTAATGATCAAGAGTTTTCTGGTTATTTTTCCAGAGATATGTGTTGGAAGGATTGAGAGACCCCAGTCTTTGTCCATGTACATATCTTTGATGTGGTGCTTGTTGCAGCAGTGAAAAGCTGTGGGTGTTCTTAGAAGAGGGTGGTGGCATAGCATATGGGGCATCCCTTCCAAGTGCTCACTCTCCAATTTCTTTATGTGTTTTTAGGTAGAATATTCAAAATCTTCTTTTTACAGGTAGCAGTTACAAATACTTGTAGCTGTTTTATGTTTTTAGTGAATTTGGTTGCCAATGTCAAACTACACTCCCCCAGTTCTGATCTAACAAAAAAACTGTGGCTTATATGATAATAATAATAAAAAAACCAGACGTAAGATCTGGGGCTGAAGGAGGAGAGGTTGAATATGGAGGCTCAATATCCATTCTCATCCTAAGCAATCCTAAGCAGTTTGCCTCTCTGAAAGATGTTGTCTTGTTTACAGTGAAAAGAAGAAATAGGCTGATAAGAAGAAATGGGCTGAGATGTACCTTGTACATCAAGTTATGTCCAGGTAGTGGTATAACATGAGTCAGCTCTAAAAGAGGGAGAAGAGTAATAGAGATGCGAGAATGTAGGCCATTGTTGTTGTTGATGTTTCTGCTGCTACTGTTGTTATGTGCATTCAAATAATCTCTGATTTACAGTGACCCTATTGTCAGGTTTTCTAGACAAGGTTGATTCAGAGAAGGTTTGACAGTGTCTTTCTCTTAACCTGAGAGAGTGAGTGTCTTGGCCAATGTCATCCACTGGTTTTCTATGGCTGAGTTGGGATTTTAACCCTTGCATCACAGAGTCATAGCCCAAGACCCAAACTAGTACACCACATTGTTTCTCAAATATGGTGACATGTACCGTCCACTCACCTTATCCACAGATTCTGCATCCACAGATTCCACAATCCATGGCTTGAAACTATCTCCCCCCCCAGAAAAAAAATTCCAAAAAGCAAACATTGATTTTGTCATTTTATATAAGGGCTATAAGGGCATTTTACTATGCCATTGTATACAATGACACTTGAGCGCCCATGGATTTTGACATCTGGGAAGCAGAGCCTGGCAGATACCAATATTGGCATAGAAATCTGGTCAGTTAAAGTACAACAGTTTTTAAGACTGGACTGTCAAAAATGGATATTCATTTGATATTTGGATTGGCACTCCACACATGTGCCCTATGCTTGAGTGTCATCTTATAATGAGCATACAGTTTCATATGCTGCATGTCCAAACACACACAATTATTGTTTGCTTTGACAAGTTAGAATTCTTGTTTTGTTATTAACAGGTTTGGCAAACATCGAAAAGATGACAAGATTGAAAAAATAAAAGTGCAGGAAGCTGTTACTTCAGAAGAGGAGAGAATACGAATGAAGCAAGAACAGGAGAGGTAGACATGAGTCTTTTGCTTAAACCTTGGTTGAGCATATTTTTTACACATGGCTATTTTTAGCTAAAGAATTTGCAATCTGTTGGAGTTCCTTTTTGGTCAAATGAGTCAGATACAAATGTGTTTGTAGAGCTCATGTAACTAATGGGAGAGAGCAGAATTTATATTGAACATCAGCAAAGATAATTTGACTATATTCAGAAGCTGTTATGGCAACGAGGCATCTGTTTCATAGTTTTGTTTTGTTTTTTCCTCCTTTATGGGGGCAAGTGGAGTAATAAGTACACCTGTGCTAGAATTGATTGTCTAGACCCTTTCAAAAACATTAATATTTATATGAAGTTGGAATGAATTGTGTATTTGTTTCTGAAAACCTTTGCATATCTACTTTTGTTGCAAGCTGCTTTTATACTGTGTCATAAATTGAATTGAAAATTTGATCACTGGAAATAAATTTCACTGGAGATCAACCATTTCCTGTCGTCATGTAGTGTCGTGTAGATTCAGTAGCAAGCTATTTAAAACAAAACTAGATTTTGATACTTTTATCCAGTTCCAGTAATTATGGTCTTAGTTTTTCAAATGTCAAGAACACAATCAGGTATGATGAGTTCAGTGTGCCCACTAACTTTTTCACTAATACCTGTTTTTCTGCTCTGTGCAGCTTGTTGTAATTTTGCACACAAGGTGATGTTGTGGACATGGGTTGTGTGCCTTCTACTTTGCAGTGGATAGGCTGTCTTATATTTGCTAAATACCCTATGTGTATACATTCATGTTCTCCTATGCATAAGAAATTACTGCATCAGGGTATGTGGCTTCTATAGTGTAATAAATAAGATAAACCTAATTCTTATAAATGCCTATGTTCAAACATAGGACTGCAGTCACAGTCTGTCACTTCTAGCGCACTACCAAGTCACATTGAACCAATTAAAATGATTAGCTTTATGATGTATCAGTACATTGTAAAATACTGCTATTAAGCCCACAATGTTTTACTTCATTATAGTGGAGCTAAATACTAACATGCCTGTTTATAATTCTAAAAATATTAATAAAAATTAGGGCACTGACTAATTGCAATTCACTGCGCTATTGACATTAATGAAGCTTTACCAGTTTAGATTTGTAAGTTTAATTGCATGCTGAACTGCAGTTTGATCCTTTTCTTTAAAAAAAAATTGGGCCCTTAAATTAATTTGGAATACAGATATGTGCATATTTATTTTTATAAGTGGAACTGTGCATCACTACCCATTATGGTGCTGCTTTCTCTCAGTAAACCCATAAGTACTTTATGCTGGATGTTGGCCAATCACTTTCAGTTACAGCATAAAGTAGTTTCTTAGGCTAGGCTCCAAAGGTGTGTGTGTGTGTGTGTGTGTGTATGTATATATATATATACACACACACACATACATATATATACACACATATATACACACACACACTCTTATGTACACACATGGTGGGGTTTTACTTGCTCCCAGTAGTTAAAGCAATGCCTCCGAGAGTAAAGTCCTAAAGTAATCCTGGTAATTACTGATCCATAGGGAGGATTTTCAGAAGTTGAGATTGTAAGAAAAAATTAGGAAAATCTCAATTTCTTTCTTCTATTAGAAGAGGGATAGGCAAGGACCCGTCCACAACCTTCTGCAAGCTGCAAGTCACTAAGAATGTGGAGTATTTTTTTTTCTTTACACAGAAACACAAAAGCACACAAATGCACATAACCCCAAAGTGACTGTAGATTCAATTCTGCCTTTAAAAAAAAAAACCTCTGGTTGTGTAGAATTCAGAGACATTGCCATACAGTATTAGTATGCAATATCAGTATGACATAGGAACCTATGGTGGGGTATAGACTGCCAGAAAGAGGCGGCCAGTGGCCGCCTCTTTTCCACATAACCACGCCTCAGCAACCAAATTGCGCAGCGCAGCTACACAGAAACAAAAGGACCACTAAAAAGCGGCTCCTTTTAGCGCTGCCACAAACTGCCTGCAGCAGCGCAAGCACGTTCCTGCCGCACGCGCCCATCTGGAAGGTGTGCAGCAGTGACGACACAGCTGTGCATCACATGTATACGGCACTGCACAGCTGTGACGTCTTGGTGACGTCTTAGGGTTGTGGGGCATCTGGAAACGGTGCCGCAAGGCAACCCTAGCATGTCCCCAGGACGTGCTAAAGGGCCCCTATGTACAGGGCCAAAAACACCTTTGAGACTGAGCAAAATAAGCTGTAGCATTAGTTTTGTAGTTTCCTCAGATACATTTGAAGAAGTAGACTATGACTACATCCACACTGCAGAGATAATCCAGGTTGACACCACTCTAACTGCAATGGCTCAGTGCTGTGGAGTTCTGGGAACTGTAGTTTTTAGAGACATTTAGCCTTCTCTGTCTGATAGCTCAGGTACCACAGCAAACTACAATTCCCAGAATTCCATAGCAATGAGCCACAGCAGTTAAAGGTGTAACAACTGGATTATTTCTACAGTGTGAATGCAGCCTAAGTGCAAAAGCTAATGCTACTACTTTTTTGTTCTGTTAGGCTTAAAGGTGCTACAAGATCCCATTACATACTTTCCCTCTGTTGTTAGTTGAGAATCTCTTTTCCTTGAAGATTCCAGAAGCAACATTTCTCCTTGTTTCTGACAAATAAAAATTAAAAATGAGGGATACTGGAGATGATTTTAGATAGTCTGGGGCCATGAAAAAAATAGATGATGGACATGAGTAGATCATGTATCCCTCATACCTATAGCAGATGTCTAGCTTTGAATGTTAAAGATCTATGACAAGTGACATAAGAAACTACCTGTTGTTCTACATGGCTCCTTAGTGCATTCACAGCTCTCTGTATTTTATTTCTGCTTCTCAAAGGAGGAATGGAATTAAATATAAACATGGGCTGAAATCCAACAGTGGGCTTGCACACAAATGCTATTACTTTCATCCACCCACCAACTTTATGCAGTTTCAATGGAAACAAGGGCCTGTTACAGACTGCCAAAATAAAGCTGCTTCGGGTCTCTTTGGAGGTATGCTATTTAACTGATGCATGGGTCCTAAGAGTCCGGAGGTCGCACCAAAGCCACACTCCATTCCTAACACTGGAGTGCAGCTTTTGGTGCAGCTTCCAGATTCTTAGGATGCATGCATCATTTAAGCAGCATACCTCCAAAGAGACCCGAAGCAGCTTTATTTTGGCAGTCTGTAACAGGCCAAGAATATATTTCTCCACAGTAGAACCATATTGTCGGTTAAAAGTGAATCAGTAAGAACCAGAGACAGAATTTGGTACCTAATTACTTGTAAGAACTAAGTGATTTGTTGTGTTAAGAGATGCAATAATCTATCATATAATTTAGCTTTTTAAATCTATCATATAATTTAGCTTTTTAATATGCGATGATAGCAATGTTTTGCTCTGAAGTTATCAAGGGTTAACTGTATTTATCATGTTAATAATATAACATGCAGACTTGTCTGGAATATCACAACTCCAGTGAATGCTTTGCAACTCTTTATTACCATTGAGTGTATGTTTCACAACCCTGGATTACCACTGAGAGAGCAGGGATCTGCATCTGATCACATCTCTCCCAATGAATTTATGTGGTTTTGCAAACATATGTAATCTGCATGTAATTTCTGTATTTTCAGTATTTATGAGAAGAGCTATCCTTGGTGACGGTCAGGGAACCATAAGAGAGGGAGGATTCTCCATTTTCTAAGCCTTCCAGCCAGAGTAAAATATCAGAGAGACAGTTATTCCTGGATTCCACCCATGTTCTTGCTCATTTGTTTCAATGGAGAGGAAATTCTCTTATATTATTTTCAGTTCTGTACTGTCTTAGAGGAGCAAAGTAGCTTTGGATCCTGTTGATTCAAGGGACTTCCAGTGGAAATATTGCCATCAGTAGATGCTCACAGAAGTTTCTGTACCAGGGTGGTCATGATATTTTTGCAACCTGAACCCCCCCCCCTTGGTTAATAAATCTAGAGTTAAGATTGTTCTTAACCCAATTACACACCCCAATTTGTGGCAGTTTTTAACTGCTTGCAGACTGTCTGACTGCACTTTCCAAAGCTCTGGGAACAAGTTCTCTTTGCTTTGAACAACAGCTTTACTATGGGGTCTGATTTTCTTCACTATTACTCTTTGGTTCCTGCTTTGTCTGAAGTATATGCATGCTCCCAGTGAATAGTGAAGCACAGTATAAATCGTAGGTTTTTTATACTTGCTGCTAAGGGGGCTTTATTTATATAGGTTAGTTGGAAATTTCTATGTGTCTAAGTATATTGCAACACCATTGTGCTAGGCATAGCTGATGATGTATAAATCCTTAATACAGTTGGCCCTTCCTTATCCACTGATTTTTTATCAATGGATTCAAGCATCCACGGCTTGAAAAAATTCCCCAAAAGTATAATTTCCAAATAGCAAACCTTGATTTTCCATTTTATATAAAGGACGCCATTTTGCTGTGCCATTATATTTAATGGCACTTGAGCATCCACAGATTTTGTTATATATGGAACGAAACCCCAGCAGATAACAAGGGCCCACTGTAGTAGTTGGTGATGACTGGTATTTCTGTGCTAGAATAATGAAATAGAACATATTTTGGGTATGCTCTTAAGAAAAGATATTTGCATTTCAACATAACCTAGAAAGTGGTTTATGTTTTTGGAGATAGCTGCAGAGAAGCAAATAGACAAGCACTCAGTGGACAGTGATCAAGTTATAGAATCAATAATAAAATTGGAAGGTACCCCAAGAACATTGCAGTCTAACCCCAATTCACTGCTGAAGTATCCATGGCCATCTCATTACTGTTTTAAAATCTCCAGTGAAGGGAAGTTGACTTTCCAAGGCAGTCTATTCCACTGTTGAACAGCTCTGACCATCAAGAAGTTCTTCTTAATGTTTAATTTGATTGTCCTCTCTTGTAATTTGAATCCACTGGTTTCAGTCCTAATCTTGTAGAGCAGTAGAAAACAAGCTCATCCCACTGTCCACATGATAACCCTTAAGATACTGAACAATGGCTGCCAATTCACCACTCAGTTTTCTCTTCTCCAGGCTAAACACATCAATTTCCCTCAATTTATCCTCAAAGCACTCGGGTTCCAGACATTTTACCATTTTGGTTGCCCTTTTCTGGGTAAAGATGGTTCCCTCTCTGTTTGGTAATATATTGGTAAACATGCACACATGCACACATACATCTTACTGCCTTATGATAAGAACTCAGATCTGTTAAAATAGTGCACCTAACATTTGTTACTCCTTGTACACACAAGGCATGCAAAACAGCACAATAATTATATTATGTGGCTGCAATTTTGGTTAATCCTTGAAAAATTAGAGAATCCAATAAAATTTTCTTTCAGATATTAGACAGTTTTTGTTTGTTTTTGTTTCTCATTTGTTCTTAATGGTGCAGGTCGCTTAATTTCAGTTTTCCTTGGTCTCTGAATCACTATACCTTTAATGATGAAATCCTTGGGGGGAACCAGGTTGGGTGTAATGAATTTACTATGTATACAGCAGATATGCAACAAAAATCCACAGGGGTTAAAGAACAAGTGGATGTTCCATTAAGAAATCAATCAGTGCCACAATTATATAAAATTATTTTCCTTGACTCTATAATTTTAATAGAATTTGTTTGCATTGTATTTTCCTTGAAGTCGTTATAGTATTTTGTTTTTATTGATTAGAAGACAAGCAAATTAATGTAGCTTAATTTTCCATTGAATGAATTGAATAGAATAAAGACTGCCATTTTATACAGAGAAATAGCCTTCTTACGAACACCATTTCACATAAAGCAAGCAACATTCCTGATGTATATGCAGAAACCTCAGAACAGAATTTTTAGAAAAGGAGGTTTTACGGAAGCCCAAGAATATAATCTTAGAAAATTTATTATTAAAAAGTAAGATGCTGTTAGTTATTACTTTTTAAAAAGTAATACATTAGTACTACAAGAAACTATTTCTTTATCTATTTACAAAATTATACTTAAAAATAGGGGAGGTGGCTAACTTTACCTTAAATGATGCCACAAAACCCATGAAAGATTATTTATTGCACCACACATGACATAGGACATCATTATGTTAGTTTAAAAATAATGCTGTTAAGCCCCCGATAGCCAAAAAAGTAGCACATTGCAAATGATATTCTTTATTGTAATGTGTGTCTTCCAAGAATCTCCCTCCTTGGAGGTCTTTAAACAGAGGCTGGATGGCCATCTGTCAGGGATGCTTTGATTTGGATTTCCTGCATGGCAGGGGGTTGGACTGGATGGCCCTTGCGGTCTCTTCCAACTCTATTATTCCATGATTTTATGACTCTAAGTTCTTGTAACTGTTGTAAATACCAGACATGGACATTGAAAAATATTCCTAGTCCCACATCAGTTTTATCTTTGGCGGGAGTCCTAAAGAGTCTCAAATCAAAAACTATTTCCATAAGTGACCCCTTCTTGAAGGCTGAATTTCAGGATGGTTAGATTATGGCATGATAGAAGCATAGAGGCGACAGGGTGGTTTCCTTGGCTTAAAACTTAATAATTAACCCCTCAGTGAGAATAGATCCACTGTATTAATAGGACTTAACAGTCAAGTGTTGATTAACCAAGTTGATTCAGTAGGCCTGCTCTAAGTGGGACTAAGAATTGGATTTAAGCCCTTGTCACAGTATGCAAAATATGCAATAGGTGCCCGTGATACTCATGAATCATATTCAAGACAGTACTTTGTTTTGCCCCTGCTAACTGGGAAAATAAAACACATCCTTGTGGCTTGAATGCTACAAAATTGTTACATTGCTGAAACAGAATTGCTTACTTAAGTGAAAATGTGTGGATCCCATGCAGCAAATGACTGACCACTAAACATTTATTGTACTACAAAACTGATTTTCTGGAAAAGCTGTAAAGAAGAGATTTGAGAGCTGCAAAAGTTTACATTCCAAATATTTGTAATCTCTGCTTATTGTATTATCTGCAGAGGATTCTAAATTTTGTAAGGATTTGTATCAGTTCTGTGGGTGACAATATTTAGAACTCCCAGCATTATTAATTTGAAACAGTATTGGCAGTCAGGGGGCCTTTTTAAAGATTGCCTTCAGTTTGTAGAAGTTGAAAATGGTGTGTGTGCATCTAAAAAAGTGCCCTCCCCCAAAATGGTCATCTTCAGAAAGCAACTGCCATTTTTGCCTGTTCATCAAATCAATTACTTTTATGTAATAATCCTATTAATATCTTTGCAAAGGTAGTCATTAGGCACCAGTGCTATATGGACATGGAATCTGTCCAATGTCCATCATAGCTAACAAACCAGAAGGGGGAGCTCCTCACACTAGTTTTGTGCCTCTTTGAGGGCTTTACATTACTACGCCATCCACCAAAGGTAGATCCAGAAATCGTCTAACTCTTGCTTGATCAACAGGCAAAAATAGCAGTTGGTTTCTGAAGATGACTATTTTGAGGGAAGGCACATTTCTAGATGCATCACTTGAAAGAAGATGTCCAGGTTTACTTTCTACATACAGTTTTTTTACTGTAAATATGGCATCAGAACTCTATTGGAAGCATGCCATTTAAGAGACCCACTTGACTCTAAACTGAAAAGTGCTATAAAGGTATAGTATATAGTAAATGTTGAGTGAGATTTTAACAGTAATAAAATCACTGGAGCTGGAAGTTAACACAACTGACCAATTATGAAGTGAAGGTTTCAGTTCTGTTTATAACTACATAGCATGGTGGATTTTATTTAAAGTAAAAGTAATACCTGCTCAGCCATGTAAATTAAAAAAGAAAATTATAAAGTATGAGGCAAACATGATTTGCAGATATAAAATGTGTGTGTTTCCAGGATAAAATTCTTGTAGAAGCATGCGCATTGGTGCTAGTTGTAGGCTTCAGGTTAAGTTAAGTAGTGCATTAGAATATGTTTTAGTTTTGCATTGTTAACCAGACACTGAATATCATTTGTTCATTTAAATATAATAAATTTATTTCTACCCCGCCCTTCCATAGATATGATCAGGGCGGCTTACAAAATATAAATGTATTTGAACATAGATGTGCATACACACCATTATAAATAGATAAGACATACTAATTAAAATAACCTATTGATATCTTATCCTGGGGGGAGGTGGTCATTGCATGAGGGTAATTCTCTGTATTGTGTGTATTCCCAAGGGTTGTAAGAGCCTACGCCTCTTAGAGATAATACAGCCTTTCTTCATCTTCCTTTAGTGCCATTAAAACTACAAGCCTTTTGCTGTAAAAAGTATACTAATGAATAGAAATGTTACAACAAGAACAGAAGTCTTGTGTTTTCCCTTCATCATGCATCATCCATTTTAATTAGAGGAAAGGGTAGTGAGCACAGTGACAAGAGTGTGGAATTAAAATCATTAATTGATGTCAAGCTGAAGAGAGGCTGCTAACATGAATTTAGTGACAGCAGGAAGGAAATTAACCTTATTACTTTATTTAGAGCATTAGTTTATTTAATATTTTTCTCTATGCAAATGAAAGTGCTTTATTTATGACAATGGCAAAAGGACAAATAATTCATTAAAATGTGAATATTAATTATTTTGGAGCGATGAATCTTCCAAGATACACATACCTTTACAAGCTTAGATTTTTGTTTTCCAAGACCAGATCTTAACATTTTTCTGTATGAAATAGATCATAGTACTACTGCTTGTACCACAAAAACCACCTGATGCTGAAATGCATCAAAGGATATTTTCATTTACTTTAAAATATACACTAATAGAGTAAAGATCAAAATTGCCTTCCTTCCAATGTTACATAAAGTGTTGATGGGAAAATTGTTCATTTCAGCAGTGAAAGTTTGGTCAAATAAGAGCTAAGGCTTAATGGCACACTAACCTACTCTTGAAAGGAGGATAGCACCATCCTTTCAGATAATTTGTGACCTAAGAGGTCATGATAAAAGAATAGTGGGAGTGTTGTCTTCCAGCAAAGGCCATCTGGAGCTATTAAAATATCAGATGGAGTCAGGCTTTCAACAGCAGGATGCCCTCCTGATGTATTTCTAGAATTCCCAAGGTGGCCATAATATTTTTATTGGGAAAGCCACACTTTGTTTCTTCTGAGCAAAATATTTTCATAGCTCTTGTAGACTAGGCAAAGAGACCAGAGAGTATGAACCCTATTGACTGTAAATAACATTGGTATGTTGCCAAATGGTAATTGCTGTAGTCATTTTTATTGTCATTTTCTTCTGAATCAAATTGAAAATACATTGGCTGTTCAAGAAACAATCAATACAAGTTTTGTGGATGGGCTTTCCCTTTTGCTGGTCATGAAAAATACAAAGAATCTCTATATTGTGTAACTGGTTGAATTCTCAGTCCTGTCCTTTGCCTTCCAGTGATCATCAACCTCACAGCCTGTAATGGTGCTGAGTTTTAGTTTTATTCCAACAGTCTTGATGAACATAACATTTTGCCCCTCCTAAAACTTCTGAGAAAATGTGTGCCTCATGTCAACTATCTCTGCAGTTACAAGGCTTAAGGGGTGTTTCTAAGAAATAAAATGCACACAAACAATATCATGGCAAAGATGTGCATAATGGGAAAAAAGTCACAGTGAAACATGTTGTGGGAAAGGTGCACAAATTTGGTGCACTGCCCAAGTAAAAGCACAAATTAGAAAAAAATGTATAAAAATACAGTTGTCCCTCTGTTTGTGTGGATTTCATATCCACAACCCTCGCTTACTTGTGAGGAACAAACCGAGGGGATTAAAATGGCAGGGCGCCCACACCTGCAGCCATCCACGAACACGTGCTCCCTGTGGGGCTTGAATATGTGTGAAATTTTGTTTTCGCATGGGGGGGGGGAATGGATCCCGTGTGAAAATAGAGAGCTGACTGTATTTGCATTGGAAAATCCACACCAAGCTGTGGCAGAAAACACAAGGATTTGCAATTTGATATGAAACTAGGCTAGAACATGCAGGTGAGAGTCAAATAAACTGTATTAAATTAAGATTGGGTGATTTTCCTATCTCTTCTTTCTTCAAAAGTCAGATACCTATGATCTTTTCTATCTCCACAGAGGTTTGGAAAACAGTGTTTGCTCTTGAGTAGCGATCCTTAACAAGTCATGTCTTACTATGTTACAGTTACACTTAGTAAGTGCAATCATGCTTTGCCAAATACAATTTGTAATCCCAGTAAAGTTGACAGGAGTGCAAAAGGAAAAATGTCAGACTGATAACTAGGCAGATAAACTACATCAGTTGAATTTGGCAAGAGATGATGGAGCAGAGGGGCCGCATTTGATTGTTTATGGAAGAACTCTATATCGGATTCTGTTCACATCAACCTTTGAGTTCTTTGCATGTTGACTGAAGTATGTCAAGGAGCAGTAATGGAAGAAAAGTTGGTTAACTGGCCCATTAGCACAGGATTATCTTGACTCAGAGGGTCTCCAGTGTCCAAAGCAATGGGTTCCCTTCCTCCCAACCTTGCTATTTCAATTTAACTAAACAGGTCTGGGAAATAAACTTTCTTCATGCAAACAATGCTCCAGCTTTCTCCATGCAAACACTGAGCTGTGACCTCTCCCTGTGGGTAACTTGCCCACCTCAATTCTAGTTTTCCCAGGCAGCTCTGAGAGAGTACTGGATGTGTTATAGGCTGTTTGTGCTTCCGGAGGCATGACAGAGTACAAGTATACCTGGAGAGTATTCCAGGTAAACTAAGTATGCTCCATAATCATTTTAACATTGTTCTATAAACAGGAACAGATATTTCCTCATGGCAGGAAGCTAAAAATTATCACAGCATGCAAAGACCTTGGGCAGAATGATCCAATGCTGTCTTTTGTTCACCAGCCATTTTGATTTAAATTATATACCTGACCTGATGTCCAGTGTTTAGAATTCAGAAAATAAAGCAATCAGTGTAAAGGATCATTTATTGAAGATCTACCATAACCTGGCCTCCTAATATGTTTGACATTGGCTATTGTGTCATGGTTAGTTACTCAAAATGATTAAACTGATTCTGCAGACTACAACATTAGTGAAGGAACCATGCACAGCTTCCCAGAGAGACTGTCATGGACTATCCTTAGGCAGACCATGTGTGACCTCAAATCTATATTTGCTAAACGAGTTGTTGAAGGGGAATATACAAGTCCCCACTGGAATAGTCTACAATTATCTAGATGTCATGCCCCACTAGCTTGTGAGAATCCCCCCTGCTCTGTAGCTTCAGTCTACCAAAGGACCTTCCCATTCATTTTCTCCTACTACTGTATCTCCATGGTTCCTGTTATCATATTGGTTCTTCTGGCATCCTTGTGACAAAAGCATAATATAACCAATCAGCCAAAAAGCTGAATACTATCAATACATAAAACACAAAGTCTAATCTAGAGGAAGGGATCCCAGGGCATGTATAAAGTGTTCTTGTCCAAAGATCTGTTATGGTCAGCATACAGAAGTAGAGACCAGCTAGAACCCAATGTACTCTTCTGTTCAGGTGAGTAATAGGTTTAACTTCCTGCCAGCTAGCCCACCTGCATACCAAGTCAAGCTGGTACAGAATGGGAATGACAGTTCTATAGTTCTCCAGATGTCACTGGACTTCAGCTCATCGAAGGCACCCAGCATGCTGTAAACTGCTATTCAGCCACATCTAGAAGGCCTTATAATTTCCATCCCTGGTATAGAAGAAAACACGAATGCTATAGCATGGTGTAGTATGGTATAGAAGGAAACATGCATTTTTTGCTCTTACAAGGCTTGGGACAATGTGAGTATGACGTCTCAGTATTCCAAGCCTGTCACAGTATCAGCCATTCCACAGTCCACTGTCTCCTGACTATGTCCACAACAAATTTTCATGCCAATTGCCCTGGGGATGATGCTTGCAAATAAGCAATTATTAGAATTGAGCTATTTCTATGGTAAAAACAATTGAACATGGGAACAGAGTTGAACTGAATCAGTAAACCCATAAAATCCTCTTTGCACTGTGGGAGTCCAGTATTTTGTTTCTAAAAACACTTAAACATACTATTTGCTCTAATGTTTAAGGACAGTTGCAATTATGTGTATAATCAAAAGGACAGCAGATAGTGTATTCTCAACATGAGTCCATGGCTTTTGTTCTTAGTCAAAATAATAGGCATTAGCAAACTGCTTACACTCCTTTTCATTTTGGTACTATTTGCATTCCTTTGCATCAGTTGTGTATTTTCCCCTTTCAAAATCCATATAGGTAAATGTTGAGTTGCTCTCTCATGTGGCATCATTACAAATGCCCCAAAGCCACCCTAACCTGGCCTACTAGTATGTTTGAAAGAAAGGTGGTGTAAGGGGCTCAAAATTAGTGGAGGCACTTTTTCAACCCTGGATTACTGGGATTCAGGGATTATGATCCCTATAATCTCCAGTCTAAGAGATCCAGGTAGAACATGATGAAAAAGACCTTTACCTGAGAATCTGGAAAGTTGGCACCAATTACAATTACAATCAGCAGGATTCTGATCCAATGTAATGTAGCTTTCTGTATTCCCATGTTGAACTCCCTGGAAAGTGTACCTGTATGAGATATATGTCACTTGCATGCACATTTTTGTCATATTAACATTTGAAATTAGCAGTTTGGATCACTGTGCCTATCTTAAATCATTCCTTTTATTTCTATCCCACCTTTCTCCCAAAAACAGGCCCCCAGCTGCTGAAGTGGAATTTTCAGTATCTCTAGCCATAATGCCATCTTCTATGTCAAATATGTTTGAATTCACATTAATATACCAACATTACACAGTTGGAAGGGTAATTGTGGCAGCATTAGGCAGAAATACACCTTTCTTATTAATTAGAGTTAATGCTCAAAAAGTCAATGAATGGGTGAAATTCTGTTTTCAATTAGTCAATTTAAACTTTTCTATTGATTAAATGAAGTCAGATTTTATCAGTTTGATTTCTTCACAGAAACTATCAAGAAACTGTCTAAAAGACATAAATCAATCTACAAACAGAGGAAGGTCAAAGGTGGATTAGGTGTATGAGAAAGCCTTCACCATATGCTTTTAACACTTAAAGGTTAATGTGAGACTATTGTGTTGTAAAGTGATACTGTTATAATGTGAAAGACATATAAACTAAACAACAGTGATCAGTAATCTTCATGTGGGAAGCATTCATACCTCTGTGAACCAGGGCAAAAACTGTTGTGTGACAGCACATGTGCAGCACATTTTGCCTAATTGACAAAGTAGTCCAACTGTCCAAACTAAGGGAGTTCTTTTGCCTAAATAACAGCAGAATAATATTTTAAGATTTTTGAGTTTGGAGATTATCTCCTATGCAGATAGAACCTATGCCCTGTTCCCACCCTCACTGCCTAATGTCCAAACAGGCCCTTCACAATATCAGAATGACCACCTAGAAAGTATAATGCATGTCACTGAGAAAGGACCAGTTACCTATATTATAGTCAATATTACAATATAAATAATAAAGG
Organism: Sceloporus undulatus; assembly: GCF_019175285.1. Lineage (NCBI taxonomy): Eukaryota > Metazoa > Chordata > Lepidosauria > Squamata > Phrynosomatidae > Sceloporus > Sceloporus undulatus. The sequence continues at coordinate 18,584,022 of NC_056527.1, forward strand.
TCTCTTCTTTGCAAAAACAAGAGAAGTGTGCCCCCCCCCCCCGGTCTTCTTCATTTTTATGGGATAAGGAATATATTTCTTTATTGCCTCCTCTCTATATCTCAGATATTTCAGTCTAGCATTTAATGATTAAAATATTTACCTGTGGCTAAAAATGTGTTTGCACCCTATTTTTCAAGTGTATTTTTAGCCTTCATTCTCCTTTCCAGAATACAAGCCAAGACCCGAGAATTTCGTGAAAGGCAAGCTCGGGAACGAGACTACGCTGAGATTCAAGATTTAAACAGGACTTTTGGATGTGATGCTGATTCAATGTATGCTGGGATTCCTTCATATCATTCCCCCACAAATAGTGGTACAATGAACAATCGACCACAGAGCCCAAGGGAAGGACCAACAGTTGAAGCACTATATGCCCAAGTAAAGAAAGCCCGCAATTCAAAGTCTTCACCTGCAGACAGGTAGGCACCAGACTACAGTCAATAATCTTCTTCCAATGTCTGTTTTGTACACTCTCTCCTTCTCATTCTCTCTCTCTCTCCTCTTTGGCGGCTGTGGCGGGGGAGGCATGTGAGGTGACTGTTCATCAACTGTAAAGCCAGAACTGCATTTTATTAATGGCTTTTTAAAAGCCTTGAAGAGGAAAAAAAAATATTGAATTCACACAAATCACGTCATAATGGAATGAGCTGTGCAATCTTTTCAGATGATTCCAACCCAATTCATCACCTTATTGGAAATGCTTTTGGACCCAAATTGCACTGTTTAGTGTAATTCAGATTAAAGCCACACTTGGAACAGCCTCTGCAAGTTCAGTTATTGGCAGTTCCAGTAATACGTTTGTGGTATTTGTGGCCAAATCTTTTGTTCGTTTTTCTGGGCCAATGTGTCTGAAGGACAATTGCAAGCTTGTTGCTTTAGGGGCACATGGGTAAAATCCTTTAGCTTACTGTTTCTTGAACCCCAAGCAAGGCTCTTTACTTTACACTGATGCCAAAAACAAAAGAAGCATAGAAGAGGGGAAACATTTTAATTTTGAATTTTGGATGTAACACCATGAGTCATCACACCTAGGCTTCTTCCTGCTCATCTTATTAAGAGTATATATTAAAATCTGGTAATAATGTCAAAACCTACTGCTGAGTTGGTGGTAGGCCTTGATTTAAACTGATGTATGATTTTTTTTTTAGATTGCCACATGACAGCATTGTATTCGAGGGGGGGGGTACAAGAAATCAGTGAATAAAGAAATACAATAAAATCAGAGCATAGAAAGATTAAGAATTTACTTCAGGGTTGTGAAACTTGTAAACATCCAGATATTTTTCACTGCATTTTTCAGCATCGTTGACAATTTGTTATACTTACTGGGGTTGATGGGAGACTTGTGGAAGACTGCAGGTTCCCTCACTTTGGTGTACAGTAGAGTTTTTGACTTCAACTCTCTGAAGCCCCAGCCACCTTGGTCAACAGTCAGGAATTCTGAGGGTGAAGTCCAAAACATCTGGAGGAGCAAATTTTGGGAAATCACTGGTGCACAAGAGCATTTTGGTGACTAACAAGAGTTCTGTGTATCAGGTCCAGTCCTCACCAACTGTAGTTGAAACAAATATGAACAGTTTTGGATGCCTGGAGCCCATTTGCCACTATATTTATATTTGCTGTGGGTCACACCAGAACATCCGGGTGAAATAGATACGAACAGAAAGTCAGTTTGTTTTAAAAACCAGTAAAACCTGATTTTAAACCTGCAAGGTTGTGGAGACACCGTTTACCACCACTACCTCCTTCTCACCCCCTCCTCCCAATGGAGAAATGGGATGAAGAGCTTGGTGGGAAGATTCAAAAACTGCTCTGGGAGCTGTACACAGCCCTTGGTCGACCTGATTCTTACTCCTGTTTCAAGGGTAGACATGCTAAGAAAGGCTTCTATGCTTCACACTCCTGGAGAGTTGCTTCCATTTATAGTAGACAATGTGAACCATTGGTTTGATAGTATTTTACATATTTCTTAGTGACATTTCTTTCAACAGGGGAAGGTCAAAGCTATAACAGTGTTTCAGTATAAAAAGCAAAGGCAGAGGAAACATATTGATACGTTAAGACTAAGATGTAGGTTAGTCTAACAAGGAATGCGAAAAGCCCAAAGTTTCATGCCTTGGTGGAGACTTTAATCTGGATTTCCTGTCTGTCCAACATTTTAAATACATCCCACAAATAAAGTAGCTTCATAGTTTTGTAGAGGCTGTGATCAGCTTGGTATCTGACTTTGCATACTATCTAGTCAAAAAGTAAATTGTGTTTTTTTTAAAAAAAAACATTTACTCCAAATAGCTGTCGGAATATTATTTTAAATATCCCCTTAGGCAGAATCAGCCAGGCAGTAGTAAGGTGTCCTTAGGTTCAGGCCTGTTGTTGCCTTTCCCTGACCCAACACTGCCCTGCATTCTTTGCCTATCATTCTAAGTGCCACAAGAAATAACAAATAACACTCCATTCCCACAAGGGTATCTTACAAAATTTAATTTACAGTGTAGTTACTGTGTGGCACATTGTGCTAGAGCCTAGATGTAATGCCAAGAAGAATTTGACATTTGGACCAAAGGTTGTTTTGAAAGTTTTCATCTGAACAAAATTGTTAGGGAACCTTGTCTAGAATATAAGTATGCAACTGTTAAAAAATGATGGAAAATCGTTTGCAGACTGTCAAGAGTTACAGTGTCTGTGTGTGAGGAGGCAACAAAGATTTGTCTTAAATGGATTGTGTTATGTCTGAAAACATAGATTGTTAGGTCCATAGAAAACCCTCCCGTCTAAGAGGACTCTATAAGATTCAGTGCAGAGGAGTGGTTACCTTGAAACACAGCAGAATCACAGATCTTTCCCCCTTTCTTTTTTAACCATGAAGAGTGTCAGTCTCTTGGTTTTCATGACATTCTTGATATCGCATTGGTTCAAGCCTTTGATAAAAAACAAAACAAAATGGCAGCAGCCAATGGGAGACACTGTGGCGCGTTACACACCGCCATAAGGGACGTCCTTAGGACATCCCATTTTGAAAAAGGGGCGTCTCTTCCAGACGCCCCTTACCTTATTACGGACAGAGTCTGTAACAAATGGCAGCGGCCGTTCCATACGGCCGCCGCCATTTTGACGTAGCAGACGCTCTGCATCCGCACGTCGCGCCCCAGAAGTGATGCCACGAGTGCGCGCTTTGGCACTTGAGGCGTCTCTTCCAGGTTGCCGGAAGGAGTGCGATTTTCGCGCGCCTTTTTTGCAGCGCGGAGGAGTCGCACGGTTTGGCTGCTGCGATTCCTCCGTGCTGCAACCGGCAGCGGCCCGAGACCGCCCCTTTTGGGCAGTCTGTAACGGGCCTGTGTTTTTTGTGGTGGCTGATGTTTTGTTTTTGCCACAAAGCCCCAGACTGATGCAGCATGTAAGGTATTGTAGAGAAAACAAGATGTAAACCACCAGCTAAATTGGAATAAATTGGAGGCAATGAAGGCAGGTGGGCTGACATAAACAGGATCACATGTGTAGGCAAGGCATACAGCGAGGCCAGAAATTGCTCAAGAGTGTTGTATTAGTTTCAAGCTATGATGGGTTCTGCAAGTAAGGTGAGAGGAAAATGGATACATCCAAAGGCCCATTTTTATTTTAAACCCAGGAAAATCACTGTCATTTATAAGTGGTAAGATGTGCCTGAACCATCCTGTTCAGAGTTCCCAGGCATTGCATAATTGTCGCTTGCTATTTGGTGTTCTTTTGTTGTCTGTTTATCAAACCATTTCCTGTATTGCTATGTACTGTATATGCATTATCCTACTTGAGAGTATGTGTTTTCCCTGGAAAATGATTAACCATCCATTAAGAACCCAAGTCCTCCCTACAGTCCATCTGCCTTGGTCCAGGCCTTGGAGGTAGAGAGAAACTGCTGGACCTCTTACCCTTTCCCTCCACCACTCTCTTCTCCTTCTGTGTCATGTCTTTTTAGATTGTAAGCCCGAGGGCAGGGAACCGTCTAACTAAAAAGATTGTATGTACAGCGCTGTGTAAATTTACAGCGCTTCATAAATAAAGGTTAATAATAATAACAACAACAACAACAACAACAACAACAACAACATGTAGGCTTTTCAATGGCAAGATATCTTCGAGTTGTTGTTCCCCTCCCTCTATGTTTCAGAAGTTCTCTAATGGCTGGAAGGGCTTGCCTTCACTGCCTCAGCTATCACTGTCCATAGTGTATCACTTTACATTTTCTTATACATCTTGAGGCACTTGTTCATACACATTGTTCGTACACATTAGGGCAAATTATGCACTTGGGAAGGGCAATAAACCTACTCTGCCTACTCCAGGCATTGACAATTGTACACAGTTACAGCTGTGTTCACCCATCCTCCAGGTTGCATATCTTGATGATACAAATTATACCAGTAATATGGTGGATTGTCCAAACCTTTAGCAGACGGTTGGCAACAACCAAGATCATTTTTGCTACATTAAGTCCTCCTAATACTGCTGGATGTGCACATGCACAAGCACAACTCAGTTTTAGCGGCACGCTGTAAGGAAGCTCTTCAAAATAAGTTTGCTTTATGCTGGTTTCAAAGAGGCTTTCCCTGTTAAATTTGCAACACTGTCTGCCATTGAAATGCTTCTCTTAAAGTGGCAGCCACCCAGGAAATCCCCATTTAAAGAGGTATTTCCTGAATATTTTAAATAGCTTTTGGTGGTTTGGGGAAATCACACTCTCTCAGCCTCAGGGGAAGGCAAAGGCAAACAAAGGCGGGTTCCACACCGCTAAAAAGTACATGCTCAGCACGTACTAGGGTTAGGAAGGGGCATCCTTTCTGGACACCCCTAACCCTAGTACGTGCCGAGCACGTACAAAATGGTGGTGCCCATTCTACATGGGCACCACCATTTTGACATAGCGGACACTTAGCGTCCGCACGTTGTGGTGCAGAAATGATGCCACAAGTGCACCATTGGCACCTTGCGGCGTCATAACCGAGCCGCAAAAAGAAACCATTTTTTGCTGGTTCTTTTTGCTGCGCGAGGAAATCACGTGGTTTGTCCGCTGCGGTTCCCTGGTGCAGCAAACACCGGCGCTGGCAGACCGTCCTTTTGGGCGGTCTGTAAAGCGCCAAACATCTGTACAAATCTTGCCCCCCCCCCCCCCCCCCCCCACACACACACACACAAACCCTGTGATAGTTTCTCCTTAGAAGCGGCATGAAAGCACATAATAACAACAATATATATAGAATCATCCTGCTAGATGTGAAGTTATTTTCTCACAATGTGGCACTGTGTCTATTTCAATTTGTTTTTATGTTGTAAACAGTGATTGGCTCCAGTTTTTGAAATAGATCAGTGGTTCCCAATCTTTGGTCCCCTAAAGGTGTTTGGGACTTCAGCTCGCACAATTTCTAACTATTGACCAAGCTGGCTGGGACTTCTGGTTGCTGAAGTCCCAAAAACATGGAGGGTTAAAGTTTTAGAGTCCCTAAAATAATGAAAAATGCATATATAATCCTTATGAAAAGTTGCTCTTTTCCCATGAATCAGGGATAGAAATGTTAAAGCAGGTTTATTTGGGTATTTTTCAAGGGAGGTGTTAGCTGAAAAATCTTGCTTTTCTGTTCAGGATTAGAGGTTTCTGGGCAAAGTAAATTGGCAATACATCCAGCTTCTCGAAGTGTCTTTTGCCAAGAGAAGAACTGTTAGTCCAATTTCAATACCCCAATTTGAATCCAAGTTACACTGAGGTCCCATTGAAATCATTGGTCAAAACGAAGTCATAACAAAGTGATAACCCTTTTGTTTAAATATCTGCAGATTTGGTTAGAATTGTGTTGAGTTGCTGGCTAACTTGTATCCCATTCTTTAGTCCCTATAAAATATTTTTCTGTAGAATATGACGAAATGTTCACCATGGAATGAAGAAAATTAACTTTCTTTCTTTCTCCAGGGATTGAAGTATTTTGAACAAATGTTTCCCATGAAGGCTATTTGGCCTTTATTTAGAAAGGACTGATTATACAGCTTGCTTGCTGCAGATTCATGAATGGCTACTTTGACCTTTGTCCTGTGTAATACCTGTATTGTGACATTTCATGGTTTTTGTTTGTTTGTTTGTTTTTGAGCAAAGCTCCTTAACTGGTTACCTTTCCCTTTGAGGCATTACATAGCGAAAAAGAGAGAGGAAGAAAAATACCTAGCTGGAGTTTATAATTGGCCTGTTTTCTTCTGCCATTCCAAAAGGTGGCTGGGGGATTGCATTCCTGTAGCAAAGGCTTTTAGCCAAGCTAAGAGTTCTGTTGCTGGTATGTTTTACATCATATGGAAGAAAACACAAACCATGGATCAATAATGGCCGTGTTGTTTTTCATTTTCGACAGCAATGCCACTATATGCGTGTGCGTGTGAGATCTCTCTCTCTCTCTCTCTCTCTCTCTCAATCTCTTTCTCTCTGTGTATAATATATGTGTGCACACACACACAAACCCACACATCCAGAAGGAGAACCCCATGAAAAGACAGCTGATAATGGGCATTTAGTGGCTGTCGCTGTGCCATCACGTCCTACCAAGAATGCATTCTCCTCATATATAATTGAAGTGAAATGGGCATTGTGCTGCTGTGAACCTAAATAGCTTCAAAATAGTAGGCTAGAATCCCCCAACTTGCTTTGGACACTTTAATGGAACTGTAAATACCATAATCATATGCTTTTTTTATTTTTGCATTCATTTTGCCATTTAAAAGGAGGGGGGAATCTCCATCAAAAAAGAACAGACCTCTCTGAACTGACTCCTGTTTCACTCAAAATGGAATCATATCATAGGAATGTGAAGCTGAAGAATTTTTGGTCAGGAGAGATGGAATGGAGGGGAGGAATCTTCGTTTAGTTTGTTTATTTAAAAAGGAATATAATTTTCACAATACTGATAGTCTGTCATTTTATTTTACTGTTGGTTTTTTTTATCAAGCAATGTGTCTTTCAGCTTAATTTCTGAGACTCAATGGGAAATGGTGTAATATAATTTAGAAGCATATGATGTAAGAATAAGGAGTCTTGCTCTCTGAAGCCGTTATGTAAAAATCACTTTCTGTAATATCCCCACCCATTAGACTTGTGAAATAGTATATAGCAATATCAGTGTACTTATTTCTATACAAAGGAACAGCAAGATACTTGGAGATTATATTAAATTCCATTATTTATAACATTAGTCATGTAAATGCTCTTTGAGGTTTGAGTTAGCCCTCATTGCACACAACTCTAAGCTTCTGCCAAATTTAAAATAGATGGAAGTGTTTGAGTTATTACTCAGTATAACACTTTCTGTAAGAGCAAAAGGTTTATTCCTTATTCTCTAAAACTAAGAGTTAGTTCTCTCAGTTGCTCTGAAGTAGTACCTCAGAAAGGCTACGGTAAAGTGAAAGGTCAAAGTTTTACTACTGCTCCCAACTGCATTGCATTTTGGGCTGAAGTGCTCTGGATAGAGCCTATGCGGTTATTAACTTTTATTCTTCGCTGTGTGGTAACTCCTAGGTCCCAAAATAGGCAAGCTTGCTTATGTTGAGTAGCACCTCGTTCTATAAGTTAGTCCCATTGAGCTCACTTTTAATGGTCATGCTAGAAAAGAGTGTGTTTCCACTCAGCATAATGTTGTGTGAGGTTGTTATATTCTGCATGTGCCTCAGGGCTTCTATCACAAACACAACTGCTTGGGGATTCAGAGACAGTTAGTCCATGTAAACCTATTCTAGACTGGGGCCTGCCTCTTTCCTTTCACAAAAATTGCAAAGCAAAAGGCCCATTGGAGCAAATCACCATCTCCCAGCCATCATAAACAAAGCTGTGTTTGATAGTACTCTCTAGTTTATATGGGTTGTTGTGTAGAGGTAAGATACGCTTTCCAATTCTGGGACTACAGTGTGTAACCCTAAAGCCTGTGAGACAGCCTTTGGTTGTATGTCAAACAAACAAAACCTCCAGCTTTGACACTTCACATTTTATGGATTGAGCCCTGCCAGATACTGGATATGTTTCCCCACCAATTCCTTCAGAAATTTCAGTTTTATATAGGTCTGCAGAGATCAGTCTCTTTACAGCCCATATCTCTCTTGTGGTATTCAGTCATAAATAAATAAATAAATTCCATAACTCTGTGCTCTCTCTCTCTCTCTCTCTCTCTCTCTCACACACACACACACACACATATAAAATCTGTATGAAAATTCATGTTGAAATACTTAAGAACATACTTATAATTAAATATTATGCTGCCTTCATTCTCAATTTTGGGGGAAAGGTAGGATATAAATAAATATAATAAAATAATATATTTTTGAATTTATTTTCAACTAAAATAGGCACTTATAAATGTATTTTATCTCAAAGTATGCATATGTAAGCATATTTTATTGAGAAACATGTTTATGCTTTTTAATGTGGACTACCTTACAAGTATGTTGTCCTTTGCTCACACTAAGAGAGAGAGAGAGAGAGAGAGAGCCCTGCACAGAGTGTTTAATGTGAGCATTGATATTAAGATATTATATAGTTCTTTAGAGCTGGTTTAGACTACTTTGTTGCTGTTAACAGCCCTCAAGTTGGCCCCAAATCATGGAGATTCTGTGGTTTAGACAGCTCTAAGCCTATAGTTTAATGCCATTCTTGTCCTTATTTCAAAAGTCCTCTGCAAGCAAGAAAATTATCTCTCCTCCACATACTCAAAATGTGGGGATAGATTGAGAGGGAAAGGAGTGGCATAAAAACATGACTGATAAAAGGAATAATCCAGCCCTTTGGGGAGTGTGATGTTTAAGAAATTGCAAGGTTCCCCAGTTCTGCCTTATTCAAAGGACTTCATGTACCAAATGTATTTGGTGCCCCTTTATAGTCAAGGATGGGTGTTGACATGGAGATCATGCAGATTACTTAGGACTACTTGGCAGAGGTGAAATAAGTACTTGAGCTATCCTGTTTTGTATGTGGATCCTAGCCACTATATGACATTTCACATTCAAAACTGACCGCTGCTCAGCACTGAATATATGTTTTAAATGTTACTATGGATCTAGATTTAGGTGCATACACCTGGGTGGGCAGAAAGGGCTTACTCACTTCCTTCCTCCCTATGGCAGCATCTCCTGGGCTAGGAGACCATGCTGAATGGAGTGAACTGTAGTATAGAAGAGAGATAGGACCTTCCAAAAATCAAGCTGATGGTCCTTCCATGAGGAAAACCCTTTGTTCGTGGAAGGCAGATCATTGATCCAGCTGACTGGTATCACTTAAATGCATTTCAAGTCAAATTTAACCATTTTCTAGTGGTACATTCTTACAGATTATTTTGAAAGGCTGGGTTGTTCATTCTCATGACAAAGTCAAGTACTGTAGCTTTGTTTTTGAAGAAGTAAAACGATCCATTTTCTGCTTTTGCAATGCAAATATTTAGTCTGTTCTGTCTGGTTTAAGTGGTAAACTTCTACATTAGTAGAAAGGGTAGGAAAAGTGTGACCAGCAGGTCTTACAGAGACCCTGAACCTCAGTTTTGCATTCCCCAAACCCTGTAATAATGCCCCCAACACCACTGAGCCTTCCTAATTTTAATTCTTTTTCCAGATGATTTTCAGATGATTTCCCCTTAAACACAAGAAAACTATTTGGATAGGTGGCAGATGGTTACACATGTTGGCTTTTCCGCTCCCACATTAATAGCCAAATACCAACCAGCATGGTGTAGTGGTTTGTGTGTTGGAATATGACTTTGGAGACCAGGGTTTGATTCCCAGCTCGGCCATGAAACCTGCTGGGTGAGCTTGGACAATTCACATGCTCTCAGCCTTAGGGGAAGGCAAAGGTAAACTCCCTCTGCAGAAACCTGTCAAGAAAAGCTCTTGAAAACATCACACAGGATTGCCATAAGTTGGAAGTGACTTGAAGTCACACAATGATGACAACAAACCATCTGAAAATGGCAACTGTAAAGGACAGTGACATCGCTTCTGTGCACTAGTGCAGCCTATAGCAGTGCAGGGATTAAAATTGCCCTCCTGAGCAATTTCTCACACCTGGTCTATAGCCACAGTGCCAAACTGCTCAAAAATCCAGTTAAAATATTGTTTTCCTTAATAGTGGAAAGACAAAGCCATGTTAGTCTGGATCAGTACGCAAAGAGATCGTGTAGCACCTTTGAGACTGAGAGAAAGAAAGAAGTTGGGAGCATAAGATATCCTAGACTTAAGTTTTATGCTGCCTATGTCTTTCTTTCAGTCTCAAAGGTGCTACAAGATGCCTTTGGATACTGTTTGCCCATAACATGAATCATTCTCATGTGGGGAGAAATTTGGTCCCAACTCACCTTTTTTGTGCCCCCCCCCCCCGCCATGTTGAGATTAGTGGAAGAGGAGTGGCCAAGTGAGTGGGATTACATATCACCAGCTGGTCAAGCTATGTTCCCCCCCCCCCTTTCTTCTTGGCTGTGTAGTCTATTCAAAGTCGGAGGGGCAGGAAAGTGGCTTTAGCGGGATTCTCCTCACCAGGATTTCCCAATAGATGAGAAACCCCCTTTTTCTTTTATTCCTCTGAATCTTCACGTGTACTTTCCATCCATACTCAACAGACATATTTTGTATGCAGTTTCTGCAGTAAAACACTTAATTTATATGCATATGCTGTTTGACCTAAGATCTCAATTCACAACATCTACACTGGAGAAGTGCCCAGTTCAAAGGCTAACTAGTGTTCTGATCCCCATAGTAATCCAGGAATTGAAAATCAGGATGGTCATCTTGAAAATATGGACTAAACAAGTTACCCTCTCATTCCTGTTTTGAGATAAATTGCCACCACTAAATAATAATTGAAGATAATTAAATCTGTTCCTTGTGACATATAATAGTATACATATGTTCAGTGGTTACTGCTTTCCAGTTGGATGTTTTGCAATGTATTGTGTGTGTGTGTGTGTTTACATTTATGAACACACATGTTCTTTTAAACCATGTCTCTAAAATTTGGAATTTAATTGACAATCAACATGGCTGGATCTTGGTTGGGTTTTTTTTTTACTGTTGTTGTGAGACTTATCCTCCAAGACTGGAAATATAGGCATTTACCATCCATCATTCAGGTCTGTAGCTTTAGTTAGTCATGAACATGTGTTTTATAGATGTCAACTTCAAGAAAATATGGTTTTGGAAGTATAGTCAGCTGATATTAACATATAGGTTCCTATCCTTTGTACTCCTTCCTTTTTAAAATATTTTTCTTTATTTGTAATTATACATGTACTTTAAAAATCTAATAAAATATTCTATCCTTTACATTAAAATTACTTGCAAAATGCCTGAACTTATTCAGTATAAATGAGACTCATCATTCCTATATTCACATTAGCTTCTAATGTTGCTTGAGTCCAATACAGAACAAAGTGGGATAGGAATAAGGCAAATAATTTCTAAATTCAGATGGTCTGTTGTAAATGGACCTGAATGTTTCTCCAGAGTGTAATTTCTGTAGAGAAATCATCATTTTGAACATGCATCACTTTATGATGGAAATAATGGCATCTGAACTATAGCACAGTGGATTTTTTCCTTCCCTTTTCATTCTTTTTATGTTGCATGTTAGTCCCATTTTGAAATTTGTCACAAGGATGTGTAGCCCCTCAGGCACATCTAAATGAATTCTCTGGATTGTGGCCATTTCCTGGAAGGTTTGATGCTCATTTGTATAGGATTTGTCTTCTGAAATGCAAAGAGGATGGGGTGGTGGAGAGCATGAGACAACTGGGTCTTCAATTTTAATAGGTATATTAATAAGCTGGTGAATGCCAATTGTGATAAGTGAGGCTGTAGATTAAAGACCCACCTGTTTTGATATTTTTAGGCTGGTATTTTGATCAGTGATGGCTATTGTTATTTCAGTATTACATAGCTTATGCATCATGTTTCATCTCCATAGGGGACTCTGGATTAGGGACACAGTTCTCTCTCTTAAGCATGAAACCTATGATTTTTCCCCCATACCTTCCATCTCATTCATGCCTCTGGGGAGTCTGGGACTATTTTAACTGTGTGCTTAAAATAAATTGTATATACAATCTTTGTTATTCATAGGGGGCTCAGCTATAATAACTGCCTGTCTCCTATTTATTCTGCTTTAATTCTGATTGATATTCCTGAGGGGTTTTGACTGCATAGCAGTCTTGTAGCTCTATTTTGCCTGATCATTTCAGGGGGATCTCTACTAGCCTAACCTGGGAGGAGGGACTCAGGCCCTCCTTCCTTCAGCCCTCATACCCCCCACCCAGTTCAGGGGTCCAGGCCTATCTCCAGCTATGTCCTTTCAAAGAGAGAGATTCACCTGTTTTGGACACAAGGCATTCAGAACATAGCTTTTATCACCAATCATAGGTGAATATTCAAAGGGGTTATAAGATTAAATTAAATATCATGTCCAACAGAACCATGCATACAGCACATACTTTGTTGTGGTAATTTCTAGAAATTTGGATTACAAATTCCATCACCCTTAGCATGGGATGATATTACAACTTCTATTGTCCTTGACAAATGCTGGAGAAAGTGAAGTCCATGAGCTGCATATAGTTCACTCCATGTCATTATTCATACATCCCTTCTAACTGGAGGGTTTTTTTATGCACCAAATGCCTCCCCCAATCTTCTAGGTCAATTTTCAAGCTCCATAGGCTATTTTTTGTCACTGCAAAGTCTATTTTTCAGTACCAGAAGTGACTGTTATGAACCAGAATGACCCTCTTTAAGAGAAAAGCTTCTCCTCAGCTTAAAACATTTGTGTGTGGTGAGGGGAGAACTTAATGAACATTTAGAACAAAAGATTTACAAAATTAAAAATCTAGGTGTTGGAGGTGGTCTCCTCAAGACATGAGGTGGTTGCTGTTCTCCAATGCCTACACTAACTGGGGTTGATTAAAGTATTTTCAAATGTTTATCACATGGGTCTGGGTGTTTAACTGTATAGACAAAAGACACTTGATGCTGAAGCAAGATCTGAGACAAGCCAGTTTTTGGTCTGGAAACTGTCTAGGAAACTGCTTAAGACCAGTATGAAGAGATGTGATGCTTGGGGCATAAAAGTTAAGCTAAACCTTTTCATCTCCCAAATGATGTTGTTTTAGTATCCCAGAGAGGTGCTTAAAACAGGGACACACTTGGGGGAAAGAAGGTGCTGATCAGAGGATGATGCTTTTACCTTGTGTTTTCATTTTTAATGTTCAGATACATTGGCTCTGTGCCTTCTTCTCTCCTGCCGTCTCTCAGTAAGGGGCTGCTATTTTATTTGTATCATTTTCTTGGAGGAAAAGTTTTTTTGGTTGAGGTAAGGGAGAGAGAAAGTAGAAAGCTTCTTTTGCCTTTTAAAAGAAACTGAGAAAAGATAAATTCCTTTCATCTCTTTGGAATAATTATAGACCTCTGAATTTTCCACGTGATTTACAGGTTTCTTTCAGGGCTTTTATATATTTTTCATGCTGCTTGCATCCTGAACCCAACAGCCCCTTCATCTACTCCCCAAACAGACTGATAAGAATTGTTTGCTCTTCTGCATACTCAGAGTAAGGAAAGCAATTGGTACCACTAACTTGAGTGGTCTTAGGTTACTACCTCTCCCTCCTGCTAACATGGATGCAATAAAAAAATCTGTCTTTAATATAAATTCATGAGGATTTATGTAGAGGCCCTATTGTGAAGTATATTTGCTGTGACTCTATCCAATGTTTGGTTTATGACTTTGAAGGTATGGGGAGATGATTCATAAGGAGTTTTATTCAAATCTCCTCAAACTTTATAGCAAGACGAAGAACAGCTTTAGCTGCAGCCTTAGCTGCAACATAATATTTATAATGAATATATAATCATGGCCTTTCTGATCCTTTGTTATCTTAATTAGGTTTGTTTTATAATCTAGGGACCAGCAACTACTTGCTTTTTAAATTTTATGTTTAAAATATAGTTCTTTATGGCACATTATACACTAAATATCTTAAAGATACCAGGTCTTGTCTAATCTTGGGATTTAAGTAGAGTCAGCCCTGGTTAGTACTTGGATGGGAAACCACCAGCAAAACACCAGGTGCTGTTAGCTATATCTTAGAGGGTGAGACTGACAAAATCCTCCTCTGAGACTTCCCTGCCTAAGAAAACCATGTGAAATTTGTAGCGTCACCAAAAGTTGACAGGCAATTGGAAGGCACATGCACACAAACATAAATGAGAGACTGTATGACAACATTAGATAGGAATGGTCTTCTGATAGCAGGATGGAAAATAAGAAGAGACTGATGGGCCCACCAAAAGCACACCTTACCGATAAAATAATTGAGGGTCACTTGACAATGATTTTTTTGTTTTGAGGTAGCAGTAATAAAATGAAGTTCTGAAAATGTTTTATGTATGTGCATCAACTGGAGGTAGTACGCTAAAAGAGTCTGAAAAAGTATAATATGAAGTATTCAGCACTTACTATTCTTAATATGTGTAATTGTTGGAAAATGTGAGACAGTAGTGGATTTCTCAAGGAGAATAATCAAACTCATAATGTAGAAGCTGAACAACAACTAATCCCAGAGCCATCCCTTCTCCAGGACTAGCGGAGAAAAGAAATAAGATTAATCTTCTTGGTAAAACATATAAAAGTAGCTTTATGTATAATTTATTGCTGTTTTTATATGTCTTCAGTTCAACTCTGACTTATTGGCAACCCTATCATAGGACTTTCTTGGCAAGATTAATTTTTGTTTATATTCAAATTTGTGGTGTGATGGAAGAGAGAAAGAAAGAGCAGGGAAATGACTGCAAGTTAGAGTGATCCAGGAACAGTAACAGCATTGAAAATACCCCTAACAAACAGGAATCACCTTAAACATATAGCACTCCTAACCTCTAACAGAGTTAACGGCAAACTAGCAATTAGTGAGTACAGTATAAGCGTACTAACGATGTTGACTCTTAACAGTAATACTACAAGATGCATGCAAAAATGGAATGGGTAAGGCATGTTGTTGTCAGAGTTGAAAGAGGAAACCAGCTTTTGTTTTCCTTATGTTCCCAAATGAAGTTTATTTATACTCCTAAAACAAAACCTGAGGTTCAAATGGGCAAATGTGCACTAACTTGATTTATATCTGGGAAAAGGCTTCAAAAGGTATTAGCAACTGAGGGCTTGTCTATGCAATTAAAATACTCCTAATTCAAATCAAATAGCCTGATTTGGCACATGCAATTTGGAGGAATTTAGGCTTTTTCAGGGGGTGGGGTGGGGACTCTACAATCTTAGCTGAAAAGGATTTGTGGTTTTTAGTGGAGTATCTGCAAGGATCTCTGTGAAGGCACATTATTGAATGTTTGGCCATCCATCTACTTCTCATGGCTGCACATTTTCCCCAGAGGGAATGTGAATAGATGCAAATTTGCACAGAAATGTGAAGACAGTTAAGCATCAATGTGATTGTACAAAAATCCACAGCAATTCACATAATACACTTATGTGTGGACTAGACCTCAGTTTTGTTGCCATTACCACACATGTTCATGATTGTTGAAGGGACATCAGTATATAAGGGATGCGGTGGTTTAGTGGTTAAGATGCCATTTCTGACTATTGTAAGGTTAAAAGGTTGGCAGTTCAAGGCCCAAGTGCTACATGATGAACTGAGCTCCTGTCACTAGTCCCAGTTTATGCCAACCTAGCAGTTGGAAAGCATGTAAAAGTGCAAGTAGATAAATAGGTACCACTTTGGTGAGAAGGTATGTTGGCCACATGACGACCAGAGTCATCTTCAGACAACGCTGGCTCCCTTGGCTTGGTAACAGAGATGAGCACCACCACAACTAGACATTCATGTCAAGGGAAAACCTTTACTTTTACCTTTAGCATGCATTTTCATGATGTCTATTTAACTGCCTCTGGAAATCTGAGATTTCTGGAATGAAGACACACACACACACACACACACACACACACTCTTTGGTTGGCTAGTAAATGATGCTGTAGTTTTAAAATTTGAACTACATTTTCATAAACTCTACACAGCCAACTATGGCCATAGCCTGCAGCATAGCCGATTTGCTCATCCATGGAGATCTGCCAAGGCCTCACTATCCAAGGGATAACACATCTGACAAAATGTCCAAGACTTGCATGAGACAGTAGCATGGTCTCTCATTTGTCTGCCTAAGTGAAGGTTCAAATATTCAAAGTCAACCAAATTATTTTGAGACAATCCATCTACAGTTTATTATTATTATTATTATTATTATTATTATTATTATTATTAACCTTTATTTATAAAGCGCTGTAAGTTTACACAGCGCTGTACATAATTTTTTTTTTTTTTTAGTCAGACGGTTCCCTGCCCTCAGGCTTACAATCTAAAAGACACGACACAAAAGGAGAAGGGAGTGGTGGTGGGGAATAGGATCAGGTCCAGCAGATCTTTTCCACCTCCGAGGCCTGGACCAAGGCAGATGGACTGGAGGAAGGGCTTGGCTTCTTGATGGATGATTAGAAGGAGGCTTCCTGGGTTGGAGAGGGGCTCACCTCTGGGAATGCTTCTCTAAACAATATAGTCTTTAATTCAGTTTTGAAACTGGGCAGAGAAGTGATGAGGTGTGCATGTGGGGGAAGAAGGTTCCAGGAGTAAGGGGCAGCAAGCGAGAAAGGACGAATTTGGGAGGGGGCAGTGGTAGTCCTACATTGTGACAGGAGACCCTGACTACCAGAGTGGAGGGTGCGAGTAGGAATGTAAGGAGAAAGAAGGTCAGATAAGTAAGGAGGGGCCAACCCATGGAGGGCTTTGAAAGTCAGTAACAAAAGCTTGTACCGGATGCGAAAGGGGAAGGGGAGCCCTGTGAAAATAAAATAACAAATAAGTTAACTAACAAAATCATCTGCCAGTATGGTAGAGCTCTGCCATAGTAATATAAACATATTACAAGATCAGACGAGATTAGTAATATGCACAAATTGCAAGTTATAGACCTTTTTAATTATTAAATGAGGTTGATAACTTATAAGACTGTACACCTCTTTAATAATTACTTATACAGCTTATAATTATAGTAATATAAGATAATACGGTGAACATAATGCAGTGCTTGTCAAGTGGCCATAGGATTAAGGATACAGTCACCATTCATTGTTGATTTTATTAGATCTGTTGCACTTACCCCATTTTTACACTAGTTACTGTATTATATTAATTACATTGAATTGGTACATTAAATATCATGAAATATACAACAGAGTGTGCTTATGGCATTCGTTTGCTGCATGATAAAGAGGGGCTCCATAGTCCTCATTCCCTTCGTTTCTGAAATGATAAATGGAGAACAGAAATGTAATTCTTTTTGCATTTCATATTAAATCACTCTTTAGCTTCCTGTACTCATATAGGAATCTATTTCATCCCATTGCTACTTCCATTGTTATCTTTGTGCTGATGCACACCCTTGTAATCCTTCACATTTGGCTTCCTAGAAATCTGCAGAAGTGACAAACCTCTAGGTTTGTTAACCTATACACGTTTCCATTTCCTGACATATTTTCAAACCTGCAAGTGTCTCCTGGGCACTTGAGAGGCCTGTCCATGGGGTGATTTGTAGACATGACAGGAAGCTGAACTACTTAGACATAATCCTTGGATGTACTCCATTCAGTGGAGGATCAATCTCAAAGGCATTGGCAAGTCACCTGGATAGATGCACGTAAAAGGAGACCAAATATGTTGAAGTCACATTACAAACCCATCCTAAAAACAGATAAATGCCTGTCAGGCAGCAGATGAGTGCATCTAAGCTGTGTTAATTAGTGAGATGTAATTTAAAGGTTGCTGAAATCAGAAAGGCTTATTCATTTTTCATCAATAATCACCCTCCTTAATATTTCATCAAACATGCAGATTTGCAGACCACCTTCTAGTCTTTGATTCATTATGACTGCCGACATAATTTCATCTTCTCCCCACATTATTTTTTCTCTCATTCAGAGATACCCTCTTTCATCTCTATGGCACTGTTAAGATGATTCTAACATTCAGAGGCTGCTAATTGATCTAACATATTAAAAACTGTACTTAAGACTCAGACATCTGTTTGGTAGAACCACTTTATCCTGGAATTTTGTTTGTTAGTTTGTCTCCAAAGTTCTAATACAGTCTGGTAATAACATTTAGTTTTTCTTTCACATATGCTGAAAATAACAAACATTTTGGGTTCCTCCTGCCTTGCTTTCAACCCTAAGGTGAAAATTGAGTTGCACTGCTGAGTACTGTGTAGGGTGGGGGGAGACTGCAGTTTGCACTTTCAAGGTGACACCAGAACAGTGGCTCAAAACTCCATTTCATATGTGAAACATGTTATTGCTTGTTATTCATGGTGTTCTCAGAAGCCAAATAGAAAGATGTGGCTAAAATCCCCACAGAGTTCACAGTTTCAATTAGCTAGCCTGGGAATAAAGCAGCACTGGAGAATAAGTGAGAGTGAGGAGAATGGGAAGGACAAACCTTTATGTTTATGCGATCATTCATTTTAGGGCCTGTGAGCCAACTCATATGAACTGACTAGTCAAAAGTACAGCTCTCCTCAGTTACACTCAGAACTCTGCACATTCTGCCAAATTAATTGCTGTTGCCTCATACACACAGCCAAGTAAAACCAGTTGGATTCCACTGTCTCTGCCCCAATTCTGTAGCAAAATCAGGAGAATTATAATTTAACATTACATTAACATTAAAGTAGTATGAATACCCAGTGATGATCAGGCACAAATTTGTTTTTTGTCTTTCATAGAATCATAGACTCATAGAATCATAGAATCGTAGAGTTGGAAGAGACCACTAGGGCTCCAGTCCAAACCCCCTGCCATGCAGGAAATCCATCAAAGCATCCCTGACAGATGGCCATCCAGCCTCGTTTATAAGACCTCCAAGGAAGGAGACTCTATCACCTTCCAGGAAGTGCATCCACTGTCGAACAGCCCTACTGTCAGGAAGTTCCTCCTAATGTTCAAGTGGAATCTCTTTTCCTGTAGCTGCATCCATTGTTCCGGGTCCTGTTTTCTGGAGCAGCAGAAAACAAGCTTGCTCCCTCTTCAACATGACGTCCTTTCAATATTTAAACAGGGCTATCATATCGCCTCTTAACCTTCTTTTCTCCAGGCTAAACTCCCCAGCTCAAGTCGTTCCTCATAGGGCATGGTTTTCCAGACCCTTCACCATTTTTGTCGCCCTCCTTTGGACACGCTCCAGTTTCTCAATGTCCTTTCTGAATGTGGTGCCCAGAACGGACACAATATTCTAGGTGGGGCCTGACCAGAGCAGAATACAGTGGACTATTACTTCTCTTGATCTAGACACTATACTTCTATTGATGCAGCCTAAAATAGCATGGCCTTTTTAGCTGCCGCATCACACTGTTCACTCATGTTCAACTTGTGGTCTACTTGGACTCCTAGATCCCTTTCACACGTAGTTTCATTCAGCCAGGTGTCACCCATCCTATATCTGTGCATTTTATTTTTCGCCCTAAGTGCAATACCTTACATTCTCCGTGTTGAATTTCATTTTGTTAGTTTGGCCAGCTTTCTAGTCTATTCAGGTCATTTGAATCTTGATCCTGTCCTCCGGGGCATCAGCTATTCCCCCTAATTGGTGTCATCTGCAAATTTGATAAGTATGCTCCCAATTCTGTCATCCAGGTCATTGATAAAGATGTTGAATAGCACCGGGCCCAGGACAGAGCCCTGTGGGACCCCACTGGTCACTTCTCTCCAGGATGAAAAGGCGCATTGTTGAGCACCCTTTGGGTTCGGCCGGCAACCAATTACAGATCCATGTAACAGTCCTTTGTCTAGCCCACATTTTACAAGCTGTTTGCAAGAATGTCATGGGGAACCTTGTCAAAGGCCTTACTGAAATCAAGATATACTATATCCACAGCATTCCCTTCATCTACCAAGCTGGTAATTTTATCAAAGAAAGAGATAGGTTTGTCTGGCATGACTTGTTTCTCTGAAACCCATGTTGACTTTTTGTGATATGGCATTGCCTTCTAGATGTTCACAGACTCTCTGTTTAATGATCTGCTCCAGAATCTTTCCTAGTACTGATGTCAGACTAACTGGACGATAAGTGTGGGATCCTTTTTTTCCCCTTTTGTGAAGAGGGGGACAACGTTTGCCCTCCCAGTCTGCGGGATCTCTCCTTTTTCCAGGAGTTTTCAAAGATTATTGCCAATGGCTCGATATTACATTGCCAGTTCTTTTAATACCCTTGGATGGAGTTCATCTGGTCCCGGAGACTTAAATTCATTTAGATTAATAAGGTGTCTCTACTATCTCTTTACTATTTCTGTGCTGAAATCCCTTCTTCTGTCCTCTGCTCCATTATCCTCAGGTTGAGCACCCTTTCTTTTTCTGAGAAGACTGAGGCAAAGAGGTGTTGAGTAATTCTTCTTTCTCTGTATTCTGTTGCATTGCATTTGCATCTTCTCCACGGAGTGGCCCTACTGTTTCCTTCTTCTTCCTTTTGTCTTGCTGCGACATATCCAAAAAAGAGCCCTTTTTATTGTTCTTAACCTCTCTAGCAAGCCTGAGTTCATTCTGCGCTTTACTTTTCTGACTTTACCCCTACACATGCCTGCTATTTCTTTGAATTCCTTTTTTGTGATTTCCCCCTTTTTCCATTTCTTATACATGTTCCGTTTCAAACTTACCTTGGTTGAAAGTTCCTTAGTCATCCATCTCTGTGTTTCTTGAGACACCTCCCGTTTTTCTCTTCCATATGTCCCACAGGCGCATACTGTTCCAATGGCTGGGATTGATGTTGTTTCTCACACTGGATATTATTTCACCTAATTTCTGACATACTTGGTTGCACTTTTATCCTTACTTGGGTTGTCCTGCCCCAAACATACCCAGTCTGGTCTAATTTTGGAAGCTACATAGGTTCAGATCTGGTTGGTACTAGATGGGAATCACCAGGGAATACCAAGCTTTCTAAGTAGGGCTATTGGGCAGCTTTCTGTGTTCTTAAGAATTGCCACTAGTGCTGATGGCTTTGTGTGTGTGTTGACTTCAAGTCGTTGGTTGACATATGGTGACCCCATGAATTTCATATGTTTTTCTTAGGCAAGGAATACTCAGAAGTGATTTGCCAATTCCTTCCTCAGAAATGTAGTGTTTCATAGGTGCTCTCCCATCCAAGTATAATAATCTTTTATTTACTCTAATTTTACCGACTTTGTACAGCGCTGTGTAAGTTACAGCGCTAGAAGATAAAGTTTTAAAAAAATTCTGTTTACCTTCCAAGATTAGGCATTTCTGATGGCCTACAGAAAAACAATAGTTGTATGTGCAACTTCTGTGTACTTGCAAACCATATTGCACAGGTGATCTTTCAGCTAGTTATCACAACATCTCTGGGAATGCAATAATGGAAAGATATTACGTTGTGATAGTTTCAGATGTCAGTGAGAGTGATTGGGAAGATATAGGAATGAACAGTACACAAAAGGATGATGATGATTTTAGGAAAAAACGTTGATGTTGGTTTGAGATTTTGTATTCACATATACAGTAATGACTTAATATAAGAATTTATTTCTTTCTATATCTTCAACTGTCTTTTAGAGAGAATTTTAAGCAAGTTCTTGGATTATGGAGAATGAATAGGAGAGAAGCTCTAAGGTCAGAACTGAAAGATCTGTTAATGATAAAGGGCATTATAATGATAAGGGCATTATAAATAAACATTGTTGTGTTTTTTGTTAGTTGGGGAACAGAAAAGGTAATAGTTTTTGCATTCACCTTCAGGAAATTGCTGCTGCATTTATTGCATGAAAATTCTGCCACTAAATTGTTTGTCCCATTTCAGAAGTGTTTTTTATATACAGTATGTGTTTTGTAAGAGGGTTTTGATTCATACAAGAGAGGTTACCTTGAATAAAATGGTGACAGGGTGGCACCTAAATTTAGGTGACAAAATAGACTCATACAACACATGTTTTTTCCCGTGTACTGGCTTCCCTTGTGGTAAATCTGGTACCTAAGAACAATATATCCTGGGTCACGAAAGTCCTACACTCCTCTGGGCGCCATACACTCAACTTGACGATATCTAGAGAGGCAGTTGAACTTCCTGTGAACTGGGAGATGTTCACAGAGTTTCATTGACAATGGGTCTACTCTAGTGAAATAACAGTTGAATTTAGTAAGTGTGCCCGGGTAAAAAGACGTCCGCGGCCGCTCGTACCCGAAAAGCCTTCGCAAGCCGAAATCCATGCGCTAAGGGGAAAAGCCGCGATTCCGGGTAAAAGAGCGCCGAAGCACCAAAAGTTTTTCGTAACCGAAAAAACAGTCGTAAAAACCGGAACAATGTATTTCATATGGGATTTTCATAATCCCGAATTTCGTAACCTGGGTATTTTCGTACCCGAGGTACCGCGTATGGTACTTGGCTCCAATTCTGATTCCCTGCTCTGACATATTGTATTTGTTGCTGTGTACCTTCAAGTCATTTCCAAAATTATGGTGACGCTAAGGTGAACCTATCAGAAGGTTTTCTTCAACAAGATGTGTTCAGAAGGGGCTTGTCATGCCTTCCTCTGAGGCGGAGAGAATTGACTTGCCCAGGGTCACCCAGTGGGTTTCCATAGCCAAGCAGGGATTTGAACCCTGGCTCCAGAGTCCTCGACTCAAACCATGCAGCTGTTAAGCTTTTAGGTACACATCTACATGCTTATATACTTGTACTATCTCTCAAGCATGTTGTTTTTCTCCCTATAACTCAGACCCTAATACTGCAGTCTAGGGTTTCCATGATAGCAAAGAATGAAGGAAGTGCAAAGGCAGGTTTACAGTTGAATATAAGAAAACAAAAAATAGATGAACTATATATTAGTGATATAACTTTAAAGCAGCTGATGAAAGCATTGAAATAATGAAAGACTTTCCATACTTTGGCTCAGTCGTTAATGAGATTGAAGACTGCAGCCAAGAAATCAGAAGAAGACTAGGTCTTGGAAGGGCAGCTATGAAGGAAGTAGGCGAGATCTTGAACAGCAATAGCAAGTACATTTCTATACCACTTACCAGTGCATTTAAGTACTCCCTAAGCGTTTTACAATGTGTAAGCAAATTGCTCCCAACCAGCTGGGTACTCATTTTAGCAACCTACGGAAGGATGCCAGGCTGAGTCAACCCTGTAGTCCCTAGCTGGTATAGAACTTATAACCTTGCGACTGTGAGTGAGTGGCTGTAGTATTGGATTTAACTACTGCACCACCAGGGCTCCACTTCAACTCTACATCTTGAAGTGTAAAGATATTGAATGCTGAAGTGAAGATTGTCCATGACATCATAGTTCCACAGGTGGATAAAAGATTTAATTAAGGAAGTCATGGCCCTGGGTTTGCAAGATCCAAGCAGGGCTGTTGATGACAAACTGATTTGGCTGACTCTCATTCATAGGGTGGTCATAAGTCGAAGTCACCTTGACTCAGTTAACAACAACAATGTGATCTGGCAATTGCAAGTGTTTTTAGTTTGATTTTAGATTGTTATCTCACTCTGCAAAAGTCTCTGCTTGACAGGCAGAGTTACTGTCCATGTTAGCATGCATGCCTCTCTCTGATTTAGAGAAGAGCCACCCTTTTCTGTTAGTATGCATGACGATTCCCCTCAAATCTCATTTGAATTTCAAAAAATGTCCTCTAAAGTCTTGCATAGATGGTCAGAGCTTAAATTGTTTGGCTTCTAAAGCCACATTGAACACTTTGTGGAAACTGAATTTCATTAACTGCCATTAGTTGTAGCATTTCTTGATAGTGGTTAAATTGCTGCAGTTTAAGGCTTCAGAATTTAAGAGGACAATAGGTAAAACCTAGGCAGGAATAATTTTGCTTCACTGGGTCTAAATTTCTGTCTTTCAGGGTTCCTTAGTGGAGTCGCCACTACCTTCATTGTCTGAATAAAATCCGTGCTTCATAGATGAATACTAAACACATATTCATAGGAAGTTTGGATGTGAATCCTTTGTATTGGTTTAGCTAAGTAAACAAAAGCATTAAGCAAGTGCTGGCCATATCTGCAATAAATACAACTATGTAAAACATTGTAGTGCAGAAATGTTTCAGGTTCATGTATAATCAAGATAAAATAAATGAAAACTGTCATATTTCATCCCATCACATGCATGCATTAATATGCATCTTTCTACCACTGCCTGAGTAAGTATGAAAATGTATTTCTTTCAGATATGTATATGTTAAAATTATTTGCATGTATCTGTGTGCCTCTCCAGAAGAAAGACTAATCAGTGGAAGAATTCAAGCAGAGTTTGCACAAGTTAGGAAACAGAATGACTTTCCTGGAGAAATGGATAGCCCTGAAGCTTGATCGATCTGGGATGGGGAGGGGGGGGGGGGGGAAGCGACAAGAATTTCCTGCTGACCTTTCTAAGCACTATTGAGGTGGAGATGAGAGAAAAAGGAAGTTGATCATTTATTTCCCTTCCCCATTCCTGAACCTCAAAGTCCTGCATGCATGAATGGTACAGAAAGCAGGTGCTTTGCCTAACGAACCATGAGATATTTGTAGGCTTTTTCATCTTTGTTGCCTGGCGTGTACACCTTTGACCTCTACGGATGGCCCATGATATATAAACAAAGATACAAACTTACTAGATTTTCTTAGAGCAATAATTAACTGAACTTAAAAAGAAACCCAAGGAGAATATAGGTAGGTAAAACTGATCAGATTGGGAATTATGCAGGGACAGTGGTACCTTTGAACGTAAGAACATCGGAATACCTTGAAGATTCTAATAAGTGTTGGGCAAGAAGAATTTACATCAAAATAGCAAGGATAGTTGTTTGGTTATAGTCACAGACATCTGTCAAAATAAAGCATAAAGCAGGGAGAAGATACTACTGGTAATCACAGCCTACATTATTTTTATAACAGTCCTTTCTGCAATAAAAGAAATAATCATCTAATTCTATCTCTCGTTCCTTTGAGTAAAAAGTTATAAAAGAATTCTATTAACACCTTTGGGGCTAATTCAGAAAATTTTTAACATTAGATTTTGTTGACTCCTAGGCCACTTCTTCAGGTAGATGGGATGCAGTCTCTGTGGGCAGACATATATACAAAGGGAAGAAGGAGAATGTGAATGTAATAGACAAAATGTGATGATGGGAATAAAAGTTCACTCTCATAGAAGGTGGTAAAGGTTTGTTAAAAAGATAAAGGTGGAAGACAGGTTTTACATACAAGCCAAGATAAATTGGTAAACATATGAACTGTGGAGGAAATTCTTGGTATATTGCATTTTTATGGTTTCAGGACCAGAAAAGCGTTGCAATAAAGCAAGCATGAAAATCCTATTTGCTTTTTGTGATTTAATGTGTGTAAAGTTCTGGGAAACTGTTGCCTTTGTTCAAACCACTGCCAGTGGACTAAAGATTTGAATACATTGTAATTCAACTGTTTCTTTTTCCAAGCTTCCTTCAAAATGTTTTCGTTCAAGGACTGCTGCTTGGAGGTGTTTGAGTATTCCCATTTCTCATGTCCGATTTGTATCCATTTATCTTCTGGTGTAGAGGATAAATTGTTTGTCCGATGTAGAGTGCCAAGAGCCATTTTTGACAAGGATAGCATATATCACATTAGAGGAGACTCTTACTGTTTATACCTTGGATAGCTTGAACAGTTGTGATTGCATTGGTGTGTGTAGTCTTCATTCCCTAAACAATGCAGGTCAGAAGTACAGTATTGCTATGGCAAACATGTCACTGGTGGTCATCACCTTGGTGCTAAGCCTCTCTGTGTCTAGCAACATATACACGTTACCTCTAGAGATGTACCTGAATCCTGGAAGAATCTGCCAGAGTGTATGCCCTGTTGGGTAGACGTTGAGAACCAACAGTCACCTCCACAACACAATTAGCTGGTAGAGTAGACTTTTTGGAGGTAATTATTTTATATATGATGATTTCATTTTTCAGTGCTAAATATGACCACACTTCTATGTATATAAACTTTTATTATACTTACCTAACATGAGTTTACAGAAGGAAAGTTTCTTTATTGTCCTTTCCCTCTGCAGCCATCTGTGCTTTCTGAATAATTTAAAAAGGGGTGTTTAAGGATGCTAATAAATTGCATTTTGAGGATGCCCAAAATTTGGTACGTCCATCTTCAAGGTCATTGCCTCTCTCCTCTGATGGTTCCCCCATATCTGTTTTCACATTAGACATAAAGGAATGAGAAACTTTCCTTCCATAAACATTCTTAATACAACACATTTAAGGTCCAAACCATTATTTTGGTTCTCCTTTACCACCTCAGTGTCATAACTCCCCTATAGTAATAGCCTGGTTAAAAGAACTATCTCTCTTCAGAACTGCTGATGAAATTCTCTGTAAAGCTACAGACAGACAGTTCCTAGTTCTACTCTCATCTTTAATGTATACATGTTTTTAAATTGCATCTATTTGACCTCCTAATCAATTTAACTGATCTGTAATTTTAATTTGTATAATCTTTTTCATGCCAGCTGCATAATTCAAAGACTCCTTCTAGGAAGGATAAAAAAGTATTTCCAGAAGCCTGTTATATTGGATTTGCCAGGGCAAGGTTCCTTTAAGCACTCAGCTTTATGGGTTAAAAAGAACCAATGGGATCAGGAAATAATTTGCCCTTTCTGTTTCTATGCTTCTCTGAAGTGTTCACATCAAAACTATCATATGCTCCCTTCCTGCAGTTTAGGTGTGCATGCTCTCCTCACTTTGGGGCTACACATTGGTTTTTCTGCTGGGAAAAATGCTAAAGAGTTTAAAATAGTACTTTATAGAAAAGTACCGAAATGTTGTTAACTGCTATCAAGTCGAATTCGAGGTATGGCAACCCTATGAATGAGAGGCCTCCAAGTCATGCTGGCATCAACAGGTCAGGCTGTTATAGATTCAGGGATATGGCTTCCTTGATTGTCTATCTGTAATGCAGTCGTCCTCTTTCCCTACAGCTTTCTACATTACCAAGCATTATTTTCTTTTCTAATGAATCATGCCTTTTTCCAACATCACATTTCAAAGGAGTTTATTTTCTTCCTATCCATTTTCCTCACTGTCCACATGTCACAACCATACACATTTGAAATACAATGGCATGGACAATTCTAACTTTAGTATTCAATTATATATCTTTACACTTTACAGGATCTTGTCTAATTCCCTTCCAAGGCATAGACTTCTTCTTAGATTTGACCACAATCTCTGTTCTGATTTTGATTGATCTCAGATATGGAAAATCTTGAACTATTGTCTACTTCAAAGTTATATAAATAATCTGTGATCATTATTTTTGTTTTCTTAATGTTCATTTGTAAACCTGTCTTTGCACTGCCTTCCTTGACTTTTTTCAGTAACCATCCCAGGTCTTTGCTATTTTCTGCTAGTAGTATGGTGTTACCTGCATATCTTTAAAAGTTTATGTTCCTTTCTCCAGTTTATATGCCTCCTTCTTTTGAGTACAGTCCTGCTATATGTATGATACATTCAGCATACAAATTAAACAGTTAGGGTCATAAAATGCAGTCTTGCCTAATCCCCTTGCCAGTGGAAATATTCGGTCCATATTCTGTCCTGACACTAGCCACTTGTCTAGGTCAGGAGTGCCTGTTATCAGCTTCAGCTGATACGCCAGCCACACTCTTTCATGGAAGTTAAGGACCTTGAAACTGTGGTGCACACGCTGGTAACCTCCCATCTTGATTTCTGTAATGCACTCTACATGGGGCTACTCTTGATTTGGAAACTTCAATTAGTGCAGAACATGGCAGCCAGGTCAGGTACAACTAGAAGAGACCACATTACACTGATTCTAAGATCGCTTCATGGCTGCCCATCAGTTTCTGGGCCCAGTACAAGGTGTTGGTTATCACCTTTAAAGCCCTAAATGGCTTGGGTCCAATCTATCTTTGGACCGTCTCCTTCCATATAATCCACCCCACACACTCAGGTCCTCTGGGGGGGGGAATTGCTGCAACCTATAAAAACTAGATTGTATGCAACCTCCCAGAGGACCTTTTCAGCAACCACTCCCACATTATGGAATGGCCTGCCAGAGGAGAGCCATCACATTACCCCCTTAAACAGCTTTTAAAAAGCTGTTAAGAAAGATCTCTTCCAGCAGGCCTTCCCTGAATAGATACTCGGCCACCAAAAAAAAAAGAGCCTAATTTGTTTACCCCTAATTCTGCAGTTGCTATTGTTTATCTGTTTTGTTTGTTATTTTAAGTTATGTTTTAAACTGTAAGATGTTTAACTGTATTTTAGGGGGGATTGTGGGATATAGGAATGTATGTTTTAATCTTGTAAGCCACCCCAGTTATGTTGCATAGAAGGGCAGGATAATAATAATAATAATAATAATAATAATAATAATAATAATAATTGTCTATGCATCAGAACAATCAAATGTGATCCATAGTTTTTCATGATCTACTTCTTATTTTTTAAAACAGTTTTTCACTATTGGCTCATTTCTCCAGCATTTAGTAGTTGGCCAACGTTGCTAAAGTGCTGACATGAAGGCTTGGCTAGTGACTTTTTCTCTGCGGTAATCCCTGCCTCTATTCCCTCCCTTGGAGCAATTTAAACAAAGATGACACAGCAGGACAAGCAATATAAGTTATTTAGATTCTTTCAGTTCAATCACATTTGTTGCGCCATGTCTATGAGGGTGTTACAAAAGTTGATTAAGAAAATTAATGATGAGAAACAAGTGGGGAGAGAGAAAAGCAGAAAGGAGAAAAGAGAATTCTCTGGAAGACATTAATTGTGTAAAAGTCATAGACAACACCTCCTAGAGGGAAGATTTCTCAGCTGTGAACCTTCTGAAGTTGATTTATTCAGAAACAAAATCTCAAAGCAATTGGTACCGCTGGTGATATGAAACACTTTAGGAACATACATAACATGGACAGATTGATTTGACTCTCCCCACTCCCCCTTCTTTTACCCTTTTTGTATTTATTCACACAACCTCTGTCAAGAATCCCAGAAGCAAAAAGTGCAGAACATTAAAAAGGTCAGGTTCTGGACACATCCAGGGTGGAGTGTTAGGAAATCGCCTGTGTGCAAGTGTGCAAATGGCCTCCTTTTTAGCATTGCTATTCTCTCTCCAAGGGGTTTGGTCTCCCACTTCATGCAATTAAAACAGTTGGATTCCAACAGAAAAATAAGTGTGTGGGAAAAAACCCCTATGGAGTCCTGTGAGATAGCAAACTTTAAGAAAAAATAAACAGCTTTGGAAATCAAAAGGAAAAATACTCCAGTGCTATTGTTCCATTGAACTTTTCAGTGCTAATCATGGGTCATGAAGAGGTCATGGCGATTTTGTATGTTTAACCCTTATGCAAGAAAGAACCAAAGAAAAGCTGAACCCTTCTTTGAATGGCTTTATTTTCAATCAAACTTCACATGTTCTTTTTTTGTCTTTTCCTTTTTTTTTTCCTTTTTTTTTTTTGGTTTGTACCAAAATGTCTCTTTCTTTTTAAAGGCTTGTTTGTTTCTTCCTGCAGAACTTCACATCCCTGTTTCTATTGAAAGTCTCTTCTTTTAGACATCATAGGTCCAAAATTACACTCCTAGGTGCTTGATACCCTGTTTCCATCACTGTACAAAAGAAATGGGTCCACTATGAGTGGACAGTTTCGTAATCTCTACCTTTGATATTGCAGGTACTTTTTGATCAGATTGAGACAAAACTGTGGGAAGAAGTCATGCACATATGCTGCGGATTTTCATGGGTGCCCTCCATCCTTTCACTTTTCATATTTTGTTTCCAAACTTTGTTCTGCATTGTTTCATATGCTCATTCTTTGCTGTCAGCAAGAACGGAGCATTGTTGAATCAAAGGGAGGGAACTGTTTGGTATACAAACTAGAGCCTTAGTGTGCTAACTAGGCTTTTATAACCTTTTATAAACTGTCCAGCTCCTTTAGCAGTAATTTATCTTGCAGAGTACATGGCATAAATAACAAAATATTTTGCTTTGAACTTGCAAGATCTTGGCCATTAAATAGGCTTGCA
>NC_056527.1:18614269-18637967 GCF_019175285.1 Sceloporus undulatus
CAGCAGTCCTCTGGGAGGGAAGGCGGCAACCTATAAAAACTAGATTGTATGCAACCTCCCAGAGGACCTTTCAGCAACCACTCCCACATTATGAATGGCGGCCAGAGGAGAGCCATCACATTACCACCCCTTAAAACACTTTTAAAAAGCTGTTAAGAAAGACTCTTCCAGCAGGCCTTCCCTGAATAGATACTCACTCGGCCACCAAAAAAAAAAAAAAAAAAGAGCCTAATTGTGTTACACCCTAATTCTGGCAGTGGTATTGTTTATCTGTTTTGTTTGTTATTTTAAGTTCTGTTTTAAACTGTAAGTGTTTAACTGTATTAGGGGGGATTGTGGGATATAGGATGTTATGTTTTAATCTGTGCCACCCCAGTTATGTTGCATAGAAAGGGCAGGATATAATATAATAATACAATATAATAATAATAATGAAAAATTTGTTCTGCATCAGAACAATCAAATGTGATCCATATTTTTTCATGATCTACTTCTTATTTTTAAACCAGTTTTTTCACTATTGGCTCATTTCTCCAGCATTAGTAGTTGCCAACGTTGCTAAGTGCTGACATGAGGCGGGCAGTGACTTTTTCTGCGGTAATCCCTGCCCTATTCCCTCCCTTGGAGCAATTAAACAAAGATGACACAGCGGGACAGCAATAAAGATTTAGATTCTTCAGTTCAATCACATTTGTTGCGCCATGTCTATGAGGGTGTACAAGTTGATTAAAAAATTAATGATGAGAAACAAGTGGGAGAAGAAAAAAGCAGAAAGGAGAAAAGAAATCTCTGGAAGCATTAATGTGTAAAAGTCATAGACAACACCTCCAGAGGGAAGATTCTCAGCTGTGAACCTCTGAAGTTGATTATTCAGAAACAAAATCTCAAAGCAATTGGTACCCGCTGGTGATATAGAAAACTTAGGAACAACATAACATGGACGATTGATTTGTCTCCCCCCACTCCCCTTCTTTTTCTTTCCCTTTTTGTATTTATTCACACACCCTCTGTCAAGAATCCCAGAAGCAAAAAGTGGCAGAACATTAAAAGGTCAGGTTCGGGACATACCAGGGTGGAGTGTTAGGAAATCGCCTGTGGTGCAGTGTGCAAAATGGCCCTTTTTAGCATTGCTAGTCTCTCTCCCAGAGGGTTTGGTCCCACTTCATGCAATTAAAAACAGTTGGATTCCAACAGAAAAATAAGTGTGTGGGAAAAAAACCCCTATGGAGTCCGTGTGAGATAGCAAACTTTTAAGAAAAATAAACCTTTGGAAATCAAAAGGAAAAATACTCCAGTGCTATGTTCCATTGAACTTTTCAGTGCTATACATGGTCATGAAGAGGGTCATGGCGATTTTGTATGTTTAAACCCTTATGCAAGAAAGAACAAAGAAAAGCTGAACCCTTCTTTGAATGGCTTTATTTTCAATCAAACTTCACATGTTCTTTTTTGTCTTTTTTCTTTTCTTTTTTTTTTTTTGGTTTGTACCAAAATGTCTCTTTCTTTTTAAGAAAGGCTTGTTTGTTTCTTCCTGCAGAACTTCACATCCCTGGTTTCATTGAAAGTCTCTTCTTTTAGACATCATAGGTCCAAATTACACTCCTAGGTGCTTGATAACCCGTTGCCATCACGTGTACAAAAGAAAATGGGTCCACTAGTGAGTGGGACAGTTTCGTAATCTCACCTTTGATATTGCAGGTACTTGATCAGATTGAGACAAAAACTGTGGGAAGAATCAGCACATATGCTGCGGATTTTCATGGGTGCCCTCCATCCTTTCACTTTTCATATTTTGTTTCCAAACTTTGTTCTGCATGTTTCATATGCTCATTCTTTGCTGTCAGCAAGAACGGAGCATTGTGAATCAAAGGGAGGGAACTGTTTGGTATACAAACTAGAGCCTTAGTGTGCTAACTAGGCTTTTATAACCTTTTATAAACTGTCCAGCTCCTTAGCAGTAATTTATCTTGCAGAGTAAATGGCATAAATAACAATATTTTGCTTGTGAACTTGCAAGATCTTGGCCATTAAATAGGCTTGCAGAGGATGAAGTGTAGAATCATCACACAAAATGCTGAGTGTACCTAGGAATATAATAAACCCATGATCTGAGGCTATGGCCTACCTGAGCGTGCTGCCACAAATTATGTTGTGTCATATAAAACATAAGGGAACCAAATGGGTTCGTTCACACAATACAGGTTAAAAGGTTTTCTACCTTTGCTCAAGAATAGAGCAGTACTTTCTAAGTGCTTTATATAAGATTACGTAAGTCAGGGGTAGGCAATCTTTTGGAGCGGGGCCGGGTTGCTGTCCCTCAGACAACTGGGGGGCCGAAGCCAAAATAATAATTAATAATTTGTTAAAAAAATAATATATAAATAAACCAGGACAAATGTAGGACAAAATTTTCAAATGGAAGACACTTTTTTTAAAAAAAATGGAGGACACGCGAAAAAAAATTGCTGATTTTACAAAAATGTTAATATAAATGCATGTTTCTGAGGCTTCTATGACAATTGCCCCCACAAGGCCCCGGAGGAATCGGAGGCAAGACCGGTCTGGGACTGGTCCCAAGGCCTTGCCAGGCCGCATCCGGCCGCGGGCCGCAGGTTGCCTACCCCGTGACGTAAGTCTCCAAGTCACTAGTTTTAGCCACAGATATTCCCCACCAGTGCATGTGAGTGGTTACAGTGTCAGACTAGAATTTGGGCACTCAGGTTTGGATTTTAGCCCAGCCACAATAGTAAGGCCTGTTACAGACAGGCCAAAATAAAGCTGCTTCGAGTTCACTTTGAAGTAGGGTATTTCAATGATACATTGCGTCCTAAGAGTCCAAAGGCCGCACCAAAGCCACGCTCCGGTCCAAGGACTGGAGTGCAGCTTTGGTGAAGCTTCCAGACTCTTCCAGACTCTTAGGACTCATGTATCATTGAAATACCATACCTCCAAAGTGACTCGAAGCAGCTTTATTTTGGCCTGTCTGTAACAGGCCTAAGTGACTGAACAAGGCTTGACTCTTCAGTGAAGAGGGAGGAATCTCTTGCCTCAGGCAGCAGGTAGGAAAGGACAGAAGATCGCTTGCCCTCCTCCTATACATTGTTATCACCAACTGGGGACTCCTCAAAGGCACTCTTCAGTGCAGAGCAGTTCTCCAGAGACTCCTACTGGCTGCTGCCTTGCTAACACTGCTTTACTTCATCCTGATTGATTCTCTCTCCTTTCAAGCCTAACATTAAGACCTCCTTCTTCAGCGCAAGGCACAGGTAACCTGTGATGCTGTAGCAGAGGTGGCCTCTAGGGTAACCTTTCCCACAAAGGCACACCACAAAAGCAACCAGAGCACCTGGGCAATGTCTCACTCCAAGAGATCTTCACAGCAAGGCAGTGGCCCCTCCTGCTGGTCCTCTGATTAGCCATGATAAGTCTCTAGAAAGCAGCTGGCTATCTGGCTTCCACTTGAAGCATTATGTAGGCGAGCTGTCCAGGAAGGCATCCTGGTTGCTTTTCTGGTGTGGCTTTGTGGGTAACATTACCCTAGAGACCATTTCTGCTATGGTGAATACTGAACACATTTGGGTCCCTTCTATGTACCTTGCTCTGAAGAAGGAGGTCTTAATGTGAGGCATGAAAAGAGAGAGAGTCAGTGGGGATGAAGTGAATCAATGTTAGGTGGTGGAACAAAATGGGTGTATGAGGCCAGGAAGATGTGAAAGTGGGGGATAGAGAGAGGGGTTGGTCCACTTGCTTAAGACAGCAGGACTGTTCACCTTGGTTCTATTATCTGCCTTTCAGTTTCTTAGCTTAACTTATCTCACAGGATTGTTGTGATGATAAAATGGGTAGGAAATATCAACTTGTTTGAGCTTTTTAGGGGGAAAGGTGGGGATATTAGTAACAAACATATAGCTAGCCAGAGAAACTAATCTGGAGAACATAACCACAAAATCTAGCTTCACTGCACATAGTCCTTGTATACTACTAACAGATTTGGGATTTGAGGAACAAATGTTGGAGGACAAGTATGGCAAAGAATTTTTAGAGAGACTGGACAAATTCAATTTACTGTTCAGCCTTAGAGCACAAGATTACCCTCAATTTTTTTATTATGACATGAGCTAGAAATCTGGAATTAATAAATGCAGACATAAATATGTATATAAAACATGGCATGTTCCCTGTTCCCATACAGCCACCCAATAGATTTTATTTTCTCGGGAACAATGTTTAATGGTATTGGCTAATAGATTAAATGGAGGTGGGTAGTGTGACAAAATTTTTTTTAAGATATAAGATGTTTACACCTTACATTTCCAGGTGAATACCTTTTATTACATGTTTTAGAAATCCCAAGCAGAAGAGTGGGAGCTGGAATGAGATTAAAAAGAATAAAAAGAAGTCATAGTATTTGATGTCACCAGGTGACAGCCACCTGGATATTAGCAAGTTTCTTAAGAGATAATGTACCAGATGTAATTTAATGCAAATATCTTCTGAAGTGGCAAAGAGTTTCATCAAAACAGAATCAGAAAAACAAGCGCATCTTCTAGCAATTGCAAATCTTGTGCAGGCAGAATCATTACACCTACACCTCACTTACTTAAAAGAGAAAAGAATAACCCAGCTCATTATCCTTAAAGAAACTAAAAACTGTTCAGTGATGAATGAACACTGAAGTGATTCATGCAGTTAGATCATTTTCTGACCGAATAATTGATGCATTTTGACAAGCTTGAAGTACAGTGGTGTACTTCCCTCTCTCAGTAACTATGTGATAAATGAATGCAATGTGTAGGAACAGGAGCTTGTCAAAGAGCACAGGAAACCCCAACCTATTCTCCAGTGGAACATGAAATAAAATTTGATTGTGGATATAATCTCCTGGTAACATTTAAAATGTGGGTTATACATTCATATTTTCATGCAGAATTCAGGTCTCTGGATATAACATGCTTTAAGAATGTTCAGTGTTTATTTTCAGGTGTCATTTGCATGTCATAATAATACTTAGCCATAGGCCTAAATCCTGTTGATAGTCTCAGATAGATTAGATTAATTTAATCATTTACTGAATGATAAGTCAACAGTTGTATAAATCTCACTGATTCAATGAACCTGCTCTAGTAATTGTATTTAGGCCATGGGTTTTGTTAAACATGGTTTGTTGCTTCAGCTACCAATTTTAAAGCACATGCCTAAACAAATATTGAGTTTTCATGCTCATTTCTATCACGAATCAGTTTGTCAGATCTGTTTTGTGATGGATCTCTGGGGAAACAAGCCTGGGACAAGCCACAATTGTGAGTCTGCCATTGTAGTTTTAAACTCTTGACTAGTTTAAACAAGTCAGAGTTCATAAATGAACAATAAACCATGGCTTGTTAGCAGAGGGGAGATAATAAATCATAACAACACAACTGAAACAAATCATACTATAGCATGTTGTGATGTGAGAACCTGCTGTACCATTACAATTCTAAAATATACGTTGCTATTATGTATACTGTGCCAGCATGGCCTGATCTCAGTTATTTGTTGTGATATACAAGTAATAATCTCTCTCTGTAAGCTTATCCCCCTGAGTCACCAGAAACCATTAGGGCTTTTCATGCACTCTGGCTGAATGATTTTTTCAATTTTTTCCTTCCTCACAGTAAATCTGTTATCCCCTCTTCCTTCTTCATAGTGAGGCTTTTCTTGCTTGGGAAAAACATGATGAGAACAGAGCATGGAAAAGTTTCTTTCTGAGCCCAAAGCTCCCAGTACTGACTATGCTGACTGGGGAATTCTAGTTGTTATTTTAAAAAAAGCTTTCAGAGATAGCTGGAGAAACTAAGCTGAAAAAGATGAAGAGAAGCTGAAAAGTTTTGCATTTTAACCACCTTTTTGAAACTTTTCATTTTGTGCCGTTTCTAGTTTTGTGAAAGTCTTGAATAGTTCAATTGTTGTTGTTGTTTTCAGTCACTGTAGGTATTGGGATGTGAGTCATGGGATTTGCCCAATTTATTTTAGCTAATGATTTTTTAAAAAGTTGATGTCATTATGCTTTTTTCACTGAAAAAGATACATATAGTCAGCTCCGGAAATATTTCATTTTTTAAATTTTTATTTCATTTCATTTCTGTGATGCCTTTTTTCGGAAAGGGACCCAAAGTGGCTCACCAATAAAATCATGTAAAAATATACCATAATAAGTTAAAAAAACCAATTAAAGCTAAAAACAGTATGACATGACATAAATCACAACAAAATTTTTTAAAGCATATCTGAAGCACATACCCTGTATAAAAGCCTCCCTGACATGATTCTATATTGAAAGCCTTCTTGCATAAAATTTTTTCCTGCACCCTGTATAAAAGTCTCCCTGATATGACTATATTGAAAGCCTGCTTCTATAAAAATGTATTTTCCTGCAGGCAAACAAAAAGCAGGGAGGGGAGAGCCTAGTTCCTGCGGAAGGGAGTTCTGAAGGGTGGGAGCAGCCATCGAGGAGGCTCTCTTTTGTGTCCTTACCAAGTGAGGCTGTGATGGTCATGGGTCTGAGAGAAAGTCTTCCCCAGTAGATTTAGAACCCTTGGAGACTCATATAGGGAAATATGGTCTTTCACATAGTCTGGAGTTAAGCCATGTAGGGTTTTATAGGTCATGACCAGTACTTTGAATTGTGCCTGAAATGAACCGGTAGCCTCTGGAGCTGTTTCAACAAGGGATATGGTCCTGATAACTGGCCCTGCTCAGCATTTTGGCTGCCACACTTTGAATCTGCTGAAGTTTCTGAACAGTTTCCAAGGGCAGCTGCAGATAGAGTACATTACAGTAGTCCAAATGGGATGTAATCAGGGCATGAGTCACCAGAGCCAGATTTGATGTTTCAAGGAACGGGCGCAGCTGGCACGCAACTGTGCAAATGCATTCCTGGCAGCTGCTGAAACCTAGGCATCCAAGATCAGAACTGAGTCCAGGAGAACATCCTTACTGTGAGCTAGATTTCAGGGATAATGTGTCCCCATCCAGTGCAGGCGCAGGTGGAGTCGCTATTCCCTGATCTGCCTTACGACTGACCAAGAATACCTCTGTCTTGTCTGGATTAAATTTCAGTTTGTTTGCCCTAATCCAGTCCATTATTGACCACAGACAATTGGTTAAGTACAGAACCAGCTTCCTTGGAATTGGGTGGAAAGGAGAGATAAAATTGGGTGTCAATTGTATACTGGTGATTCCATGCCCCAAACCTCTGTATGACCTGTCTTAGCAGTTTCATATAGATGTTAAATAACATAGAGGATAAAGCAGAACCCTGTGGGACTCCACAGGCCAATGACCAGCAAGTTGAGCAGGAGTCTGCCCAGACCACTTTCTAAGTTCACTCTCCAAGAAAGACCAGAACCACTGTATAGCAGTGTCCCTAAGTCCCATCTCAGACAGACTGCCCAAAAGAATACCATGGCTGATGGTATCAAAACCTACTGAGAGATCCAGAAGGACCAACAGGGACACTTTCTCCCTGTTCAGTTCTCTGGTGACCAAAGCTATCTCCATCCCATAGCCAGGCATGAAACCAGATTGAAATGGATCTAGTTAATCTATTTCATCCAGAAATCCCTGGAGCTGAGTGGCCAGCACTCACTCCAGAACCTTGTCCATGAATAGAATATTAGAGACTAGCTGATAGTTATTCAGAATGGTGGGATCCAGGGGGGTCTTTTTCAGTAACAGCTTCATCACAGCCTTCTCTAGGCAGAATGGAAAGCTCCCTTGCTGCAGTGAGGCATTCACCATTCCCTTTAACCACTTAACCAATGCCCCTCTAGCTGTTTTCCAGAAGGGCATGCATCCAGTATATATATGGTGGCTGTCACTTCTCCAAGGATCCTATCCACATCTTCAGGTTGCACAAACTGAAACGTATCCAGTAATATAAGACAAGCAGGTGCCAAGATTACATTCATTCTTTAAACGCTGTAATACTAAAGGAAGCTAATGTTGAAAATCAAGGGGTGAACCTAATAAAATGAATTAAAAAATCATGTGTTTCACACTGTGGTAGGGGAAAAACCCTCTACCAAACCTACAAAGGTAGGAGAAAACTATCAAAATGGTTTGATTGGTAGTGGAAAACTGATCAAATGCAAAAATGTGAAACACAGAATGTCCAAATGTATTTTTTTAAATGCAGTTTCTTTGTTTTCATTTGTCTAGGAAGGCAGTGGTAAGAGATACATCTCAGTGGTAGATCACAGTATGCAGAAGATCCTAGGTTCAGTCCCTTGTAACTCATGGGGAAGATGCATGTTTGAGTCAAGTTTGGAGAGTTACTGCTAGCCATCATAGGTACATCTGAACTAGATATGTTCTAGTTCAGATGTACCTATGATATGTATATAGGTATAAAACTGCATCCTATGATCCAAGCAGGTGAAGAGATAATTCATGTCTTCATTAGTACAGGAATTGGTTGACTAAAGATGTAAAGAAAGTGTTGATACGCCAACTGTGCCCCTACCTGGACCAAAAGGACCTTAAAGCAGTGGTACATTCTCTGGTAATCTCTTGTCTTGATTTCTGTAATGCGCTTTACATGGGGCTACCCTTGTACCAAGTTCGGAAGCTTCAAATAGTCCAAAATATGGCAGCTAGACTGGTCACCGGTTCTTCAAGGTTTGACCATATAACACCAGTCCTGAAAGACCTTCATTGGCTACAGATTAGCTTCCGGGCACAATACAAGGTGTTGATTATTACCTATAAAGCCCTACATGGCTTGGGCTCGAATTACTTACGGGAATGCCTCTCCCTACATAATCTGCCCCACACTCTCAGAACACCAGGGAAAAATCTGCTGGAATTACAGTCAACTTGACTAAATTCAACTTCTCAAAGAGCTTTTACAGCAGTGACTCCTAAATTGTGGAACAGCCTCCCGGAAGAGATCTGTCTTATTACCTCCTTAGAGGCTTTTAAGATGGCAGTTAAGATGGATCTCTTCCGGCGAGCCTACCCACCCAATCTTCTATAAGAAATATTGTCCCATTCCTCTGTTTAGGATTAGAACATTCTATCCCACTGTCTCTTTGATTGTATTGTTTTAATTGTTAAATGCTATATATCTTACTGTTGTACTTTTATTGTATGTATATATACTGGGTTGTAATCCCGCCTTGATCCACCTGGGAGAGGTGGGAAAATATAAATAATGATGATGATGATGATGATGATGATGATGATGATGATGATGATGATGATAATAATAATAATAATAATAATTAAAGGCTCAGGTGAGAATAGGGCTTCTACTGGACAATGCCATTGACTCTCCCACCGTATGTAATTCCATTCCCCTCTTTCCTTGTTTTAATCTTCCACTTTCTAATTTGTGCATTATCTTTGTGTATTTGTATACATCATGTGTTAGTCAGCTTAACTGCATCCACACCTGTCCTACATCCATGACTGTAACGTGGCAACCAAAACACATGCTTTTGTGTTGGTAGTAACCATTTGAAGAGATGTGATGTATTTTTCCTGCCATTTTAAGTGCCTGGTTTAGTCAATGATTATCTCAAGTTTCCATCATTATGCTCACAGAAGGCTGATGAACTAATGGCATAGATTTTCTTCCTTCTCTATTTGATTTGTAGGCATGCTTTTTACAGTAACAATTAACATGTTAGGATTTTTAAGCTGAGAAAATAATTATTTTACTTCAGGGACTGCTGCTTTTTCTTATTGCTGACATTGGCTGTTTTCAAGAACTAGGAGGAGTGTAAAAATAAAAGCAGTTGTGATGGTTTATTTTGAGAATCTGTAGCACTTCTTATTGGGATTTCAGCATAAATCTCTGCCTAAACACTTGGCACACTGAGGCCATATTTAGTTAACTCTTAATGACTCCTGTTAAATTTGTTTCCTCTTTAAAGCCTTCTTAAGTGAAATGAATATTGTGCCTGATTCGGCTATTTTCTAATTACTATTTATACTTAAATCCTATCTCAATTAGCTTTAACTGAAAAACAGAATATTTAGGAAATGCACGTTGCCTTATGCAAATAAACAGCTTTGATCACCTTATAGAAAAGCTGCCACCTCTTGATGAGAGAAAACTGGGCTAAGCTGTTAATATGTACATAAATTGGTGATACTTGCAGCCCTGTTTCCAAAACATTTTATTGAGCATTGTTTGAATGAAGAGCTCCAGACATGAACTGGGTCAAATAGGAGGATCTCAAGTGACCATCTGCCAAGAGCAGTCAGTGTAACAAAAAAACTAGGAACTGTCTCAGAACATGCTCAAGATTGATACTTTCCATTTCATGGGTCAATTTGGCGACACTCCAGGCATGTCATCTATATGTGGCATGCAATCTAGTCAAAATATTTTTTTAAATGATATAACTTTGTGTAAGGCACTTTCATACCAGGCCTAAATACTCTGAAGTATTTCCAGAATACACCAGAATAGGAATAAAAGCAGGGGAAGGCAGTGGCAAACCTCCTCTGAACAGTCACAGTCTCTTAGCTTCAGAGGAAGGCAAATGTTACTGTCCCGGAACAAATCTTGCCAAGAAAACTCCATGATAGGGTCTCCTTAGGGTCACCATAAGTCAGAAACAATGTGAAGGCACACAACAACAACAACAACAACAACAACAACAACAACAACAACTGATCTTGGAAGGTAAGCAGGATCTGCTCTGATTAATACTTCGATGGGAGTATGTTGGCAAACTACCTCTGAGTATTCCTTGCACAAGAAAACCCTATGAAATTCATGAGGCTGCTATAAGTCAATAGTTGACTTGAAGTCACAAGGTAGTTTCATATATTCATGTTGTGCTTTCTTTGGAGGACAGATAGAAATGATCTACTTGCTAGGCACATGATGTTGCCATGGAACAGTCTGCAGATTTTTGCAGCTATGATTCAGAGGGTTAATCTGTTTTACCTGTTTCTTCTGATACCCCTATATTTCTGTCATTCTAAAACAAAACAATGTATCTAACCCATGGCTGCTCCCTTGATGAGTTTTGTCCACCCACTATTTGATGAATTTCCTTATATATTTGATTCTAGTTATTATCTAGTTTGTGCTTTCCGAAATCAATACTGTTTTTTTTCCACATAACGTTATTTTGCTGTGATTTATCATTTTCATTTAACAAATACTCTAAAATGAGACAAAGTGAAATACTTTGATTTTGCCTGGTCATTTCTTTTCTTTGTATGCATCATTTCCAGACAGCCATAAGTCATGGCAGGGTGGGGAAAGGAGGAGACTCCTGGAGGCCACTGTTGGCATTTACAATCTGTCTTCTTTCCGAAGCACACAAATACGAGTGGACCTCTGACACTGGTTCATCAGATTTATTAAGGGTGTTGACCAGATTATGAAATCCACCAGTCCCCTTTCAGCTGGGTCTGGAGATACTAAAACTACAAAATACACCATGAGTTCCAAGGTAAAAGTGAACAAATGTCTTTGTTTAATTACTCATTTGGGATACTGC
This sequence comes from Sceloporus undulatus, assembly GCF_019175285.1. NCBI lineage: Eukaryota > Metazoa > Chordata > Lepidosauria > Squamata > Phrynosomatidae > Sceloporus > Sceloporus undulatus. The sequence continues at coordinate 18,625,774 of NC_056527.1, forward strand.
AATCTGTTGCCAAAGCTGGTTATCATCAGTTTTGATTAGAAATCATGAAAGACAGCTGCTGAAACACTGAGTCAGGAAGATTGTATTGGATTAGAAAGGACTTCCTTGTAATTTAAAATAGCAGAAGGGCCTGGGCCAGAGAAGGGAGGGGGGAATCTATGAATACTCATTCATTTCAAGGCCTGGGGTAGGGTACCATATCATAAATACAGCTTCTGTATGTTTTTCATATAATAAGTCTCCGTTGGCATGTCTGTGATCTTTGCTTTGGCCACAGCAGTCTCCCTCCACCCTGGCTTCTGTCCTTTTCCAGCCTAATTTAATTCACAGTATTGTGTCCATATGTGCAGACTGAACAGCTTTTCTTTTTAAAAGCATCCAATGAGATTGATTTTACCCCTTCTTCTCCCAAATTCTGTTTCTACAAGTGGTGTTCCGAAAACTGTAGAGTATGGAGATGTAGTTCTTTTTAGTTTGTAATTACCTGAATATTGTTCTTTTTTGGAAAGGGCTTTACTGCATTGTACAGTCAGCCCTACTTATACATGGATTTTTTATACATGGATTCAAGCATCCACGGTTTGAAAATGTTCAAAAAAAGTATAAATTTCAAATATCAAACCTTGATTTTCCATTTTTTATAAGGGACACCATTTTGCTATGTCATTATATTTAATGGGACTTGAGCATCCATGGATTTTGTTATCCACGGGGGATCTTGGAACCAAACCCCAGCGTATAACAAGAGTCCACTGTACATGATTTGTTCTTAATGGTCCAAACAAACTGCAGAAATAACCCAATTTGAGACTGCTTTAACTGCCCTGGTAGAGTGCTAGAGAATCCTGGGAATTGTAGTTTATTGTGACATCACCACTCTGACAGAAAGCTAAATGGCTCACAAAACTTCAGTTCCAAGAATCCCCTAGTATCCCCTAGCCATGCCAGTTAAAGTGGTCTCATACTGGATGATTTCTTCAATGGACCTATGAGTTAAATACAAGCTTGTAAAATATTATTATTATTATTATTATTATTATTATTATTATTATTATTATTATCATTATCATTATCATTATTATCAGTAATGCTGAACTTCATTTGGAGAAATCTTTAGATAGAAGGTGGCTCTTTATTATTTTTTGGACTAGCAAGTATCAGGAAAAAGTGTGAGCTCCAATGTTTTTTTCCTATGCTACTGTAGACACTTTAAAAAAAAAGATCGTATTTTTACATAAATGTGCATTTAGATATGTCTTTTCAATTATTTCAGGAGACCTGATTAATAAACTGCCTTGGTCATGTACATGGAGAAAGGAGGGATATAAATTAATTAATTAAACAAACAAACAAAAGAATATAAATTAAGGAGACTTCCAGCATTATGATGTCTGTATGCTACTGCCAAGAAAGGGATTTACACATAGCACATGTTCTATACAATAGTTGAGTCAAATCCAACAGTAGTCCTACCTAGAACAGATGGACTGGAAACAGCAAGTCCCACTGATTTCAGTGTATATACACTAGGTAGGAACAATACTGGACCAGGTTAAACTTCAGATAATGTCTTTAAAAATTGACTAAAATTCAAAAGTTACACATCCCATGGACATGCAAGCCACTGGCCTCTACTGTTATCTAAGCACCTAAATAAAAGAAATGGGTTTGTTTTCCCAGAGAAGCTAGACTTTTCATTTCAGGCCCTAGACTTTCAATATTGCTTCTGCCTTGATGTATCGTACTGCGCAAGCTACTGAGTGTAAGTACATATTGAATCTCCCTTATCCGTAATTCTAAAATCTAGTATATTTTAAAGTATTTTTTCCATGGGGTGCTGAAATAGTGACACCTTTGCTTTCTGCTGGTTCACTATACACAAATACTGTTTCATGCACAAAATTATTTAATAATATTGCATAAAACTGCCTTCAGGCTATGTGTATAAGGTGTATATGAAAAATAAATGAAAATTGTGTTTAGATTTGACTCCCATCTCCAAGATAAGTAATTATGTATGTATATGCAAGTACAGGTATTCCAAATCCAAAACACTCCTGGTCCCAAGCATTTCAGATAAGGGAAACACAATCTGTATTAATAGAGACCTTCACTTATATAGCAGGACAATTAGAGAATTGGGAAAGAATCGTACAGTGACTTGTGCCCTGAGGCTTTTGCAAGATATATTACAAACACTGTAAAGGATAACTTAGATTCTAACTAACATTTTGTTTGGTGGGATCATCTGCTTCACTGCAGAATTCTGCTCAAGGGACATGCTGCCAGTTAAAGAGGGATTACTTCTCTCCTTTCCCCAGCCTTTTGCACTGTTCAAAATGTACTACAGAGCATGAGGATGGTACTGGCACAGTAGTTGTATAATGAGATGGAAAAACCAGTAAAAATCGCCTCCCTCTTCCACAGGCAGAGGAAGTTATCCTATCTGCAGAAGAGCAGCTTGGATTGAACCTAATCATTGGCAGCCGGAGATATGGAAGGCATAAAGCTAAGAACATGTGAATGTTACCATGATGGCAGAATGCAAATGGTTTTATATAAGGAAGTGTAGATAGAAATAATTTGTTCCAGTCTAGGGATGTGCTTGACTGCTAGTTCAGTGCAAGTATTGAATCTCCTGAAGTCAAGGCTGATAGTTCTAGCTATAAGGTAAAAACATTCTCCAGCTCTGTTCAGGCTTAACCAAAAGGCTATGTATGACTTTGAGTTCAGACAGTTGTACTGTCTGAAATGTATGCATTGGCTTAGAGTTTGTCTCGTTTTCAACTGTACATTAACTCTATTTGGATTCTATGTATTCCACCCTCTCCACAGCACTAGCAATAACAAAGAATGTCTCAAACTCTATTGGATCAGTTTTAGACACAAATAATCAACTAAGGAGCATGTTCTATTTCCAGGCATGAAAAGCAATAGTATTTATGCATCCCGAAAACTGCAATGCATCTTAAACTATTTATCTAATTCAAACAAAAGTATTTGCGGGAAATCTTCAATTATACATCCCTAAAAGTAAAACATTGATGAATCCATTGACGAATCTCATTTTCTTCATAAATTAGCTACTCAAAATACTCTTTGGATCAGCAAATCTCTCTGGCTTAAAGCACTGATAAATGCTAACAAGCAAAGTCTTGCAGGAAATGGTGAAAAGCAAACTCATTTAAACAGGTTTCAGTTCCTCTTGGCATATTTTACTTATATAAGCCTTTTTCTTTCACAGGCAGATTTCAGGGTGTGGGGTCCAGTCAAGTTACATTCTTATGTAATAATGGCTCAACAGTTCATGATGGTCAAAATCATAGCAATATTGCAGAAAATCAGCACCAGTGAGAGCCACTGTATGTGTATCTGGGTGTTTGGGACTATACCTCCCATACTGGGTATTCTGGTTAGAGATAATGGGAGTGGTAATCCAGTACCATGTAGAGCAGTGGTTCCCATACTTTGGTCATCTAGATGTTTTGGACTCCAGCTTCCAGAATTCCTGATTGTTGTTCAAACTGGCTAGGGCTTCTGGGAGTTAAAATCCAAAACACCTGGAGGACCAGAGTGTGGAAAACAATGATCTAGAGGATTACACAACCCCTAGCTATCCATGGTGGTAGAATTCAAAGACATAGCTGTGTAAGTCTGGAAAATCAGTGTGCAAAGGGAACCTTTAAGGTAACTGAAAGAAAGAAGCTGGTAGCATGTGCTTTTGTAGACTTGAGCCTACTTCCCCAGCTGCTCCTGGAGTATCCTGGCCCATGTAAACAAGACCTGTGATGCATTGATACATTCATAGGCATGGAGGACCAAGCAGATGGCAGGGCCCAGTCCAGACATTGGAAGTAACTAGACAGAAACTACTATTATCTTTAATTGGTCTCCCCTTTTCCCACAAAATATATCCAAGATATGACTACATTACATTATACTTGTGGCTTAAGAAGGAAAAACTTCCCTTTAGCAATGTAAAAGTAATTGTAAAGCAATTTTCATAGGCACCAAGTTATGCTCTTATTAAATTGTAGGAGAAAAATATTACATAGTTCAAGTGCTGGTTGGTGTTTCTGCTTGCCTTTTCTGTTGTGGGATGAACAGGAGGATAGTGATTCTATATCCCAGGCTTGTAACATTTAGTTTTGCAAGTAACTGAAATTAACTAATGTGATTACTTCCGAGAAAGGGAAGAGTTACTGTTAAAATTACTGCAAGTAACTAATTGGGAGGCCTTGGAAAGGTAACTGTAACTTTTGAAAAGCAACAGCTTTCCACACTCCAGGGAAGTCATTCTTAACGTTCCTACAAGCTTTTAAGCAATTATTTAGAATATCCCATCCTTTGGACTAGCTTAGTTATGGGGACTGATGGAAACAGTTTTATGTGAGAAAAAGAATTGCTTTGCCAGTCTTGAGGGCAATCTCTTCATAGTCTAACAGTGCTTCATTGTTCTTGAGGAAGGCAGGGTTGTTCCCTTTAAGCCTTTCTTTTGCCCAAAGATTATTTACTTCTTAATGCCCTGACCTTGACTTCTGCGCAACTGCTCCTAAAGCTCATGCAATATCCCCAGACAATGGCAACGATTGCTAGGCTCTTCCAGTGACGTCACTGATCTCATTAAACATATATAGTTGACTTGGCTCCAGAAGACAAAAAACAACACCTAATTATTAAATGCAGCCTTAGTGGAAAACAGAGGGCTTTGTTGAGAAGCTGAGTAAATAAGCAGGAAATGTTTGGTATGAATACAAAAATCGTACTTGAAAGAATTGCTGCAATGCGGCAAGTAATTGCCACCAGGTATGTTGTCCCTAAAATAACAAGAAAATGTTGGGTGTTTTCAATTACATCCACTTTTGGAAGATGAGGTCCTAATTCAATTCATATCGTTGTTGTTGTGTGCCTTCAACTTGTTCCCAAACTATGGTGAACCTACCGCGACCCTATCATGGGGTTTTCTTGGCAAGATTTGTTCCTAGGCCTTTGTCCATAAGATTCATACCTTTGCCTGTCCCTGAAGCTGACAGAGTGAGACTTGCCCCAGATCATCCAGTGGGTTTCCATGGCCGAGCAGGGATTTGAACACTGTCCTCCAGAGTCTTAGTCCCACTACACCATGCTGGCTCATATTGATATAAGATGGCAATATATTTGAGAGCCGGCATGTTATAGTGATTGGAGCATTGGACTAGGACGCTTGGTTCAAATCCTTGCTCAGCTGTGAGCCCACTGGGTGGCCTTGGGCAAGTCACACTCTCTCAGCCTCAGAGCAGGGCAAAGGCACATCCCCTCTGAACAAATCTTGCCAAGAAAACCTCATCATAACCATATGATAGAATGACTTGGCACACAACAACACAACAACTCTCTCTCTCTCTCTCTCTGTGTGTGTGTGTGTGTGTGCGCGCGCGCACGCGCGTAAAAGGTTTGGATCTGTGTATTACTTTGGGAAGTAATACACAGATCCAAAGCAAATCAAGAGTTCTCCAAAACACTGTTTTGAATTCAGGGTCACCTGAAGATGAGTGATTTTGAAGGATCTCAACCTTTTACGCGTTCATTTGGAGATTTCAAATTTGGTGGCACAAACAGATGCTTTCAAAACTAGTTCTTTTCAGGTGGCGGAAAATACCAGCAGTTAAAAAGGGATGGGGAGAAAATTAGCATAGTATCGAAACAACCTCCGTTTATTTTAAGAAATGATGAAACAGATGTAATTATAATGAATGAATCACAAAACAAATTGGGTCGGATAATGAAACAAACACTGTTCTTCCACAAGCCGAGCAATGAATTTCCTTGAGTACCTCAGGGACATAACTCTCTCAGCCTAACAGCCTTATAGATTGTTCTGATAAAAGGATAAGTTGACTAGTGAAAGATTTTAAATATTTGTGACAAAAAAAATCCTTAACTTAAATAGAGATGCAGTTTAATATGGTATTCCTATCAGAACATATAACAAATGAAAGGGGAAACCTGATAATTTTGCAGTAGTTTGGCTACAAAATTATCTTTTCATTCCCGATTAGTAAATTTGTCAACTTAAAAAAAAAAAAAAACATTCACTAGACTCTCTGTCTTAGTACTTGTCCATACATTATCTTCAGTTAACTTTGAGAAAAGTTGTCAGATGTGTAGGAAGCCTAGAAACAATTAGCTCAGTGTGCAAAATGTCTGTCTCTGAATAACCACCATGTCAATACAAAACAGGACTTAATGGACTTCAGTCTGACTAATTTTTAGCTGACCAAGGAGAATGAATGGGAGCCAAGACATTTAGCTTTTTTAAAAAGTTGCAAAGTAGTTTTCAGTAGGGCATAAACCCAAGTTACCTCAGTTGATTGTGGGATAGTTTGGGGGTCAGCCCTCTCAAGAAAGCATTGGAAGCTACCATAGACTTGATTTTATTTTTAGACATCTGCCATCACGGTCCAGGAGGGAAAGGACAGTCTTTGCAATAAATTTTGTGTCATGTTGTTATTGTTATCCCCTAAGACTATTATGGGCCCTCTAAGTTACAACACAATACTGGAGAGAGGAATTTATTCTGTGCTTTGTGTCCCATATACAGTCTGCCTTCCACATTTGCTGGAGTTAGGAGCACAGGGGCCCCATGAAGGTGGAAAAGCCATGAATAACCTTAAGGGTTATTTAAACCATATTTATCACACACAAAAGAATGACCCACAGATCCAATCCACAGTGGGTGCCTTCAAACAAATGAGGTTCCTTCACAAAGCAGAAGCAGGTAGCTGGCAGGGCTTGTTTTTGCCTGTACTGCTGCCCAATGCCATTTTTACAGGGACTAAGAAGCCTTTCCATATGTTCACATTCTCTTCATCTTACAGTTTCTATTTTAAAAAGGTAGAGGGCACCAGTGGAGTTGGCAGCAAGTAATCCGTGAATAATCAAACCCACAAAAGTGAAACCTGCAAATGTGGAGGGATTACTGTATTCTACAATCTATATGTGCTGGCTAAAATTGCCTCAGATACTCAGTCTGAGCATGCATCTAGCAAGGTGTAGTATGTGTGTATATGTACAATATATACCAGGCTTAATCTGAAGCACTATATTCCCCAAAGATTTTCCATATCTTGGATCAAATATTGATTAGAATAGAGAATGCAGTCAAGAAATCAGAAGAGTAGGAATGGGAAAGGCAGCTATGGAAGAACTAGGTAAGATCCTATAGTGTAAAGATACACAATGTCCGAACCATTGTATTCCCCATCACCATGTAAGGATGTGAGATGTGGACAATGAAGAAAGTGTATAGGAATAAAATCAACTCAAAATAAATGAGATGTGATGTTGAAGAAGAGTGCTGAGGATACTGTGGATGGCCAAAACAATAGACAAATGGGTCCTAGAATAGATCCAACTTGAACTCTCCCTGGAAGCCAAGATGACTAAATTGAGGCTGTCATAGTTTGGCCATATCACGAGAGGCATGGCTCATTAGAAAATACAATAATGCTAGAAAAGGTGGAGGGAAATAGAAAATGAAGAAAATTGCATGCCAGATGGCTACACTCAGTCAAGGAGGCCATAGGCCTGAATTTGCAGGGCCTAAGCAGAGCAGTGGAGGATGGGTGTGTGTGTGTGTCTTGGAGATGTTTCATCCACAGGGTCACCATGAGCCAAGGTCGATTCTAGGGCAGTTAATAACAACAACCCTGTCTGGGTTTGAAGATCTTCAAGGCAGGCCCTTCCTTCATTCTCACTGCCCTTATTGGTACATTGAAGAAGACATAAGAGAGGACCTTCTAATTGGATGCTCTTAGGTTATGGCCCTTCCTTCCAATGGAGACATGTCTGGTTGTTTCTTTGTTGTCCTCTTGTCAACAGACAATGGCCTCTCTATTCCAGGAGCCTTTCCTCAACGCACAGACTACTAAATGGGGGTGCTGTGCCCCACCCTTGGCTATGCTTTTAAATTGTATTTAATTCAGTTCTTGGAATATGGTAACATTTAAAATGTTGCTTTACCATTATTATTTACTTTGCTTTAGTTGTATCTGTTTAAACGTTTAGTTGTATCATGCTGTTAAGCCATCTTGGTTCACAATGTTATGAGAAAGGCGGGATATAATTAAAATACAAAGATAATGGCTTTCCCAAATTATTGTTTACTATCTCATGTTCAGCACTAGGACAGTGTGCCAATTTATTCATGGCTATGCCACTAGATAGGTAAATGATACTACAGTGGTACCCCGGGTTACGAAATTAATTCGTTCCGCGGTTAATTTCGTAACCCGAAATACCTTCGTAAGCCGAATTCCCATAGGCGCTAATGGAAAAATAGCTCTCTCCGGCGCATTCGTATCCCGGGGTACCACTGTATTTTAAAACAGTTGTTTTGTTCACACACAAAAAATATTTAGATACTGAGCAGAAAGGTAAAAGTTTTATTTTATGTAGAGAATGGCTTACTATGGACTATTTCAAGATTCCATTTAACAGCTTGGTAGATGAACTCATCAAACTTGTGGCTTGTAGAGATTTAAGATATGGAAAGCAACTTTTTATTTTGCACATTATCCAGCATAACTCTGTGTCATAGCACATAGGAGGGATGACATGCCAAGTGCAGTCACGCACTAGATGAAAATTTCAAAGTTGTTTTGAAGGTTGCAAATGGGATTTAAAGGTGAGAAACTTCTCCCTTGTTACTCACCAAGATGAAAGTGCTCAATTTTCACTCCATATACCCCTCCTCAATAGGAAAAAAGAAGAGACTATCAGTAGTTTCAAATGTATAAAATGCACAATGTAGTTGCTCTTCATATCTGTAATTCCCCTACGGATAAACATTTTAATCAGATGTTTTTGTACCGCTAAAGATTTTTCATTTGATTTACAACTTGTAGGAGGGAGTTGCAGCAAGTAATCAGGGAGAATGCCAGGAGGAGGACAAAAGAAAGGTGAAACATAGCGTTAATAATTTAGTTTCAATAACCTTAAAAGGTTTGCCAGTCACTTTTAACCTTGCATTTTTTATACTTAAAAAAGAGGTCCAGCTACTGAACTGAATCATAAAAATGTTTTATTTAATTTGCAAACCATTTGTCTTAGTTCAACTACAAGCAAACTGAAGCATCTGGTTAGAGGGAAAAGATTAAAACATGCACAGTTTTTCAGTTTGAGTGTCTAGCACTTTAAGTCACTGTTATGAACATCCACTTCTATGAACATGAAAGAGAGGATAGTTTGAGTTAATAGGGAAGTCTCCTACTTCCATTCTCTGCCAAGCAGAGAGAAATCAATATAGATCAAAGGAAGAAACCCAGGATGGGAAGAGTCTGAAAAACCTTCTTGTGAAACCAGCATAAGAACTACCAGTCACCTAATTAGTCAGGAAAGAAGTACTCACAAAACAATGGCTAGCACCCTATTACTTAGCTATGATGCCATAAGCTAGAAATGGGTGTTGTGACTGCTTACTATTCTCATTTGCAATTATGGCACTATTGCGAAAATACCCTGAAACTCACCTGAAAAGTAGCCTGTGGTGGCAGAGGTCTGTGGTGCTGCTGAGTGGGGTGCTGCAGAACAACTAGCCCATTCCCCCATCCTGCAAGAGATCACATCACCCTGCAGCACCTCACTCAGCAGCAGCACAGGCATTCATTGCTCCAGATGGCTGACTTGTTTTTAAAGTGGGTTTCAGGATTTGGATGGTTATGAATGCAAAGCCAGAGTATGTCACTATTGCCAGTCCAAGTGATCATCTCATGATTCCTATTTCGAATTGACCTGCACAAACACATGCACGCACAATATTCTGGTACCCCATTCTGCTTCCAGTAGCACAACACAGGGGACCTAACATTACAAAAATTGCAAAACAACCATGAGGTGTGTTTGCATGTGTGTTTGGGTCTCTGAGGAAGTAGACTCAAGTCTAGGAAAGCTCATGCTACCAACTTTTATCTTTCCATTAGTCTCAGATATAGGTACCTTTGTGTCTGTGTCAGTGTCAATATATACATTTGTTGTTGTTGTGTGCATTCAAGTCATTTCCAACTTATGGTGACCCTAAGATGAATCATTCATGCAGTTTTGTGGCAAATTTCTTCAGAAAGAGTTTACAACTGCCATCTTCTGCAGATCTTAAAAAAAACCTCAGGAAAAAACCAAACAATATCTATTATCCCAAATCAAGTGGGGGTTTTGGCACACACCCTCTCCCAATACCTTAAGTGGCTGCATTCAGGATGTATGTGAACAATGGAGATTTAGCCTGGATTCATTCTGGATTATTTTCATAGTGTGAATAACCCCCTAGAATCCTACTGCAGCAGTCAAAGCACTTGCTGACTCTTTCTAATCAATTTATGCTAAACTGAAATGTTTGAATGTAGGCCAGAAAGGAGATTCACAGATGGGAATGAAATACCTCCTGTTCAGAAAGATTGTGAATTATTTCTAATATAACACTTTTTGTGACTCTCCCTGCTTAAGCAGAGCACTTAATGCAACCCCAAGGTTGGCCCTTAAAACTGAATGTGCACTTTCTTTGTATCTTTTCACAGACTTGGGTGCAGCTTGCATGCTCACTGGGAATCAGTGGGAGGTGTAAACAAAGCACTCTATCAATGCCTCAAGTAATTTAATTCCATGGGTTCCAGCTGACCCATGTTATATACTAGGTCAAGTAGAGGTGAAACTGTTGTCATCATATTTATTTTGCTGACCCTGTGCCCACCCCAGTTCGTCTGAGAATGCCACAATGAGGTTCAATTACTTGATGCTAAGATCTATGGTGTCTTAATTTGCCACCTCTCTTCCCTCCCCACCTCTCCTCTAGAGATTTGATTAGGTAGCAACACAAAAGTGGCTGAACCTTTAGGGATAAGGGTCTAGGATGAAAGTACTCTCAAGTATTCATTGCATTATCTTTTTAAAAGGTGGGGGAGAGAATAAGAAGAATGCTTTGCAGTAAATAACTTAGAACCTGCCCTAGTTCAAACTAAAACATGCCAACAAATGTGGAAAACAAACATTGGCTCACAGATCTGAAACACTCAATATACATTATGTTCCTCAAGAAAAGAGGACAGCAGGGATTGCAATAACTACAGGACCACTGCACCAATCTCCCATGCAAGCAAAGTGATGCACCAAAGAATTTCAGAAGAAAATCACCCTGGGTTTTATAGATTATAGCAAAACCATTACTAATGTACATCATGAAAAACTATGGATTTCTCTTAAAGAAATGGGTGTGACATAATGTTTTATTGTCCCAATGCATAAACAATACTCAAGACACGAGGCTATCATCAGGACAGACTACAGAGAAAGAGAATAGTTTTCAATTAACAAGAGGCAGTCAGACAGGACTGCATTTTATCACCCTATCTGTTTAACTTGTACGCTGAAGATATCATACATAAAGCAGGATTAGAATCTGAGGAAGGAGGTATTAAAAGTGGAGGACGGAACATCAGCAATTTAAGATGTGTAGATGGCATCATACCACTAGCAAAAAATAACAAAGACATGGAACAATTACTGGAAAAAATCATGGAAGAAAATGCAAAGGCAGGTTTACTGCTGGACATTAAGAAAATAAAAAATAAAGACCACAAATGATTTTTGTTGTTGTTGTTGTTGCTGTTGTTGTTGTTGTTGTGTGCCTTCAAATAGTTTCTGGCTTATGGTAACCCTAAGGTGAACCCGTCACAGGGTTTTCAGGTGTACAATTTATATAACTTTAAAGCATGTAACAGACAATAAAATAGTGAAATATTTTCCATACTTCGCCTCAGTCATTAAATAGAATGGAAACTGCAACCAAGAAATCAGAAAGCCAGGACCTGAAAGGGCAGCTATACAGGAACTAGTCAAGCTCCTGCAATGTAAAAATCTTTCACTGAACATTAAATTTAGGATGGTCCATGCCACTGTATTCTTCATTTCTATGTATCATTGTGAAAGCTGGACAGTGAAGAAAGTGGATAGGAAGAAAATCAACTGCTTTGAAATGTGGTTGTTAGATAAGAGTTTTACAGATACTTTGAACAGGTTAAATGACAAATAAATGGGTCCTGGAGAAAATCAAGCCTGAATTCTCCCTAGAAGACAAGATGATTAAACTGAGACTGTCCTACTTTGGGCATCATGAGAAGGTGTCACTCTCTAGAAAAAACAGTAATGTTTGGTATGTCTTTGGT
>NC_056527.1:18637977-18716006 GCF_019175285.1 Sceloporus undulatus
ACGTCTGTGTCATGTCTTTTTAGATTGTAAGCCTGAGGGCAGGGAACCGTCTAACTAAAAGACTGCATGTACAGCGCTGTGTAAATTTACAGCGCTTCATAAATAAAGGATAATAATAATAATAATAATAATAATAATAATAATAATAATAATAATAATAATAATAATAGTATGTTAGAAGGCACTAGGAAGAGAAGAAAACAATATTCCAGAAGGATATCCTCAATTAAGGAAGCCAAAACCCAGAGTCTGTAAGATCTGATTTGGAGGTCTCTCATTCGTAGGGTTGCCATAAGTCAAAGTCGACTTGATGGCAGTTAACAACAGCAAGCAGTGTAAATTGTCTTGGTGCTTATTTTATGTTGGTAAATTGGAGACAGCCATGGAGAATTCTCAATGCATTCATGTATTTGTGCATGCTTCTATATTAGCATGGTAGATGCAGAACTTAGATTTCCCAGAATCTCTCATGGTGGCTGGAGCATTCTGAAAGTTGCAGTCTGAAAGAGCAACTTTTCCAAGCTCTTTCTAGATCTGTTCCAGTTCAGAAATGCCAGTGAAAAAATCTAACTGCTTAGTAATTGTCTCCCCTCCCATGATGAGCACATTCCACATTATAAATTGCTGTTCAAACCACAGGTTATTAAATGCAGTTTGGAAAGATAGCTAATGTAGTCAAAATGTTGCCAGGCAAAATTTAATGTAGGCACCCTTTCTCAGGCTATCAGATTTGAACTGCAGTTTACATGATCCTTCCTGTGACTACACAGTCCCGGATGGTATGTATATAGGGGCTGTCAACAGCCTTTGTAGAGAATTATTAATGCTATATATAGCTCTTGGCTATGGCTGAACACAGCACTTAAAGATATTGTATGATGTCTGTATTTAAACTGAAACAAGCAAATGAAATACACTTTTAAAAAGTGCTAAAATCAGGATTGTTCCTGCTCTGGGTGCATCATAATGGATATGAAAGTTCTGACTTCCTAGTGATGTCATACTTTCAAATGGCCTCTATAAGAGTTATTTAAATTGACTTACTGATTTGGCAAGCCTGTAAGACAAAAAACAAGTTTATCTTTCCCTTGTCTATATCAGTATGTCTGTTCTTAAAGGAATTGGGAAACGTGGCAATTGCTACTAGCCCATGGTGAAATCATTATAGCTTGGAAGAGAGTTGGAAGACTCTTTCATTTCTAGCCCAGTGCCTTAAGCATAGGATCTGTCTTTCTTTCTAAACAAGTTTACACTTGTTCCCCAGTGATAAAGTGATTGTCAGCCATGTTAAAGATTGGTTGTGGTCTGAAGCCATTAATTCTATTTTCAGAGTGAGTAGCAAGCAAATAGTTGGTCAGCCATGGGACTTGATTTGTCCCTTAGAATTGTCTGGTACCTTGAAAACCTGAGGGAAGAAAAACTGTTTGGATTTACTCCAGATTAAATGAAAAGATCTCTGGGAAATTTTTGATCTGGAAGAGTTGTCAGTGAACTATGATGCTCTCTCGCTCATTCTCTCCCCCTCAGTTTAAATCTCTCTTTCTTTCTTTCTCTCTCTCTCTTTCTCTGTTTGTACCCCTACCCCCTCCAAACACAGAGTGCCATATAGTATCCTATACTATGTACATATACAGCCAGTGCTGATACACTGATGCATTTGTTCTGACTTGAACATTACTTGAGGAGAGACGCTTAATGATTTGGAGTGTGTCTACTACCTGTGTCATAGTGGAATTTCACTGTATCCAAATACTTAGCTAAGTCATTTCTGTTATGGGATGAATAAGAGTGAAAATGGGATTATATGGGTTATGCACAGTATCAGCATTTCTGCTAATCATTTCATCATTTTCAGACAAGAATTATGTACGTAAGCATGCACAACTTCAAAAAGAAAAATAAGAGTGCAGAAAGAAAGGAACTTTATTCGTATTCTCCCAGCAACCAGATACTTGTAGATGTAAGGGAGGCAAAAGATGGCAGTAGATACTTTGTGAAAATTAGGCAGAGGCCTGTTTTAAGTAGGATGTGTTAGAGCAATTTTTTAATTCTGAGATAGAAACTGTAGCAAGCAACTCCAAATCTGTTATTTCCTTGCTCACCTAGTAATAAACTTTGCCATGCTCTCCCCATGGATCAAGGCTGATTAACAACAGATTAACAAATATATAATGTTAATTAAAAATACAACATCAGTTAAAAACACATGCAAGTTTAAAAGGACAATAAAACTCATACATATTAAAACAATCCAAATTTGAAATTCATCATTTAAAAATCATTTGGATAGGCCTTCCAAAAGAGACTAATTTCAGTGCTGTTTTAAATTCGGAGAGTGTACTCAGCTGTCCTGTTTCCTCCTGCAGGTCATTCCATCATCTAGAGGCAGCTGAAGAAAAAGTCCTCTGGCTAATAGATGCTAACCTAGCAATAGCAATAGAATTTACATTTCTATACCGCTTCATAGTGAACTCAGCACACTCTCTAAGCGGTTTACAATCTAGGTCAGTTGCCCCCAATAAGCTAGGAACTCATTCTACTGACTTTATTCCTGTCTGACTGGAGTAAATGTCTGCCAGAATTACCTGAGTGTATGGAGTGGATTAAACTGGAGGAAGCAATCCTGTAGTTATAAGGAACAGAAGCTCTTGGGCCTAACCCAGTCTGCAGGGTCTGACAGGGCCTAGAAAGAGTGTGATGGCCCTTCAACAGTTCCCAAGCTACATATCTCTCGTATGAAGCAATTCCTCACTTCACTGTTGGTCTTCCCATTGAGAGATTGAAAAGCAGAAAGAATAATGCCACTGCTAGATCACAGATAGCACAGCAGTCCTCCTTGCTGATGAATGTGCACCCCATATTGTTCTGAATAGGAGAATGAATACATAAGATGCAGCTACAGATTTATGCCAGCATGCCCAGGCTCCTGTCTTCAAAAATATTAATAACAAGCTGGAATGTGTCCAGAGGATGGCAACCAAGATGATCAAAGTTCTGGAAATCAAGAGGAATGAATGAGGTAGCATGGTATGTTTAGCTTGGAGAAGTGAAGTCTGAGAGGTGACATGACAGCTGTCTTTAAATATCTGAAGGGATGTCATGTAGAAGATGGAGCAGGCTTGTTTTCTGCTACTCCAGAAACTAAAATGCAAACCAGTGGATTCAGATGACAAGAAAAAAGATTCCACCTAAACATTAGAAAGAAAGTCTTGACTGTAAGAGCTGTTTGTCAGTGGAGCAGATTGCCTGGGAGGTGTTCTTTGGTTGTGTATTTCGGCATAACAGCAGTTTGGACTGGATAGCCTTTGTGGTCCTTTCCAGCTCTAAGATTATATTACTCTAACTTCTGAATACAATCTGTGTAAAGTACATGCAAAATGTATGTAAGTAAGCTCCTTTCAGATGTTACAGTTCAATAGTATTCCTATGGTATTTAATCATATACTGGATTCACACTGATAGTTGCATAATAGCAGTAGCAAAGTATTTCTAAGTACAAGTTGAACTAAAATCCAGAATCTTCCAAAAACTAAAACGAAAGAGCTACTGACACCTTTGCTCTCTCTTGCTTCCGTGTACAAAAACTGTGGTTCATGCACAAAGTTATTAAAAATATTGAATAAAATTACTTTTAGATTAGGATCCCATCTCTAATATACAGTATTCCATTGTGTATGCATAAGCAAAATCCAAAATCTCCCCCCAAATTCTAAAACTTCCCCCAAAATTCTAATATCCCCCCCCCCCAAAAAAAATCCAGAACAATCCTGTATCTAATCATTTTGGATAAGGGAGATTCAATCCATAGTAAAAGTAGAATTATTTACATGGAAGAGTAACACGATTTATAGAGTAAAAGAAGTACAGTACAGTATAGGACAATTATTATGATCTTTGCAGTTTACTTTAATTAGGCACATCTATACAAATGTAACATACTGTAAAGTGTAGCTGGCTGGTCATGTTAAAACTGTCTTGTCCACTTCCACAACTTTTTATATTTCAAAGTATTTGGAAGTGCCTTGTTTACATTACTGCCACTTATAAAACATTTAGAAGGGCCAGTTGCTGAATAAACAGTCAAGGGACTGGAGGATAAGCATATCACCATCAGCTTCTTAAGAGTAAACTTTCCCAACGGTTTCCTTTCAGAAGGGGACTTCTGCAGTAAAACTGCAAACTCTGTGCTCCAAGATGAGATAGGCAGAATTAGATTAAGCAGCTTACTGTTGACATGTCTATTGATCTGGGTTCCGTACAGTTTCCTGCTGCTGCTAGCAGTAAGATTGCTGTATACAATAATATAGTGGCCTGGTTTATATGAAATTGGGGTCTCCAAGCATCAATTACTGCAGGAAGGCAGTGTCACTGGAAGATAAGGTTAAGCTGCTTGCTATGTTTAAGACTGCTGAAACTCAAGTAGCACATTTGCTGTCTAAATTATTCCATATACATTGGACAGTACTTATTCTCTCTCCTCCACCCAGCATTCTTGAGGCTACCCTATATTATTCCCATTTTCTAGCAAATCATCTTAAAAGCACAGTGTCTGGTGGTCTCTTTCTGCAGCTCTTTTGCTTTTGTCATAAATAAAATGGGTATTACTGAAAGGGACCTACAGAGTTTCAGTGTGTTTTGAATATGAAAGTCTTGAGGTGTTTCTGCAGTTGGTGCTCGGAACTATGTTTTAATGTTGGTTATTACCTTTAAAGCTCTACATAGTTTGAGGCCAGGTTACTTACAGGACCATCTCCTCTGGTATAATCCACCCTGTACATTCAGGTTCTCTGGGGGACATTTATTCCAGTCAGCCAGGAGTAGGCTGGCAACTGTTACCCAAAGGACTTTTTATCCAGCAACCCCTAGGCTGTGGAACAACTTGCCAGAAAAGATTTGACAGCAGCTGACTACGCTGTCCGAATTTAAAACAACATTAAATACCAGTCTCTTCTGGAAGGCCTATCCAGATGGTTTTAAATTAAATTGTGAATTTTAAACCATGATTTTAAAATATGGATTGATTGTTGAATATGTATTTGTCTTATATATTCTTTTAAAGGTCTCTTTAAAGGGATGTTATGTATTTTAACTGATGATGTGTGTTTGTAACTTGTTGTATGTTGTATATAAATCTGTTGCTGATCTCTACCTTGATCCATGGGGAGAAGAAGGAAAATGATGATGATAATAATAACAACAACAATATACAACAGCAGCAGCAGCATAGACACTTCCAATTAGACTGTAGATTTGCTTTTAAAACATTTCCATAATGTTGACTTATTGGTAATGAATGTTAATATTATTGAAATCAAAATGCCATTAGTGGTAGGGTTTTTCCACATGGGAAGCAGCCCTTTCAGAGAAAGGATGTGAAAATATCTGGATATGCAAGCTTTTCTGTCTCCATCCCCATTGCTCTCCATGAGCCAGAGCACTAATGAGATGGAGAGCTTGTTCTGCTCATGTATCCTACCCTTGTGATGTAAACCCTGCTCACTCAGAGGTCTAGACTGTGTAGGGAACCTACCCAAGGAGAGTGTGTTCTCTGGTGCAGACATTCCCCCCTGAACATGTGGATGCTGATAGCCCTGGTAATAATTTGAAGAACAGGATGGAGCTAAGAGAGGATTGAGTTAGTATGTTCAGCACCAGAATCTGTTCAACATTTATTTATGTGATTCTAATGGTGAGGTTGCTTTAAATATTAAAATAAGGTTCTGTTGTGGTTGCTGCCACTGATGGTGGTGACTTATTTCATTTATATTATATCTTTCCCCCAATACTGGGATTTACGGCAGTTCTAGAGATAAGTCTCAGTTTCCTAATTAAGAGTCAAAGTATTACATCCAGTGTTGACTGGTTTGGAACCATCATCTTTAGAACCTGGGGACAGCGTGGATATTTTTTGTTCTTGGTAATCGGTGAAGACTGAGTCTTTCCAAAAGTTTTTGTTCTAGTATTTTAAAGCATTGTGGGATTGTGTAATTCCTCTTCCTTCAAGCTTGTCCTTAAGATAATTGGGTTTTTGGATATTTCAAGACAAAATATCTAGTTTGACTAATATTGAGAGGAATGGGATAGTTCAATTCTTAACTTGTAATCATCCTTTATGACAAACTTTGGGGATGCCTAAGCATATTAGTAATGTCTGATAAATTAAATTATCATAGGCTTATCGTGGGGTTTTCTTGGCAGAATCTGTTCAGAGGGGGCTTGTCCTTGCCTTCCTCTGAGGCTGGGTGTCCAAGGTCACCCAGTGGGTTCTCATTGTCGATTGGGGATTAGAACTCTGATCTCCCAGTACAAAACACTACACCATGCTGGTACAGTCAGCCCTTCTTATACACAGATTTTTTATACACGGATTTAAGCATACACGGTTTGAAAATGTTCCAAAAAAGTATAAATTTACCGTGATGTTCCATTTTTTATTAGGGACACCATTTTGCTATGTCATTATACTTAATGGGACTTGAGCATACACGGATTTTGTTATACACGGGGGATCTTGGAACCAAACCCCAGCGTATAACAAGGATCCACTGTACTCTTCTGATAAATACCCACAATATAGACTTATTATATAATTATTTTCACATGGAGAAATAACTGATTGATGTTTCATGAAACAAATGAAAGCATTGAATGATAGGCATGTCAGAGTCAGTACAGGCTGGTGCATCTCAGTGGGGATGGTTCTGCTCTGGGTTTTGGTCTGAAATTTAAAAGAACTTTAAAAGAGCTATCCAAGATGCTGAATCTGTTTTGGCTGTTGGGTCCATCTACTTTGCTAACTCTAAAGTTCTGCCAAAAACTTGAAAAGGATTCACCATCCCAGAGACAATAAAACCACCAGCAACCTCTACCCATAATATTTTTTTAAATACATACAAGAGAGTTTCTCTGATAAGTATTTTTAAAAACTAATTTGCAGTTGACCTTCATGTAGACCAACAACTATTGTTCTGATTTAAGTATTCCAAAGGAAATTAACTTATAAAAATAATATTGGCACAACAAATTCCATTGTTTGAGCATTACAACTGTGCATCATTACAAAAAGATGTGAACTGTAACCCCAATGAAAGGGGGGGGGGAATTAAGTATGAGATTTGAGCTTGTTACCACATTTCTGATGAATCTGTGCTCTATATACTTTTATCATAGCATAGTCTGACTGCAATCAAGTGCAACCCAAGAAGAAGCACAATGCTTTGTTCACAGTACAATTGAAGAATCCAGATGTACAATCTGACTACAAGGATTTTCAACTAAGATGTGTCTAAATAATTTACATTGGGAGTTTAACTTTTTTTTTTAACAAAAGGCACAGCAACATATGTTGGACACAACTATTTGTGAATCTCAGAGGTGCTACAGGATTCCCATATGCCTTTTTAATTCTAAAACAGATTAACATGGCCATCTTTTTGAACACATAGGAAACAGATTTTCATTTGCATTTCAGGACATGGTTTGGAAAATTAGTTTACCCAAAATTATGTGAGTAAACATCAAATTAATTTTGATTAAAATAAAGCTTTCTATAGAAAAAGCAACATTTATGCACAGAATATAATGGCTGAGTTCCTGCATCATAGTTTGCGAAGTGTAATGGTCTGCACTCCTGTGGAATTCCTGTGCCCCGAAGGCAGTTGCTAAGCCCCAAGAATGCCTTCACGGCTTGTTTACTGATTGGGGAAGGAAGAAAGGAAGTGATCAGATCACTGGCTACACAGTATTGTAGTCAGGATGGGGTCTGCCTGGTCACCTTCCTTGCTCTGGCCAGTAGAAATGATCTTTGCAGTGTTCCCCCAGACAGTGGTTTCCCTGCCCCTGGTGTCATCCAGTGCAATGTGGGGCTTCCAAGCAGGGGGCGAGGCTCCAGGCAGGGGCAGGGATTTCTTGGGGTAGCTGCCAAAACAGCATGTATGTTACTTCTCCACTGCTGCTGCTACAGCAGGACACTCTCCTCATGAGGAAACCAGTGTGGAGCAGCGGGATTGGGAGGGCTGTGCCCAGCCTTCTGCTTGGCTGCTGCACCATCATTTGCTTCAGGAGGCAGGGGCCCCACAGCAACAGGGGTGGGAGGGCAACATTCAGTCCTCTCCTTCGCTGCTATAGTGATTATTCTCATGAAGAAAGTGGCACCAAGGCAGCGGGTTCAGGAGGGCCACACTTGGCCATCTCCTTCACTGTCATGTCATCGTTCTCCTCACGGGGAAGAACAGCAGCAACAGTGCTGTGCTTGGCTCTCGCCTTTGCTGCTGCATCGTATTTTCATGAGGAGAGTGGCGCTGCAGCAGCAGGGGCAGGAGGGATGCAGAGGAGGCATTTGTTGAAGTGGTCCTCACCCCCCCCCCCAGCTGAGGGAGGGCCCAACTGGGTGTCACCCCTCTTCTGGGATGTCACTCGGTGCAGGCCACACCACCACACACACACACACACACACACACCTCAGTGGTCACAGAGCTTGCCAACCACAGGGCAGAGGGGTGGACATTGCAGGAGGAGCTAATAAAGAACTCCTTGTGAAACATAAAGACACACACACACAAAAAACCCCTCATTTCATGCATGTGTGTGACCAACAGGATTCTAGGCAGTGTATTTTTTTGCAAAATACAATGATTCCTATCCAAAAACGTTGCATGCAGAAAATTGTGTACTTTTAGATACTGGGGGGAAAAAAACTGGCCCAGAAGTCAGTATTTCTGCACAGGAATGAATCTATTTATTGCAAAACGCATTGCCTCTTCTTCCAAAATCTTGCTTTTTGTACTGAAAATGTATTTTTTTAATCCAAAACCACAATTTCTGTAATTAGGAAATTCATATTTTTGCACAACTGAATTTTCTTCAAGTCCCAAAGTATGAATGATACTCAAATATTGTGCAGAAACCCCCATATTTCCACAGAATGGGAAGAGAATAGCTGATTTCTTTTCACTGTTGTATGCAATCACATGCTCTCAGCATCCTTTGAACAAATCTTGCCATGAAAACTTTGTGATAGCCTTAGGGTTGCCATAAGTTGGAAACAATTTGAAGGCACACAACAACAACAAGAACATGCAGAAACAAAATAAACAAAGATTTACATGGTGGGATATTAGAAGTGGGATAGCAGAAGTCTAGAAAGGGCATGGGGACAACATTCTGAAAAACATTCTCTTTACATCAGAGAAAAGAAAATACTACCATTATCCGTCAAGACATCCACCAGTTCTATTGATGTAAATGCAACATCTATTTCCCTAGATGATTCAATTCATTAAATTGATCAAGTAATAATGTTTTTGTATCGAACAGCAGGCGAACAAGGCCAGTTGTAATGAATATTGAAACAAAGATGTAAGAAAAACTTGGGGAAGCTGTTTTCTGTTTCCAAAGCTTGATAAGATGCCAGTATGGCATTCTTTCTAACAGGCTTCTAAATCTCTCTCTGTCATTGTTGTCTCTCACTTCTGATATTCATTAAAAATAGTGCAGTATTTTATGAAATAAAATACTTGTAAACTATGGCATAATTTTGGGGAATGAGACCATATCTGATGGCTGGAATGCTTAACCAAATGTGCATATGGGTTGGATGGCATTGACTGGGCGGTGAAAACTTCACTTAGGGTGCATCTGCACTGTTGAAATAATGTCATTTGACACCACTTTAACAGTCATGGCTCCTTCCTACAGAATCCTTGGATTTGTTGTTTTGTGAGGCATTAGCACTCTGGCAGAAGAGGTTGAAGACCGTATCACATTACAAATCCTAGGATTCTATAGGATGGAGCTACTACACTTAAAGTGGTGTTAAATTACATTATTTCTGCAGTGTAGATGCACTCCAGGAAAAAGAACACTGTTCTGGAGTACTGGTTGGCTGATTGAATGGTATGGCTTCAGATACTTTGCCTAAAGCATTTTAGATACATTTCGCAGTCCCCAACCAAAAGGACACAGAAATGTATGAAAGCTTTGATCATGTTTACATCTCTTCATCATGCTGAATATGACAGTCTGGGGACAACGTGCATGATATTCAAGTCATGTTGTTTGCACAGTTGTTTGAGATAGAATGGAAGAGAAAAGGTCTGCAGACATTCAAGCTAGGCTCTGCTCTGATGATTTTAAGTTTCACCCGCAGTAATCCCTAGGCACACTGGGAAGAAGACAAACAGAAAGAGTTGGCTTTCCATTTAAAAAAATGTACTTCAGAACTGTCTCCTGGGAATTACAGAACTTAGGGTTTAACACATTTTGAGGACATCATGTTAGGGAAGACTGATGTAGTAGCACTCTTCCAAGCATTGGGGTGAGAAATGAGATGTAGTGCATACCTAGAGCCACAGGAAGCACTGACTAAAGATATATGTAACTAATATGCTCAGTGCCTCCAGCAATTAGAGATAATGTTGATTACTTTGATGTGTGTGTGTTTTTAAAATTGCCAAGTTATAATTATGTTTGTAACCCATTAAAAACAGAGAAGCTTTGACCTGTTGAGTAGAGACTGATACCAAAAGACAACGGTGCATAATCTGTAAATTCTCAAAGCATGATCATGTATTCTGTCAACATGGGCTTGGGGGGGAGGGGTTATCTTTTAATGAAAAATTAATTGGTGTTATTCCTTTTTTGTGTATGGATGGCAAATGGAACGTCTGCAGCGGACAGGCATTTAATAAATAGTGTTTGCTGCAAATGGAGATTAAAACTAGAAGTTCAAAAGCAACATTTAGACCACTGCCCAGGGAACCTGATCTGTAAAATTAATTGACAGTTAAAGTTTTTTGTTTGATCTCTGGCTTAGACTATTGTTGCATTTGGATTTCAGTTTTATGCATTATCTACATAGAATTGTCATGCTGGGATCTTGGCCTTGATTCTGAATTTTATTTATTTATTTATTTTAGCAACTGTAATAGGTCTTTGAAACTGCCACATTCTACACTCCTTATCTCTCTTTCTCTCCATTTGTAAGATCCTCCTGTCTGTCAACTCTTTGGGGTTTTCTTAACATCTTACAGTTCTTATTTCCATATGCAGTTAATCAAGGGAGCCAATCAGAAGAGAGGCGGATTAACGCAAGATTAATTAACACAGGGTAGAATTAATCTTGTCTGTTTTTCCATTAATTATCTCCATTGTTGTTGGAAAAATGTAAGCAACCAGTGAAGGAGCTCTCCATCCCTCATAAGTAGACAGGCTGAGGTTCTAAGACAGTAGACAATCATGTGCCCTCCCTGCAATTAGCCCAAAGATGGAACAATATCTTTTCTTTACATTTCAAAAGGCTTAATAACAATCACTTAAATTATCCTCTTGATCTCCTAATTCCTTTACATTGGACAAGGGTAGAAGTTGGTTATCCAGGCATGAGGTGGCAGCCCAGGTGGACACTCAAGCAGCCATACTTCTACTCTCCTTTGCTAGATTCTCTACAAATATTTCCTGCCCTCTCTATCTGAGAGCAAAGTAGACAGGACACTATTCATGCTATTTGGAAACAAGGATTATGTAAACAGTTTATGAAAGACAAAAGAAATTGCACATGTGGGATTCCTTCCTGATCCTTTAACCCTTTGCAACCTGCCGCAGACCCAGAGTGGATCAGTCCCTTTACATTTGCTGTTTGCATGAAGCATGGGGATAAAGTCTCATTTAACCCAATGGTGTCATTTCTAGCTCGGCCCAAACAAAGCGTCTTTCAATCATTAGATGACTGATGAAAAGTATTAAATTTCTTGCTACTAAGTCTCATTGCTGTGTGAGAGCAAACTGTCCAGAAAGAGTGAACAATTAAGACAAGATGGAGATTTTACATCAGTTGTAGCATGTATGAATAAGAAGCACTATGATTTTAGCAATGATTCTGCCAATTCTGATTTCAAACTTTGTTTTTTGTAGCCTCCAAATATTGGCTACGCATTCGCACAACCTTTTTAAATTGAAATGAAATTTAAGTATATTGTCTGCTGCTTTCTGAGAGTGTAGAATGGAAGTAATATAACAAAGGGCACCCAATTGCTGTGGAAATGTTTGAATGTACTCCTTCATTGACATTTCAGGGAGATGCTTACTTTATATTCTAACTTTGTCTTTCACACAATGAAAGGAGAAAAGAGAAGTAACTGCTCAATTTTTAAGAACCACATTTGGTAAGATAAAGGACCCTAAAGGTTTATCAAGGTCTTTATTAAGTTTGTATGACTGGCCATCAATATATATTCCTTCAATAACAAAAAGTAAAGCAAATAAAATATTTAAAATGCAATGGGCAATAAAGGAAAACAGAAAGCAATAAAATATAGGAAGCAAAACAAAAAGAACATTGTACCTTTCCTTAAGCACATATAAAACAATTAGAATTCCTGCCAGAAACACTAAGACATTAAGAGCCCAAGAAATATTTTCAACACAGCTTAAAAAGCTTATGTCAGAAAGGAAATATTATTTGTGTTCAGCTAGTATCTCTGAGGTTGGGGCTATTCCATAGCTTGGATATAAGCACTGACATTAATAGCCACCTCCCTCACTACCCGTGGGAAGACATATGAAGCAGGAGGCCCTGGAGAGAATCTTAAGGTTCCAGGAAAATACAGGGGAAAGTGTGTAATCTGATTTCAAGCCATTATTGGCTTTATAGACTAATACCAACAGATGATTATTATGGATGCTCATTCAGCCTTGTGTTAAAAGCCTACAAGTCCAAGAACTTAATGGTTCCCATGCTTCTCCTCTGCCCCAACAAAAGTATAACAACTCATGAGATACAGAGGTTTTTAAAAATACATAACAATCTTTTTGTCACGGCATACTTTAAAACCATGCAATCTTAATTCCTGTTGTTTGTTGTTGTTAACTGCCCTTGAGTCAGCCCCAATTCATGGCAACCCCATGGATAAGACATCTCCAAGCCCCCCTATCCTCCAGTGGTCCTAGCTCAATGACATAACCTCCCCTATTAAGTATGTTCGTCTGGCATATGGTCTACCTCTCTTTCTACTGCCTTCCACCTTTCCAAGCAGTAATGCCTTTTCAAGTGAGTCATGCCTTCTCATGATATGGACAAAATACAACAGCCTCAGTTTCAGCATCTTGGCTTCCAGGAGGATTTCTGTTCAAGGACCCATTTGTTTGTCTTTTTGGCTGTCCATGGTATCCTCCGCACTCTTCTCCAGCACCACATCTCAAATGGGTTGTTGTTATTATTATTATTATTATTAACCTTTATTTATGAAGCGCTGTAAATTTACACAGCGCTGTACATGCAATCTTTTTAGTTAGACGGTTCCCTGCCCTCGGGCTTACAATCTAAAAAGACATGACACAGAAGAAGAAGGGAGTGGTGGAGGGAAAGGGTAAGAGGTCCAGCAGTTCCTCTCTACCTCCGAGGCCTGGACCAAGGCAGATGGACTGGAGGGAGGGCTTGGCTTCATAATGGATGGTTAATCATTTTCCAGGGAAAATACATACTCACAAGTAGGATATACAATACATAGCAATACAGGAAATGGTTTGATAAACAGGCACCAAAAGAACATCAAATAGTAAGCAACAATTATGTAATGCCTGGGAAGGCTTCTCTGAACAGGATGGTTTTCAACTCCGTTTTGAAGCTGGTTAAAGAAGTGATGGCTCTTGCTTGTGGGGGAAGAAGGTTCCAGGAGTGGGGGGGGGCAGCAAGTGAAAAGGGGCGAATCCGGGATGGGGCAGAGAAAATCCTGGGCTGGGACAGCAGACCTTGACTACCAGAACGGAGGGCCCGAGTGGGAAGGTGAGGAGAAAGAAGGTCTGATAAGTAAGGAGGGGCTAGCCCATGGAGAGCTTTAAATGTCGACAGCAGGAGCTTATACTGAATGCGGAAAGGGAGGGGGAGCCAGTGAAGGGATGCCAACACAGGAGAGATGTGGTCAGTGTGGTGGGTGGAAGTGATAATGCGTGCAGCTGAATGCTGAACAGAGATTAAAGGACGGAGGTGAGAAAGAGGAAGCCCAGCCAGGAGGACGTTACAGTAATCAAGTTGTGAGATCACTAGGGCATGGACCAGGATCTTGGCAGTAGAGGCGGAGAGATATGGTCGGATTTTGGCAATATTGTACAAAAAGAATCTACAAGCCTTGGCTGTGGTCTGGATCTGAGGGATACACGACAGAGTAGAGTCAAAGATAAAACCAAGACTGCGGGCTTGCTGGACTGGTTGAATAGAAATGTTGTCCACAGAGACAGAAAAGGAAAGTTGAAGGGTGGGCTTAGGAGGAAAGACAAGAAGCTCTGTCTTGGACATGTTGAGCTTCAAACGCCGATGGCGCATCCACTGCGAGACAGCTGTGAGGCAAGACAAAACTTGCTGTTCAAGCCTTGGAGAAAGGTCAGGGGCAGAAAGATACAGCTGGGTGTCATCGGCATACAGATGGTAGGAAAAGCCAAAAGAGCTAATGAGTTTTCCTAAGGACAGTGTGTAGAGAGAAAACAGAAGGAGACCCAGAACAGAGCCCTGGGGAACTCCAACAGGTTGATTCTTTTCCAATCTGTTTTCTTCACTGTTCTCCTCTCCCATCTATATTATATTATGGCTGGAATGATTCTGAATTTAGTGCTCAGCTTCATGTCTTTACTCTTTAGGAGGTTATCTAGTTCTTTCATAGCTGCCATTCCCATTCCTAATTACTAAACAAACTAAGGCTCTATTGTAAAAATTCCATTCAAAATATGAAAACTACTTAAGGATGGTAAGCTGAACTAACCTAATTTCATTTTTGGTAAAACTGAGAGAAGAGATGAAAAGATCCCTAAGAGTGTTGGTTTACATCTCAGAAATGTGAGGATAGGTGAATAAGTGATGAAGATCTCTGAAAATTGCTTAAACCAATCACTGCTGCTCTCACTAAGATGTCTTTAGCTCTTTAAGTTTTAACTCTTAAACTCTCTTCTATACCCACAATAACATGAGAAACTTCTGTTTCTAAACTAGCCACAACTGCACAAGTTTGGAAGAAAGTGAGAGACTTTAAAATCAGAATTGGAAGCTTCTGATCTGTTCCTCAGAAACACAAATGTTTATGACGGGGGAGCTGCAATGGGAAACTATTGTTTCCTGTTACATCTAAACTGAATCCCTGGGCTCTTGCCATGTAGAACTTTCTCTTCCCTACTCTCCTGACCATGTCTATCTCACAGAGATTTCCTTATCACTGTAGACCTGCAGAGATCAGAGATCTTGGTGACTCAAGAGAAAAGATTTGTGCTGAAATACTGGGCAACCCAATGAATCTTTATGCTCTCCAATTTCTGGCATGGTTTCTGTAGTATTCACTGAAAATGTTAATTGTAAAATATTACCCTAAATTCCTTCCACTTTTGTTAATCTTGGCTGAAATGGAAGCCAAAGATCCTACGGCAACCATCCAAAAGTGGAAGAGTAATCGGCCATGTTCAGACAATATTTTACTTGGATACTAAGATGGATAGTAGTAATCACACCCTAATGCTTGGCGTCAGTCTTTAAGTGCATGTAAATGTTCTTCATGGGGCATAGTATGCCGAACATGCTATTGGTTCTCTGCAAGCAATAATAAATGAGTGAGCATTTAAAATTTCATAATAATTATTTATAAATGTCAATATAAGTTTTCAGAAATCAATAGCAGCTGCACAATAAAAATTGTTAATAATGTGCACCTTAGACACTGAATTACCTTACTCACAAAACGATTTAACTTCTTATTTAGTGTTACATTTGTTTGTTTTGCTTTCTGCATTGTTGTGGGTCTTAATGAGTGATTGCATTCATTTCAACTGACTAACTGATTACAATTCAGTTAGATTTTCTAATATAAATTGTATAGAAGCATGGACGATTCCTCTGTTATGGACATCTGTTTGGGCCATGCCACTTGCTCTAAATCATCACTTGACATGGGAGGATCCCACATTTCAAAGAAAAGATTTCTGGTATTTGGACATGCTCCCAGTGGGTGGAGCTCACAGATAATATTCCATTGAAGTGCAATTATTACAAGTGGTTGAAAGTCTCCAGTCCCTAAGCAATTACATCGGCATGTAATATCAACTTTCCATAGATCACAACACAATGTAGTCTACAACTTGTACCATAATCAAAAAGCAGAAAATAATCTAGTTGTGAAGCACAATGCCTGAGCCAAGCCACAAGGTTAAGGGTCAAATCCCATGTGTGTATTATATGCTCAGGGAATTAAGTGTGATGAAGGAAAGTAATACTAAACTAGGAATTATGTATGTGGGAATCACAAAACCTCCCCCCTCCCATTCATCATGTGTGCATACAAACATACACAGAGAGAGAGCAGGCTGTATGCTGAGAAATTTGAGATCACCATTACTACTTCTTAATACAAACATGGAGGGTTCACGACAGTCTTGGAGTGGAAAGCCTATTTATAGCTCACTGGTAGTGCACATGCTTTGCATACAACATATGGCAGTTTCAATCCATGGCAGCTCCAAGGTGTGAAGGCACCTTTCTAGTTTCACAGAATCTGGTAAACTTATTTGGACTAGCCGCTACCATGCTGGCTGTGGGTTTCTGGGAATTTTTCTAAGCTCTGGTTTGTTTCAAGTGGTTTCTACAGAAAAGTGTAGTTCATCCTCCATATCCACAGATTTTTTTATCCATGGATTCAACCCTCCATGACTTGAATAAATATATCTCAAAAGCAAACCTTGATTTTGTCATTTTATACAAGGGACACCATTTTATTATGTCATTGAATTTAATGGGATTTCAGCATTCATGGATTTTGGTATCCATGGCAAGTCCTGGAACCAAACCCCAACAGATACCAAGGACACATTGTACTTTTCCTATATGACCTCCTGTTAAGATGGTGGTGGTCTTGTCCCTGGCTTCACATGACAATGAACTGAACTGATACAGGTGGAGAAAGTAGGCCTGGCTGGGAATTCCTGAGGTGTTCAGGCAAAGTTATCTTGTCAAAGCCTCCTGGTTTTGTCTGTATTTCAATATCTAATTGTTGCCTTTTCCTGATGCCCAAAATCAGAATCCTGGGGTGACTACCTCGTTCTCCTTACTTGTAGAGGCAACAATATGCCAAAGTTACAGAATGGTTCTCTCAGCCACATACATCCCATGCCCAAAGTAGTTGGGGGGGGGGGGAGATGATTTTTTCTATGAGGAGTAAAAAATACAAGTCCTGTAGACTTGCTTCCATCAGAAGTTGATATTGGACATTAAATTAATTGATAGCCTTTGGTTTTACAGTGCCATTGACAAAGAATGCTTATGCTGCAAATACGTTGCATACTTCCTGTTTCTCCCTAGACTCAAATTACTCTTGACATTTGCTATAATGATGCAGGTACACTAGTTTTACTTAATTACAGTTTACTGTCTTAAGCAACTTTACCCTTGAGCCACTGGAAAATTATATTGCTACCCTTTAATATGACTGTGAAAATTAATGATCTTGCACTATCTTTTAATGTACAAGAGTAAGCAGGACAAACTCTGTGTTATCCCATGTTCCATTTCAAGCAAGTTAAAAAAAAAACTTTGGGAGCACAGGGTCTGCTTTTACCATGTAATACAGTTAATTTTAAAGACCAGCACACATTTTGCAGCTGAAGGTTACATTAGTTAGATAGGAAATAAAAATGAAATATAAAAATACAGTGGAATTACTTTGCATGTATACATCAACCATGAGCAACCCAACCCCATGTTGTTTTTCTAATCCAAAGTAACAAAGCCATGTGCCACTCACCTGTATGATGTGAATTATCCAGTCAAAATGAAAGAAATGACATGATGTATGTGGAAATGATATTAGCATTCATGCATTTATTGATTAATGTCAGTGACATCACTAGTAACTATACACACACACACACAGTATATACTTACGTGGGGTCTGGAATGGACCCCCGCATAAGCCATATACCATGCATGCTCAAGCCCCATTCAAATGAATGGGGCTCGTGCATGCGGCGGTGTGGCAGTGCACACGCGCCATGGGCGCACACCCCATTCATCTGATTGAGACCCCCCTTGCGCCCCGTGTGCTCCCACGCGGCTTTCAGCATGTGCACTATATATAATTGTATCATACTAAATTTATATTATATTTAGGAAATCTCAAAGATCTCGAGAGGTATCATCACAATAATGTTCACAACATTATGTGAGGTAGAGGCAGAGAGAGTTAGAATGAAAGAATATTGTCACATGAATTAGAGATTTTGTTGGTTTGTTAGACCTTCAGCTCTTATTTAGCACTAGCTGACATAAAGTGATGATGATAATAAGTATTTTTAAAAGAAGTAAGTAGTTCCATTTAGGCTGGTCTTAATCTGTGCTAATTTAAAACTGCTCAAAATGAGCCAAACAGCTGCTCTCTCTGAGCAATGTGATGAAACTTCCTGTGCCTATGAAATTCATACTTTTCTAGTATGATTTCTAGCAATGGCCTGCAAGTGGGATATATTGGAAGGACAGGGCATTCTCTTTTGATGTGTCCATGTGTATGTCTATAATTATGGACAACTGAAGGAAATGTCTATTTCAGCAAAAAATATATGGCTATTTCCTAAAAGAGTGTTCTTTTGTAGTTGAAAATCAGGAAATGCAGATCTAGCAGAGCATCTGTTTTGACTTCCCAGTTTTGTGTGAGGGAGGAAGGAATGAAAACATTTGTTTTGAACTATTTGAATTTTGCTTGCTTCTAAAACCCAATCAAGTGTGGGGGATGAACCTCCTTCCAGGATCTATGGGCAGTTCTTCACAGTCTTGTAGATTTTGTAGGTGCAGATGGTTTCTGCAATCACAAAAGGAGCGAGACCTGGCCTCCTCCCAAATGC
The DNA here is from genome assembly GCF_019175285.1 of Sceloporus undulatus. Taxonomy (NCBI): domain Eukaryota; kingdom Metazoa; phylum Chordata; class Lepidosauria; order Squamata; family Phrynosomatidae; genus Sceloporus; species Sceloporus undulatus. Next base: position 18,656,839 of record NC_056527.1, read on the forward strand.
CACCCATTTCTTGATTTGGAATTGTGTGTTCTGTAGAACACGGATCAGCATTTCCTATTCCTACGTCATTCCTACGATGCATTTGATCAAGTTGTTTAAGTGGGCTTTACTTTTCCTCACTCCCTGCCCCGCAAAAGCAAACTTTCTCTCTGTTTGTAGCTGATAATACTGTACCTTTCTTCTTCTTTTAAACTCAGTAGGAGGGGGGCTGTTTTTTTGAGTTCTCTGGATATTTCTCTTATGCAGATATTCCCAGCAGAGTTGTAAGTACAGCATGTAATCAAAACTGTGATGTGTTTCACAGAAATTACATATCTATTTAAGGTTCAGAAGAAGGGTGGGTGGTGATTTTGCAATTTCATTTGCGTTCTGAGCTTTTTTGAACATTCCCCACAAATTGTGTGTAGATGAGTGAAAATAAGCAGTCTTTGCTATCAGGATGCTTAGAAGTGTAAAAAAAAAGCATAAAATTAAAACAGTGTGAGAAGAACGTGTTTCTAATTAAGGTAACTATGTAAAGAAATGCCAAACTGAATGAATCATTGACTTGGTTTGTAGATACTGTCTACATGTCCGAGAAGGTTCATTTCTTTATTGATACTTTGATTAACTTCTGAAGAGCTCCCCAGTCAGAGTTTATTACAGGCTGACCCTAATATCAAGCAGGATCAAGGATATAGCCTCAGGCAACAGATTTTGACATGACTATTTGCTTTCCTTGGATTGGCTAAATATTTAGTTACATTGTTATATTTTCATCATCATAGTGTTGGAATGTAAGGAATGTTCTGATTCTAAGCATAAATTAATGGTCAACCATCATAAGATTTTTCACATTTTACAACTTTCTTTGCAAAATATTAATAGAATCAGAGTGTTAGAAAGAACCACAAGGGCCATCTAATCAATCCTTGCCATGCCTGAAAGCACTCTTGTGAGATGCCCATCCAGTCTTAAAGACCTTCAAAGAAGGAGAGTCTACCACCCTCTGGGATAGTTTATTCCACTTAAGAGTCAAAACATGTTTAAGTGGAATCTCTTTTATTGCATTTGAATTCATTGTTTAATATTATAGTTTTTGCAGCAGCAGAAAATAACTCCATCTTCTACATGGCATCCCTTAAGATAGTGAAATAGGCCTGTCATATCACTTCTCAATTTTCTTATCCCCAACAGTTTCCTAAGCAATATTTTCTTCTCTATCCACTCCCTAAGCAATTCCTCATAGGGACTGGTTTCCAAACCTTTTATCTTCTTGCTTGCCCTCCTCTAAATACATTCCACCTTTTCTATATCCTCCTTGAAAAGTAATATCCAGAATTGGACACAATATGCCAGGTGAAATCTAACCAAAATAGAATAGAGTGGTACTATCCTTACTCTGGATGCTATACTGCTGTTAATGCAGCCTACAATTGCATGAGGATTTTTGCTGCTGCATTTTGTGTGTGTGCGTGCACAAAAATGTTTTGAACAGAAAACAATGTTTTTGCTCAAAGTACAGTGGACCCTTTGCATACACAGGAGATTCATTCTAGACTGCCCCCCCCCCATGTATGGGAAAAAATGTGGGACCACAGGTCCCATTGTTTGCTATGGGCGTGCACCACAAACACACATGCCATTGTAATGCCCAGGGCTTGCCATCCACGTGAGCTTGAGTCTGCAAATGACAACCCCACATATGGGACGGGTGCACTGTATTTTTGATATTTTATGCAAATTAAATTCTCATAAAGACCTGCAACATAACAAACAATCAAACAATAAATATAGTGAAAAAATTATAGTCTTGACCAGTTGGGAGAAAGCTTTTGAAATACAGTTTTGCATGCACAAACAAAATAAGGAAAATGCTACAGGGCTGTCATAGTCTTGCTATTTGGTTTTTTCACCACAGGAACTAAAGTATCTTAATCTTTCTCTGATTTATTATTTTAAGACCACATGCTCAAAGTGGAGCCTGCAACATGGTCCTCATGTTCAGCCAATCAGCCACACTTACTTCCAGAAAACACCATTACATTTCCACCTCCCTCTTCATTTCTGATTTTTCTCCCAGTAAACCATCAACTTTCCATTTTCACTGCCCCTGGTTGGGTCTCAATGGATTATTCACAGGGTGGGTTCCCTTAGTCATTTCTGCCAAAGATGATGTATATGTACATCTCCAGGTTTAGGAATCTTCACTATTTTTGTTCTCTAAAGAAGCAAGTAATTTAAGTAATTTTCTTCCTTTGAGAAAGTCATCAACACTATACACAGTTTAAGAAATATGATAACTAGTATTTTTTGCTTAGAAGACAGCAACTTGTGAAGGAAATAGCATATTCTGCACCAAAGAAAATACTGTTTTCTGTACACGTATGAATTTTGTTTAGAACAAGTCTCAAATTATAAAGATTCTTGTCAGTGCAGAATTCTTCTTGTCAGGGTTTCCCAAAAGGAAAGAAACGTGTTTTTAAACTTTTTTCAAATATTTTTGAATATTCTTTCCATCTCTAAATGGCATGCACATATCTGAATCCTTCTGGCTGAAATCCTACATCAAGCAGATGGAGCATAGCACTCTGCCCACAGAGTTCTGTATCCACTTATGTCTTTTTTTCCCAGGGAGATAGCATGTAAAGAACTATTTTTTAGCCTTTTGGACTCAAGCCTTCCACCCAGCAACAGCTTTCAAGACCAGGGACAGGCAGCTGCTGCAGTTACTGTTTCTTACTGATGGGGAGGCAAGTCAGATGATGAAGAACTGGCTTGTCTCAGCTCAGACAAGAAATGGTACTATGCTCAGAGTTGGAGTGCCCCCTTATATTTCTTCCCCTCAGAGCTGTATCTTCTGAACTGCCTCCATCTGTCCTCTCTTCTCCACCTGTAAACAGTAACAGTACCAGCCCCTATCAAGGTTTTACGACTGCTGGGGAGACAATTGGATATTGTGCAAAGGCCTTTCACTGCATCCAGAGTCATATACATGCATGTCACTAATAGGTTTCTGGCCTCTGTGTGTTCATCTTGGAGCTAATAATTACTTTGTGCATGCAGGGTGCATAGATGTTACATGGGATCAAGGATATGAAAAGAAATATCCTGTTCTTCCTGAGGTGTGTTTTCATTTTCAGCTTTAGTCACATTAGTTCATTTATAAGTAAGTGTGGTGTAATTAATTCCTCCATTGAAATCTGTGCAAGATTGAAATGCTTAAATTTGGTTCAATTGTGGCCATTAATATTTAAGCTGTTGTGAAATCTGTAGCTTGGTAGTGAGTGACACCTGTAGTATTTTGGAGAAATCTTGAACAGTATGACATTGGGAACAAATGACTAGACAACATATTGTAGCAAACTCAAAAGATCAAGTTGCTCATGCCTTTCATTTACAACATATGCCAGTAGCAAATAAAAACTCTTGGGTTTTGGTAATGTTTTGTGTCTGCATCTGATGTGATGATCTCCTTCAGGGTAGGAGAATATCAGTCCATTGGAATGAATATCAGATATTTTGCTTTGCACAGCTCTGTGTATATTTTACAAAGATGGATTTTTTCTCTCTTTTTTGGCACTCTTCAGAATCTGTTATGTAGAAGAGTTTGCTAATGTATTCCTGTTCAGTAAGATGTGAAGTGTTTAAAAGTTCCTGAGGGGACTGTTTAATGTTTTCAATCATCCAGTGACTTTCTATGTGGGTGGGAATCATGCATCCCAAGTACAAGACCAGAGCTTAGAAAAATTATGTATGGAACTTCAGGTCCCAAAATCTAGCAGGTAGCATGGTGGCTGATTATGTCGGCTGGGGGTTTATGAGAATTTTAGTTCAGAAAGCAGCTTTTCCAAGATCTAAACATGACGGTACACAAGACGAGATCTGCTGGATGTGACCATGTAGTTTAGGATTCAGTTTCCCACAGTAGCCCATCAAGTAAGGCCTTGTCTACATGGGTGATGAAACAGGGTCAAAACCCTGAAATGGTTCCAGACTGTCTTCATGCTGCCCAAACCCAATTTGAGGATTGGGTTTGACTCACTTTGCAATGACAGTGGCAGCTGCCTTTTCACTTACAATCCCTGCAAGCTGCCCAGCACCACCGCTGTGTATGCAAGTTGCTCTGGGGTCAGAATGAGATGCCCAGCACCAGTAGCATGGCTGGGTGTCTCAGGAACAAAACAAACAGGAATCACCTTGTGACTGCGGCGATGTCATGGCCAGCCAAGAACCGGACTGGGAGGATGAGGAGGAGGAGGATGTAGCTCCTCCAGTGCAAGGAGAAATTGAGGCTACACCAGATGCTAATCCTGCTCTGCCAGATCCCAGCCCTGATCTCCCAGTCCCAGAGGAGGAGGCTCAGTCAGGTCCTAGTTCTGGTGGGATTCCTCTTGTGGTGCAACAGCCTAGTGGTGACTCTGGGGAGGAATCATGCCTGGAGATTCCTTCCTTTAGGCAATGCAGGGCTGAGAGTGCTTGCGTGCGTAGATCCAGAAGGATTGCTGAGAGGCAATTAGCAAATCAGCCTCAGCTGGCATGGGGAGAGCATCTCCTACATAATGAGCAGGGAGACGCCAACTCAATGCCAGATTGCTGCCTGTACTAGCTCTGTGTATTTGGACTCCTTGTTGCCTTGACTCTGGAATGAACTGGACTTCTGTTACCTTCTGGCTGACCTGACTTGGGACTGGATTGACTACTGTGACCTCGGTTATCTTGACTTTGGCTTTGGCTTTTGGCTTGCTCTCACTCACTCACTCCTTGCAAGGTTTGTGGACTATTTCCTCAGCTGCATAATTAATTAACTTGCTGAGCGTGTGTGTTTGTGTGTGCTGGCCGCAGTTCAGGACAGGCAACCAGATGCTGTGGTCCCAAGGGGGCCTGCTGCCACAGTCCTAAATGAGCTGCCAAAAGGAGCGGTAAGAAACTGCTCCTTTCGTGGCCGGTTTTGGGCTGCGTTTGGCAGCCCTGGCACAGCCTCTGCACAGCCTCTGAGTAATCCAGAGGTGTGCGTCATGTGTGCGCCCCACCTCTGGTCCAGCCCCTTTGGGCCATCGGTTTGAGGCCTCATTCTGACTTCAGCAGCAGCATCAGGCAATGAACAGGGCCATCAGGAAAGGCAGCCCCCCATCACTCACTGTGAGTGCTGAACAGGTAAGAGGCAAATTGGGTGGGGGAGTTTTGGACCAGAATACTCCAGAGGAATCCCAGATTATTCTGGCAAGTAGACCCACCTAGGTCCACAGACAGGTAAATCCACAAGGAGGACAGCATGGCAAAAGTCCTTTTCCATTGTTGCCGATCTACACTTGGTAGAATCTGGAAGCTGCCTCCATTAGGTCCACTTAGTTTAATAATATCTCCACTCACAACAATGGTTCTCTATGATTTCAAACAGGATTTTTCCTACCCTAAGTGGACATGCCACAGTTTGAACCTGGGACCTTCTATACACAAAGCATATGCAGTACTACTGTGGTATGACTAATTTGGAGGAAACATATGGCCATCCTAATTAATGTGCCTTTGATAATAATAATAGGATTTATTTATATGCTGCCCAATCAATGGGAACCTGGGTGGCTTACAACAGGGAATAATAGACGGATAATACATTTGCTTTCTTTGAATTTATCTGTTCCTTCTTTTAAACCATCGAAACTAGTGTCGGTCACCACAAGCTGTGATAGCAAATTCCATGAATTAATTTTATCAGTTTAGCAAGCAGCTACCTAATACTCAGATCTGATTATCTTACTTTCAGTATTATTAGAACAAATTGTACACATTCCAGTTCATTTTTCTGATAACAAAAATAGTCTTATGAATCCTATCTATGCGTTATATTCATAGTAATTTGTTCTTTTGTTTAAAGTCTTCAAATCCCACCCCTTTTGCTGCTTGTTGCAGCATATTTTCATGCATCATAAAACTAACGTCAGAAATGATTTAATTGCACACAGTTCTGCAAAATATACAGCGTGACAACAATCTGATGATGGGAAAGGGATTGAATTCTCAAACCCATTGGGTGACCTTGGGCAAATCACATGCTCTCAGCCTCAGGGGAAGGTAATCCAAACCTCCTCTGAACAGATCTTGCCAAGAAAACCCCACAATAGGTTTGTCTTAGGGTTGTCATAAATGAGAAATGACTTGAAGGCACACAACAACAAATATAATTCTCTCCTTTTCTCATAGAAGAAAGAAGGAAAGACAGACATCCAGATTGCTTACACTTGGTATCTTTGTGTTTGCATGAAAACTTCCTTGAAAAGCTTAAGAACTCCTTTCACATTTAGTGAAAGTGCAGGGGTGATTATCTTTGGCAACTCTGGAGCAACTCTCATTTCCACAGGACCCACGAGTGCTGACACCCACATCCTCAGGAGCTCTAAAAGGATGAATGAAACAAAACCTGACATGTGGTGGTGGTGGTTGTTACTGTTGTTGTTGGTTTCAGACTGAGAGGCAGAGGTTAGCCCAAAGAGGGCATTTGAGGACTTGTTTAATCTTGTTTATTAGAGGAACCACACTTTTGGTCAATAGTTCTCTTTTTGCTATGGGTTTTTAAGAAATATTATTTTTGGATAGTCGTGATTTGGGTCTTACAGTCCCCTGTATAGATGGGGACCCAAATGTATAGTGAGTGGGGAAGGTTGCAACCCTTGTGAAAAGTTTAGGAGCAGCATCACCATGACATCTTACATCCCTGATGTTGACCTATCTAGGATATAAGTGCTTATCCAGGTTTTCCAGCTGTACAGAGAGATCTCTGCTGACTCTTCAGTGCATGCTTTCCTGTCACACATAAGAGGTATGAGGAATAGTAGACGTAGCAGGGCTATGATATTCCCACCCTATTCTAAGCAACAGCAGAATGTCCGTGGTTTGTATCAATGTTAAATCAATCTTAGTATTAATATTATTGTTTATTTATAAAGTTTATAATATATCTTTATATTGTATTATATTATTGTTTATTTATTTTGTTCTATACAATAAAGTTTTTCTTTAGTTTTTTTTAAAGCAAGATTTAGTTCAGAAGGCATTTGTCATTGCCTTCTTCTGAGGATTAGAGAGTATGACTTGCATACGACCACACAGTAAGTTTTCATGGTTGCGCAGAGTTCTGAACCCTGGTTTTCAAAGTTGTAGTACAGCACCACACTGGCTTTTATTTATATGTCTTTATTAAAATATTACAATACTATTATTTAATATCATTTTAGTCTTAACTTTTTACATAGCGTGAGCTACGTCCCTAAAATGCTTATCTAGAAAAGAATTTGCAAAGCCAAGTTTCTTTGATTCTACAAGACCAGGAAGTCTGATTGCCTTTAGGGCCCCAGATTTAAATGGTTGTCACTTTGAATTGTAGGTCTAAAATCCTAGAAGAAATATAGTGAAACTTTTAACTCTGATTCCATTGTGATTGATCTTGCAGATTTTTAGAGTAATTGATGGCATTGCCTTAGTTGAGTCTGTTAGTGCAAATAATTATTAATCAATATGCACTCAGCTCTTACTTTAGAAGATAATTTTAACACATGATTTATTCTGAACATTTCAATTGAGCTACCTTTACAAGGAGAAAATCAATTGGCTAGTGGTCTAAAGCACTTTAATTATCTCAAGAGCTGTGTTCTTTTTTTGCTAGGCATTTTTCTACCATAGTAACTTATTGCCCTGTATAGAATAAACCTCTTTACTGCTTGGCATCATTGGCAGGATATTTTTCATTGCTTCTTTAGAGAAGAAAACATTCCCTTTTTTATTGACTTTTTAAAAAGTTGTTTAGCTTAATACTATAAAAATTAATTTATGACAGACTGAGAGAATGTGGGGCTGGGAGAAGAATAGAACCTTTTTGTATGTAAAGGATGAAAGAATTCAAACAGATGAAAGGGATATTCCTGATTAATCCTCTGCTGTCCCACTTTTTCAGGTGCTTTTTAAAAACCTCCACTTTCTCCTCCTCCCACTTTCCTTCTTCATCCCTGGCTTACTTCGCTTGCTGCAAACAGATTTCAAAGTAATTTGCACTCAGTTAAATCAGCAGGAAGGAGCAGAGGGGCAGAGTCTTGCCCTCCCCATTTAAGCTCATTATGGTTTTTTATTTCTCTTTCCAGCTTTCCTAAATGGAGTATATAAACTCCATGGTTTCACTGCATAAAATACCAGTCTTGTGTTCTTCCTAATTAATGATTTTTGCTCTCTTGTTGCCTGACCACACCTGATGTTACTCAGCCACATGTGTTTCAGTTTTCATCTATGAAATGTTGGAGGGGATGGAATTGCAGACCATATATCCCCAAGGAACTTAAATTCAAACATATTGACACTGACAATTACATTATTAGTACTATCCATTCACCAGGCTCTTGCTGATAGCAAAACAACTCTTTCTCTGGTGTGCAAAGGTATCTTGTAGCAGCTTTGAGGCTAACTGTACAAAAGAAGTTGTAGCATAAGTTTTCATAGACTAAGCTAATGCTACAACTTCTTTTGCACAATTAGTCTTAGAGGTGCTACAAGATTCATTTGCATAATAACATTCCAGACTAACATGGCTATGTCTCTGAACACTTGTTCTTGGTAAGCCAATTAATGTATGTCACGTGATAAAAAATTGTTATCCTAATTCAAACCTCTTGCTAGACTGGAAAGGTGCACCAGAAATGGTTTCTCCCAGATGTTTGTTCATGCAGATTACTGTATATACTCATGTATAAGTCTAGAAATTTTGGTCAAAAATTGACCCCAAAAACCTGAGTCAATTTATCCATTGGTCAATGTAAGTATTATATCTTAAGTCTTATTTAAAAGAAGGAACCATCCCTTTGTGAAAGGCAAGAGTATAATCTGTCCTGGAAGCACCAACCCCCTGTACTCTCTCATCCATCCAGCCTTCGGAGTGAGCACAAAGAGTAATGGCTGCTGGAATTTTGTATGTTCTTTGACATTTTTTCCTTTGCTTCATACTTTAGATCAGTGGTCCCCAAACTGTGCTTCTTAAGAGATTTGGGACTTCAGCTCGCAAAATCCCAGACTGTTGGCCAACATAGCTGAGGCTTTGGGGAGCTGAAGTCCAAAATCTCTTAAAGGGCACAGTTTGGGGACCACTGCTTTAGATCCTTTGCTATATGCCTCTAAATTTTACCCTCAACTTATCCATGGGTCTTATGAAAATCCATAATTTTGGCCCCAAAACTTGCAGAGTTGCAATCAACGCTCAAACTGAACTTTGTATAATTACCCTAAATTCTAACAAGAGTAAAATCACACTTTAAAATGCCACTGTTTCTTATAATTTAATCAACTCTCTCATCTCCCATCCCTCCTTCTGTCTTTTCCTTCTTTCCTTCCTCTCTTCAATAACTATCTATAATTTGCAGTTATAAGGTTCTATGTCTTTCTTTTATCCTACAGTCTTCATCCAGCTAGAAGGACCCTTTATGAAAAAGAAATCATTGTTTCAGATATCCTGACTTTAGAACAAAGAGCATGATGCTGTTAGATCTCCACAAGAACTTACATGCAGACTGCTCTTGGTCACCTTGACAGTGTGCAAGAGCTTTTGAAGAACAGGAAAACTGTTTGGGATGTATGGAAGATCAAACAGGTTAATTCTTGGATTGTTCCCCAGCATGCTACTCCCTTCCTTCCCATCAGTTGCCTGTTAGTTTGAATGTGCAGTAGTACCAAAGCTTGGAAGATTAAAAACATCTGGCTTTTCCATCCATTTTGTGGCCATAAAGATAGCTTTGAAGTGTTAGCAGCAAGAGTCGGCAGCACTTATCTGACACATTTTGTTGACCTTAGTACTTAGTACTGGTATTGCTAACCACAGATAAAAAGCCAGAGTAGGATTGCTTGTCTGACACAAGACAGCCATCCAGTACACAAATTTAGAAATGGTTTCAAGATTGTTAGCCTCTGATAGTGACTAAAAGGTGGCTGTACAGAGAATTGATTCATACACATACTTCTTTAATTAAATATTTCTGGAAAGCATGTCCTCTTCTCTCGGTTTCTACATCTGTTCTAGGACTGAACCCTGGCTTGATTAATAGGTTCTAGGACTAAACTCTAAACCATGAAACACTGTATTTAATTATAATTGAAAAGGTGCATTTCATGTGTTCATTCTAATGCATAAAAATACAGATTGAATTGAGTCTCTCTTATCCGGAATTCCAAAATCCTAAATATTCGAATATCCAAAATGGTCTGCATGGGGTGGCTGAGATAATGACATGTTTGATTTCTGATTGTTCAATGTATACAAACTTTGATTCACGCACAAAATTATTAAAACTATTCTGTGTATAATTACCTTCAAGCTATGTGTCAGAAGTTTATACAAAACATAAATGAATTTCATGTTTAGGCTTGTGTCCCATCTCCAAAATATCTCATTATGTATATGGAAATATTCCAAAATCTGAAAAACTCCAAAATCCACTTCTGATCCCAAGCATTTTGAATAAGGGAGACACAACCTGTACTGAAACAGCTTCCTTCCGCTTGTTTATACTGTGATTGTTTTTTTAAAGAAAACATCCCTCAATGATACAGTTTACTTTTTAAAAATTGGGGTGATCAGATGCCTTAAAACATTTGAAGGTGCCATGTTGAACAACTAAATACTTTGTAATAAATTGTAATTTGGCAATGTTCAGAAGTAACAATGAGCTATAGTTTAGTGTTATGAGATCGAGCTTAAATGTACTTTGGACTTTCTCCGTTGATCATTCTCTAGCCTGGCTTCATTTTTTAACTACATTTTTAATAACTGTAATATTTAGTCCAAATTATAAACTGTAATTAATTTTAACTGTGATTTGTTATAATAAGTCAGCTTTATAAACCAAGATTTCAGGATGTTTACTATCAGTAAAACACTGTTAAAATTAAACAAGGCTTATCTGGGTTTGGAAAAAAATGTTAAATTGTAGTTGGTAAAAGGATGAAATGAGAAGTTCCGGTGTCCCCTCCAGTGCTGCACCAAGGCTTGACCTATTTATTATTGAATCTAAAGTATGGCCTCTCTATTTTGTATATTATAGTGTTCTATATTGAAAGAAGTTTTCTGTTTGCATTCAAATGAGAAATCTGAGCATTCTTATGCACTTAAATTCCTATGATATATTAAAACTGGGGTATACAGAAAGATAAGCTAAAATTCATGTTTTTAGATTATCCAAGGCAAATATGATTTTAATGTCTTTATTACTTGCTGTAGACTTCAGCTTTCAGGTTAGAACTCCCATAAAGCTGTCTTAATTTATTAGCTATGTCATGTTAGTATTGGATAACTAGCTCGAAGATAAATCTGTGCTTAGTACAAATGTGTCTGAGTTGATGATGTTCAGTGTAATTTATATAGAAAGTCTAGTTTGGTTACGAGTAGAAGTGCAATTTTATGTGACAGCTTTAGATGGTGGAATGCTTATTAATCTTGTTCTGTTGCATATATTTGGAAGAATATTTTCAACCATGTTTAGAATTTGATGAGTTCCCCCTACACTTTTTAGTTTGATTTAGTGAAATATCAGTATCTTATAATGATGAATATTAGCTGCTACTGCCGCTTCTTTTTTCTTTATTGCATTTAATATACTCACACCAGTTTTCTTTATGCAGTGTGGATGGAGCTGTAGATGGCTGTATTTTTAGTATATCTTAATGAAACTTCTTCCTTACAGTGAATCATGGCACAGTATTTTGTTCAGCGTACACATGACTATTCACTTTGTAGTCTATTCACTGTGTTTCCTCCATGGAACTGGCTATAGCCATACGTATTGTGCATAGTTTCCCTTTTATGTGGATGTGAGCTGCTTTTCATCGCCACCCAGTGCCATCAGCAGAAGCATGGACCATATTCATTTGGGGCAACCACTTTATGGGCCTTGAGATCTGTTCTGTGATTCTATGGTTGTGTGAATTGGCTGGGTAATGGATGATTCAGAAATCTCATGTAAAGAAGGCACTCTGAAGTCGTTTTTTTAACTGGAATTTATTTGTTCCTTTGATAGTTCATTAACAAGTTAGGGTGTTGGTTAATCTAGATCAACAACAACCTGGAATTTTCTGGAATACAACTCCCTTCATTTATAACCTGTTGGCTATCAATTATAAGACTGATATGACAGGGGGTTTGTGGTTATCTGTCCAAGGCTTTGTCCAGAAGACTAAGGGGTCAAGCAGATTGGTAGCTTAGAATGGCCACTCCAATCCTGGCCGCTCTCCATTTGGTATGAGACCATGGTGACTAGACACTATGGTCCTGAGGGCAGCCCCTGCAGCAGTCCTGAACGGGCCACTGGCAAGGGGTGCTTTTTTGCACGCCATTTGCCGGTGATCCCAGGCCACCTTAGGTGGCTGTGGTGCAATTTCAACCCAATCTAGGGGCATGTGTCACCTGTAAGCCATGCCCCCAGATCAGCCCAAAGGCAGCACTTTGGACCATGCGTTTTACACCTAAGGCACACTTAAGTGGCTTATAGAATAAGGCCATATTATGATATACAATTAAAAGCCAAAAGGTAATACAACATCCCTCCCCCCCAAAAAGTAACAAACAAAATATACAAGCTGAAAAAGAAAGAAAAATGCCTAGGCAAACAAAAAGGTTTTCCTCTGGTTCTAAGCAGCAGTGTAGAGGAGATGGTTACAGGTGGCCCTTCTCAGGGAGAGAATTACACTAGATACTACAACTGAAAAGATCTTATCTCATTCTCTAAGCAACATTCATTATACTTCAGTCAGCTTGGAAGGGCTACTTTTTTTAACAAACTCTTAGGGCACTCTAAAATAGTAAGAAGTTTTGTAGTTGTATGTACTTTATAAGCCCATTAGAAATCTTCTGGAGAGGCTTTCTTTCTGTCTCACCCTGTTCTCCAGCTCATTTGGTAGGAACAAGGTAGAGGGCCCACTTGGTTTCTTCTCCCAGACTTTGGAACTTCCTCCCTAGAGGAGCCAGGTTGCTCTCCTTCCACCAGCAAACTAAAACATTGTATGCTGTCAGACTTTTAGAAACTTGCTGCAAGGTCTTTTAATGCTATGTAGTGCAGTTTTGGTGGTTTGTATATAATCTTTTAATGAATTATATTGTTTTAACTTAATAAATTGTATTTTAAATTATTTTATAGTTATGCTTTTTTGAAGGTATTGTACAGTTTTCAATCAGTATTTTTCTCAATTATGTTGTTAGTCACCTTGAGTCACCTTATTGGGAGAAAGGCAAGATATAAGTGAGGAGGAGGGAGAGAGGGAAATAACAATGAATACAACAGAACAACTCATTCTTTCCAGTTTGATACAAATTCACTGTGTTGGATATCAGAAGCTGAAAGCCCAATAGCTGAATCTGGTGTCTCTAAATAGGATCAGGTGGTACTCCAGCTGCTCCCTTGGCAAAATGATGGGTATGAGGGGCAGGGGTATTGTGACAATGAGACTTGCTGACAGTTCATTGGCCAACCAACCTCCTCCTTCATCCCAAGTAGTCTTCCTGTGAAACTAGCTTTGATAGGGTAAGAGTGAAGGGGAGCCAAAGAGAGGGAGGAAGTATATGAGACAGAAACACAATATATACCAATTTCATGAACATGAAAGTCAGGATCTGTTAACTGTAACTATTTTGGACCAGAAACAAAGTGTGTATTAAGAGCCCATTTTGGAGTACTCAGATTAGCTAAAATTATTAGTTTGACCAAATTCACATACCCAAAGGTAATGTGAGATGTGAATATCTCATTAACTTTGCTCAGTGTTGCCTCTTTAATGCTAGCTTTTTCAAAGCCATCTGGCATGTGTGTAAAGGTTGAGGCCAGCTTGTTTGATGGAGTTGGATCATCTTTCCTATACAGATTAAAGTGCAGCAAATGATCAGTTAAAGGACATGAAGACATGGGGAAGAGCTATTTCCAAAGGGAGTGTACATTTTTTATTTACTGCTTTGTTCCTGGAAGGTCGTCTTTTTTGTAGCTTGAAACCATAGCAGCAACATAGCCCATTTGTAACCTTAATTAAATGATTGTTTCAACTTCCTCCCTGTAATTGCTGAGCAAACCTGATGTTCCCCCCAGCCTCTTTTCTTTGAACTTCGAAGACTGGTGCAACCTCAAAATTTGCCTTGCATTTTAAACACTACTAAAAAGTTCTGTTTAAACACCCCAAATAAAAAGAGTTTCATGTTCTGTGCTACCAAAACAACTACTGATGGGTCAGTTTGACCTACCTTGCTAGGGTCAAACTGGATGTGAAGTTAACCATGACTACAAACTCTATGCTGGAGATTCTCAGATTGGTTTGTTTATTTATTTGATCTATGTTCCACGCTTTCTCATAGGAGTTCAGGGCAACAGCTGTAGGCTGCTCCTTCTTCCTGGTTTGGATGGAGAAAGGGAGGTTTGAATCCCTAAGAGCCATGCTGTTTTCCCACAGATCCTTCCCTGAAGTTGTCTGCCAAGTGCCCTTCAAGTGGTTCACAGTACCTTTAATGGAGTCTGAGGCAAGGGAGCAGAAAGGCTACCATTCAAAGAAAAGATCAGTGGCAAATGAAAAAAAAAATCACCTGATGAATTATCAGTATTGGCAGCAGCACGACAAATGTAGCTCTTTCGTTTGTGATGCCCTTTTCTTTTTGCTCCTTGGTGCTTCCCATTCACTGCTTCCTTCCCCAGCATGTGGATGCTATTAGACTGGGATCTGTAGAAATTCTCCTTGACATCAGCAAAGATGTGGGCCATTATAATTAAAACTTCTTTACGATCCTGGTCAGGTCCACTGATCCTTGGAAGCCACTGTTTGGGAATATATGAATGATCCCAATGTAAGGATAGAAAGGATAGTCATAATTTCTCACCCCCACATCAAAGAGCAGGTTTTCTGACAGTCTAAATACCCTGTTGGGAAGAATAATAAGCCAGAGAGAATGTTCCACAATTTTCTCCTGGTATTTGACTTCACAAAGTATTGTGGAGTATTCTGCAAAGAAAACACATCCATTTTTTTGGCATACAAAACTGTTTTCTAACAGAAAGTGGGTTTCTTGCACTGTTCAGGAAATCTATTTCCTGTGCAGAAAACTTTTTTTTGCACAAAAAACCCACATGTGTTTCTCCACAGAATAATTCCGCCATACCACTTCGGGACATTCAAAGTATGGGAAGATACTGCAAAGGAATGATGTTCCCCCCACAGTATAGAGAAGAGTGCCATAATTGTTTGTCCTCATGTGCAGGGACAAAATAGTCCAGGATTGCATCCCCGTGCCAAGGATTCATAAGCTTGCACTGTCATGATCACAGTTATGTCTCTCAACACTAGTTGTTGTGGAACACAAGCAGAAGTGTACATTTACTCTGCATATGCATCTACTTGCCACTATGGGAACAGAATCATCAACTAGAAGTGCCTTCTATCTGATCCTACATGTCTCTTCTTAGGTTGTTATGATTATTCTTGCCCTTGTTTCTGGTTTTTTTTGTTCTTTTTCTTTGGCACAGGACAAGCTAACATTGAGCTTCAAACACCCTTTTCCATAAGAGAAGTATTTAAGAATCACTATGCCATTTCTTCAAGTCTACTGCTTTTCAGGACAGAGATTTTTAAGAAGGAGAATCAGAACCAGCAAATCCTGGTATATGTCAGTTAAAGTGGAATCATACTGCTATACTTGTTGTTGTTGTGTGCCTTCAAGTTGTTTCCGATTTATGGTGATCCTAAGGTGAACCTATCATAGGGTTTTCGTGGCATGTTTCTTCAGTTGGCCATTGCCATTCTCTGAGGCTGAGAAAGTGGGACTTTCTCACAAGGCTACCCAGTGAGTTTTACATAGTGTGAAAGGGGTCCAAGTGAAATACTACCAGCCAGTTGATAGCATTTAGTTACACTGAGTGCAGATGTAGGCAGTTGGGACTAAAGGCAATGTTTGCTGGATTTGTCTCTTGAATAATCTTAGCCAATCAGGCTTTATGAAGTGGGCATAGTGATCATAATACTCTACAATATAGCCAAAAAATTGTATATCTCTCCTTACTCCAATTTGGAAAAGCAAGATAAATGTACCATTGTTGCTTATCAGGCTTGTTTGCTCATTTAAAATTCATTTATGAAACAGGAATAGGTTCAGCTCTATTTTATGGATCTAAATGTGAATTCCAAACTGTCTGAAATCTGATGTTCCAAAAACTACTGCATTCTGAGTTTTCCTACAGTTTTATCTCTTCTGAATAAACCATCATTTTATTATCAGTTGAAAAGTGCTTCATGGTTCACCTCGTTGATGCTCACTCCCTAGCTGCATCAGTCTAAGCTAAGCTGTTAAAATTGAATTTCTTCATAATGTAAACAATCTGTTTTACCTAAGGTTATTTTTATATATCTATAGTAAAGCTTCTTAATATCTTGGAATTTATCGACAGCATTTGGGTCATTTTGTTGTCCTTTCTGTTTATTAGAAATTGATGTTTCAGACCATTTTCTTATTACATTTGTCAAAAAAAACAACAACAAATAAAAATAGGCATATTGGTTCCTCCTTACCCTTATTTGAAGCTACTTTCCAGCTGCCTATTTAACTATTTATGTACACTTTCCAAATTGCGTCTTTTATTGACCTGCAATTAAGAACTAATGTATTTGTAAATTGCAAATTAAAAGTTGCTAAGTGTGAAAATGCTTGAAATACGCAAATTAGCTGGCCAGAAGAATATCACCCTAATTAAGGGGAAGGAGGAACTGTTGCTAATTGTTTTGGTTCATTACAGATTACTGGAAATGTATAACATGCCTAACAGGAAATGAAATAGTATTGATTTTCCCCCCTTAAGGAATGGCAGACCAGTGGTTGCCACCATAGTTTACACTAATATAGCTAGCTAAGTCCTCCAGTAATTGCTTCTCAGATGCACAATAGTAGCAGTGAAGAAAGGAGGGGGGGGGATAACTATTTTTCTGCAGTTCTTGGGGCTACTTCAACATGCACCAATCATTACCAATATTAGCACCACTTAGTATTTGCAGAACTGGGAGAACTATTGAGGAGACTGCAAACAAATACTAGATGCTGCAGGCTATATTTCAGAGGAACAAACTGGAAAACCAGAGCTGAGCATTCCTTGCCTAAGGCTGCATCTACACCACAGAAGTACTGTAGTTTGACATTACTTTAACAATCATGGTTCAGTGCTGAGGAATCCTGTGATCTGTAGTTTGTTGTGGCACCAGAGCTTTCTGAGAGAGAAGGCTAAGCATCTCACAAAACTACAAATTTCAGGATTTCATAGCACTGAGCCATGGCATATAAAGTGGTGTCAAACTGTATTATTTTTGCAGTGCAGATGCAGCCTTCAGATTCATCAATGACCAAAGTCATCAGGCAGCTTCAAGGCACATACACACATGAAAATCACTGCCTAGCCATTCCCCACACATTAAGAAATGAGAGGTCAGGAAGAACCCACAGTATTTCCCTTCAACAGTTAACTTCCTTGATCATATGTAGGGTATCATTTTACCATTTACCTTTACAGATGCTGCTGATGTCACATAATCCATCAGCTAGTTGCAGTCCAACATGTGGAGGGCCATAGGTTTCCAACCTCTGACCTAATTTAATAGTCAGACACAGAAACTTATATGTGCATTGACAGGGTTACCCCCTAACTGGAGTTTGAATCACCTGCCAGCCTAAACAGAGACTGAAAAATAGCTGTTTTAAAAACTAGCTTTTGGATAGGGGAACTGTTGGCAGCACACACCATTCCAGTTGAGACTATTAAGATGCTTTAGTGACAAACCAGTAAACTTGTCTGCATATGAAATCAACAGATTCCACAGAAAAGGACAGGAGGAGCCATCTACACATCTTAGACAGTGTCGTGTTCAATATACAATCTCAAAATGGTGTATTTATTTATTTATTTCCCTCCTTTCCCCCAGTGAAGGATTCAAGGGGACTAGATGGCCCTTGGACTGGATAGCCCTTGTGGTCTCCTCCAATTCTATGATTCTATGGCACATTATAGATGGGCCCATAGAGGCGCTGTCGTCATGCGTGGGGGCAGCGCTTCCTGATGCGCCTTGCCCCTTGCACATAACGAGGGCGTCAAAATGGCGGCGTCCTATACAGATGGGCACTGCCATTTTGACGTGATGGGTGCTTAGCATCCGCATGTTGTGGCACAGTTGTGACACCGCAAGGGCACCATTGGCACCTAGCAGGATCATAACTGTGCCGCAAGAAGAACCCACTTTTTGCGGGTTCTTTTTGCTGCGCGGGGGACCCGAGCGGTTTGTCCACTGCGGCTCCCTCGTGCAGCAAAAAAGGGCGGTGGCAGATTGCCCTTTTGGGCAGTCTGTAAAACGCCTATGATTTGTGAGAACTTTTGTGGTGCCTTGTGGAAGGAGTTGGCCAGCAAGAGGATCGTTTCCCTACCGTACATTATCTACTGAGTTATTCCATATCTTATAACATGGCTTGTAGGGGACAGAGGGCAATAATCAAGAACTCTCCACTGATATTAATGAGTATGCTTTTTAAAAAAAACCCAAAACAGTTGTCGCCATAAGTCGGAAATGACTTGGAGGCAAACAACATACATACATTGCACTACTGAAGAAATAAGGGAACAGTAAACCTAATCAAACATGGGCACTTCTCTGCTCCTCCATCGTCAGTTTTAAATCTGCTCCTATCCTGGAGTACAATATTCTTGCTATATTTTATATAGTGACTTACTGTTGCCTGACTTAATGTTAGGATTTTATAATGATGCCACCATACCATCATAATTTCATTAACCTATTGTACAGTACCTTGGAAGTTTGGGAAGTATCTAGGAAATATGGGATCTGCAGGGTGCTCAGGAGACTAAATGCAAGGTTGGCAGATATGACTGGACTCAGGAAAGGGTTTTGATCTTTTTTCTAGAGAACAGCTTTCTCATCATTTATCCCTCCAGAGTTTTAGGACTGCAGTGTGGCTTTGGCATGGCTTCTGGTCTCTTAGGATGAATGCATCATTTAAACAACATACCTCCAAAGTGGCCCAAAGCAGCTTTATATTGGCCTTTCTGTACAGGCCCTTAGTTACCCTGAAATAGTCTGATGTATAATTTAAGCCAGTCTAAACAAATGAACAAAGGTATACTTTTTAAAAGAAACTATAAAACATTAGTGGTTTAGAAAGAAACTGCTGGAAAGACTTCACTCCTGTAAAGTCAGGATTTGTCAACCTTTGCTAAACAATTGAGATCATATTCCATGTGATTCTCTGCTTGGCTCTTTTTGGATCCAGATGTTGCAGGCTTGAAGAAAAGTTACCATTTGATAATCCTTTTGTGCTTCATGTTTCTGGGATTTTTTGACCTTTTTCTAAAAACTGGCACAGTGCTTTTCTAAGCCCAGTCTGTTGGAAGCTTTCAAATGAACATCTTGTGTTGAGGCTTATCCATAGCAGCAGCCATGTTTATTAAGCCCAACACTTAACAACAACAACAAAATTACTATGATAACATCAATATAACTAACTTCAGGCAAGGGTGGGTGAGAGAGATTCTGGATTCAAGTGTATAAGGATATTAACTCTAAGATCACAAGTAATGCTAATCATCATTTATAGATAAAGAATTGTTAGAAACTGTTCTTCCCCACTCTTGTGTACAAAATGCATACCATGGGCGTGCTGTATCCATGGGCTCTGGATATGCGGATTAAACCAATAGCAGACTCTGCAGCTGAATAGACTCCTTTTTGCGCCATAGAAAGGTTGCCATAGCCACTGGTGCCATGGCTTTTCAGCACTCCTTTGACGCTGCATCACCTGGACACAGCACCAGAGAAGCGCAGTGATTCCGCCCGCTATGCAGTGGGGCGCAGCGTCACACCAGCATGGGGGCAGAGTTGGGGTATGCGTCATGTGGATGCCATGCCCACACTCCCCCCTGATGCTGGCCTTTATCACTGGTCTGTCGAGGCGCTCTCTCTCTCTCTCTCTCTCTCTCTCTCTGTGTGTGTGTGTCAGTGTGTATATATTACAAAAATACAGGTGATTTAACAAAGCAAGTGCCCATACATACAGAAGGAGAAGGGAATCTAAATTGCCCTCAGCCAATGATTTTCCTGTTCACCTCCACAGCCTGGACAATCAATTCCAGGGCAGTAAACCCAGGTGGCAGTTCGCTCCAGGCATGCATTCTTTGGGCTGCCCTATTTCCAGGGACCATGGCAGCCACTGTTTCCACCTTGTGAATGAAAGAGAAGTGTCACAGCCACCACCTCAAAGGCAGAATTGGGCAGCTGGTGGGCTCCCCAGAGGCATTGGGGGTATCTGAAGAATATGCGCCTGGTGGTCAGAGCACCTCCACTGCTGCCCTGGGACTACTCATCCAAGCTATGGAGGTGAGCAGGAGAGTCACTGGAAGAGGGCAATTTGGATTCTTCCCCATTCCCCCATATGTAATGCATGCCTGGCAGACGGGGCTTGCCACCCCCTCCACTACATCATTTTAAATAAGGGACTTCAGCATCCTAATTTTTATTGTCAATGGAGGCTGCTGGAAACAAACCCCCATGGTTATGGTGGGCCAACTATACATGATTTAGAAATACTGAATATTGATTATCAGAAGACTGAATGAGTCAGATGGTACTTTTACATTTCTAAGTCCAAGTTTCACCTGCTAAGGCTTTGGCTTGGTACCCCCCTCCCCCCACTTTTTGGAAATTCTGCTTTGTATGGCTTTCTGCACGGAAACTTTAGTCTCCTAGTAAAAGTAGTCTATAGGAAAGCTATATAAGAAAATCTGTGCTTGCTCCTGATGCTGCTGTGTTAATCAGCAAAGCTAAGATGGGGAAAAAAATCAATATGCAGGTGGCACACCAAACTCAAAAGACAAGGTACTTATTTTCTGTGTCTGTTTGTTGGTTAGAAATGTATAATATAAACTTTCCCATAACTGACAGCTACAAACAAATTACACCACTTCCAGCATCAGCAGCTTTAAATGCTAATTGTGCGTGTTGGTGAATAAACAGGTGGACCTTTCCTCTAACAAGCCCATAATTCATCATTTTTAATCGCCAGATTTGTGCAAGTCTTCTTTTTTATTCCTGTCGTGGTCATATGGTTCCTTTTCTTGGCAATGTCTTTTTTGGCCAGTTCTTCCCCATCAGTGGTTGACCTGTTTCTTGTTTGTTCTCAGATTCCCAAACAGTTGCATTTTCCAAGAGCTTAATATTGCTTTCTGTCCACCCAAATGAAGCTGGAACGTGATCATGTTCTTTGGAAAACAACAACAGCTTAACAAAAAATATCATATAGCGCCTCTTAGGTTCAAATAAATCCCAGACTGGACATATTTATTTACTGTTCTTGAAAGAAATGAAATAAATTGCTGTGGTTGTTCTCATTTATAGTAATATACGTATTTCTTTTAAATCATGTCAGGCTAGGAGAGTTAAATTTCTGTAAAGAACTATTATTAAATATAGGTACAAAAACTGATCTATGGTTCTACTAAAATTATTTAAGTATTATCTAATCATTTCAATATTATCTCAAAGACTCCCTTATTAGCCTATATATGATTTATTTATTTATTTAGCAAATGGCACCCTTCCTTGCTGGAAGAAAAAGGATGTCATAAATCTGACATGTATAGTAAAAGGATTCAGAGGATTCTATTGAGATAAAAGTCTAAAACTAATTTCTAGTTCCAATTAAAGTAGACCTCTTGAAGCAATAGATTTACATATATGTTGAACGGTTCATTCTATGGGTCTGCTCTAACTGGAATGACAAATTGGATACATAGAAAAAAAATCCTTGGGAAAATAAATATATAAATTCAGCAGTAATCATAGATATAAGTTTCTATTTTAAAATATGCCCATAACTCCAGAAATTCTCGACTGCTTTGTTCCCTCCTGCCCCAGTTTTATATAATTCATCAGTTTTGATGAAAAGAACTGTGCACTCATTCCAATCCACAAATTAATATGGTGAACATAAATAATATTATTCATACTGGTTTGTATCACTGGTGGATAGAACAGTGTGGTCATCAGGATCATTAGATCACTTTCATTATCCCTTCTTGTGATTGATTGTTGCTGCTAATTGATGAAGAGACTGAAACATAGTCTGGCTCTTGTCTCTTAGTGAGTCATATGGTGTCATGAACATGTCATGCCCCTTTGACATGATCAGCTGCCCAGGTCAGAATGTCATGTTACATTGGAGCATAGCATTTCCTGACAAAATACACACAGAAAAGATGCTAACAAGGAGGAAGTGCAACTGATTAATGATATGCATCATATACATTCACTAATACGTAGTCCTGGGACATGCCTTTTAAATATTTGATAAAGGAAGCTTCTGCAGCAGTCATGTTAATAATTTACAGTACCTTGTACTACATACCAACTTCTTAGACACTGACACTTTGTAAGAATTTCATATTTTACATGAGGGCCTAGTAAACAAATTATTTTGTGGAGTATTGTAAAGGTTTTTTTTTAAAGGTTTAGCAGTGCTCCTTTTGTGAAGTATGACTAGGTGAAAGAAATGTTTCAAAATTAATGTTTACATTTAGACAGTAAAACAACACAAAAATGGATTTAAACTTCTGTGGCTATATATTCATCTGCCATCATGACAGAGAGTAATCAGGAAGACATATAGCATTTAGATGCTGCTTTAGCAAGTTAGGTGCTTTGCATTTCACAGAACGGTACAATCTTAGAGTTGGAAGGGATAACAAGGGTCCTCTGCTCCAACTGGCTGCCATGTAGGATACACAACTAAACCATTCTTGAAAAATGCTCATCCAACCTCTGTTTGAAGAGCACCAAAGAGGGAGAGTTCACATCCCTGAATCAGACCATTCCACTGTTGAACAGTTCTTACAGTACAGAAGTTCTTCCTAATGTTTAAATGGAATCCATTTTATTGTAATTTGTATTTATTGATTAATGTCCTAATCTCTGGGGAACTGAAAACACTAAAAGGCTCAAAGTACCCCTTTCTGTCAAATATACAACTATGCAATAGGACAGGTGTGAACTGATCAAAACCTCTTCAACAACAATAATGCATCTGCACATCGGTGAATAAATGTGAAGCAGTATGTATATGCAGAATTGCAAAAAGCACAGTCAAACGTTCTATGAAAATTCAATATTACTTGTAATTTCACATCACTGTCTCCAGTTACCACATACTCTCTTATTCATAACTTACTACAATCACAAAAACATAGTTACAATTTCTTACACACATATAGCACAGTAAAATTCAAAGAATACTGAAACTGGCTGCAAAAAAAAAATGTTTATAGGCAGTGCAAAGTTCACTTAAAGTATGTTTGAAGACCTCCAAAGAAGAATGGTCAATGCCCCTCCAACTCTGTTCACTGTTGCACAGCTCTTCCTAATGTTTGGGTGGAATCTTTTTCTTATAATTTGAAGTCATTGATTCATTTCCCACTCTCTGGAAAAGCAGAAAACAAGTTTGCTCCATCTTCTACATAACACTCCTTCATATAGTTAAAGATAGCTTTCATGTTATCTCTCAGTCTCTCCCTTCAACAAGCTAAACATAACCATCTCCCTAAATTGAGCCTCATAAGGTACATGCATATTTGTGTTTGCGTGTCAGAATTTGCCAAGGACCACACAGAAATATCTGTCAAAAAGAGCATTCCGAAGTAAGCAGCCATATTCCAATATGTCACTACAAGTTTGTCAGTTCATATATATGAAAGGTGGTGTTTAGTGCCATCTTACATTAAAGTTCAGATTAAAATCTTCTCAGTGGACAATGTGTTGACAAGACTGGCAAGCTGGTGGAGTCCATTCCTCCCTCCTTTTTCTGCCTCTCCTGCTGCTTTTTCCTGTCTTGGCCAGTAATAAAGAGCTGCTCCTGTTTAGATTTGCTAATAAATGCAGGCATTCATATTTTAGTAACTGATATGGATGTAAGAGACAAGATATAGATTTTTATTCTAAATTAGAAAGCTCTTTGAACTGGAGGTTGATTAATAATCATTCTAAATTAAAGAGCTTTCATGAACTAACATATATGGCTGAAAATTGCCTTGCTTGAAAAAAGAAAAAAGAAGTCTTTCAAAGCTATCATTTTCATAACTTGATAGATCAATTATCCAGGGGAGAAAAGGAATATTTGCTGCTACTAAAATGTACTGAAATAAAGATCATTCAGCTAATGCACTGTATTGTAACACAGGTGAAATTGATCTCTCTATTTTAAGTGTTTCTGAAGGGCCCATTGGTGAAATATCTGGTCTACGTATTGATGTATTTTGAGGTGCTTGAGAATCATACAGTAATGAGAAATAGTTGAATAGTTAGCAATATATTGTACTTGGTGAGAGCCATTTACTAGTCTACATTTGCCCTCTTGCATTATGGCAGGGAATTCTATAGAGACATATGGTGGAGACTTCATTGAACCAATAGGAGTGCTGGGGGTTGCATTGATGCACATATCCACTAATGTAAACCATATTCTGGGAATGAAACTGGGAGCCACATGATCTGTGGGTCTATTCACAAAACAAGCAATCTCATATAGATCTCCCACTCTTCAGTTTTATGGTCTGCCTGGATTCCCGTAATATGATAGCTGCCTAAGCACACAGACCTTTTCCATATGCATTTGACTGGCAACAAGGGCTACCCTGTTTTTTCTGGTGTCCTTTTTACTGCAGGTGTCTATAGCAGATGTTTTTGTGGTTTGGGTTAGATAGGTTTTTGTTACTGTTGTTGTTTTTCTTTGGTATTGTTTATGCTTGAAAATGAAGCGATTGTCCCCCCCCCCCCTTTCCTGGAACTGCAACTCAAGAGAAAGGTTTACCCCAGGAAAAGATCTCAGTCCAGTACCAGCTAAAGTACATCCACTGAATTATGCAAATTTCCACTACTGTTGATTTACCAAATTTCCAATGATTTAGTGGATCTCTTCTAAGTGGGACTAACAATGGAATTTAGACCAGTGTCAAAGATTCCTTCTGTAATTAATTCAGCTAAGACAAGGCCCTGTTCTTCCCATGTCAAAGGACCTGTGGTTGTTTGTTTGTTTGTTTGTTTTGGCAGCCATGCCTGCCATTCTTAATCTTAGTAAGGAAGAGAGATCAAACTCAGTCATATCCCTAGGTCTACTTTTGGATACATTTGAGATTAATAGCAAAAGAATCTCTGTGCAACCCAGTTAAATATATCTCAATAATTCATGATTCAAGTTTTATTTTGTTTATCTATTGAGCTGTTGATTGAATGTACATACAGGTAGAAATAGAATCTGTAGAGCAAGATGGATTCCTGTTTCAAGTCAGAACTGGGTAACATGCAGCCCTCCAGATGTAGTTTGACTGCAACTTCCAGCATTCCTCGCTATTCACACTGTAGGGTACAGTTGCTGAGACTTGATTCCCACTTTTATTTCAAGTAAGTTGTAGAAGGCATCATCTATGTTTATCCTTACCTCTACTTGCCTTCGCTTTGTTTTTTCCTTTGTATTGAAAAGTATTTGGAAGCTCTATTGGACACTGAACTCTTTTACTCTGTCCTTTGATTATACAGCAAAACAATGGACAATAACAATTGCAGACAGATGCATATTACAATAATTACACAACTGTATCCATACAACTTTCCAAATGTTTGGATGGTCTATACAGAGGCTTGCATGCATTTAAAGAGCCTTTGTCATAGAAGGCATAGGGAACGCTACCTCCCACCCTGACTTGAGGAGGCAGTGGTTAAACCACTTCTAAAGAAGCCTTCCTTTGACCCCTTGGACAGAAACAACTATAGGCCTGTTTCATTGTTACCATTTTTAGGCAAGGTAATAGAGAGAGCAGTCGCCATTCAACTCCATGCAGTCTTGGAAGAAACGGATTTTCTAGATCCATTTCAAACTGGATTTAGGGCGGGCTACGGAGTGGAGACAGCCTTGGTCGTCTTAGTCGATGATCTCCATCTGGGCACCGACAAGGGAAGTGTGACCCTGCTGGTGCTCTTGGACCTCTCAGTGGCCTTTGATACCATTGTGGTTTGGATCCTACCTCTCAGGTAGATTTCAGATGGTATCACTTGTGGACAGTTATTCAACCAAGAGGGAGCTCAGGTCGGGCATCCTTCAAGGTGCGATTCTGTCCCCAATGCTGTTCAACATTTACATGAAGCCGCTGGGTGAGATCATCCAGAGACATGGGGCAGGGTGTTATCAGTACACTGATGACACCCAAATATATTTCTCTGTGTCTCAGACTGATGCAGTGACTAGGGATGGCATCTCTCCTCTGAATGTCTGTCTTAATGAGGTAATGGACTGGATGAGGGAAAACAAACTCAAGTTGAATCCAGGTAAGATGGAGGTACTTGCAATAGGGACCCCCAATCCAGGAATGGAGTTATGTCAGCCAGTTCTGAACGGGGTCACACTTCCCCTGAAGGACTGTGTTCACAGTCTGGGGGTGCTCCTAGACTCGTCTCTCCATCTGATGGCTCAGGTGGACGCGACGGTCAGGAGCACATGCTATCAGCTTCGGATGATACGCCAGCTGCATCCCTTCCTGGGGCGGGAAGACCTTGAAACACTGGTACATGCACTGGTAACCTCTCGGTCAACTTCTGTAATGCGCTCTACATGGGGCTACCTTTGTGTCAAGTTCATAAACCTCAGTTGGTACAGAATGTGGCAGCAAGGCTGGTTACTGGCACACCTAGATCTGCCCACATCACACCAGTTTTAATATTCCTTCACTGGTTGCCTGTTAGTTTCCAGGCAAGATACAAAGTGTTGGTTTTAACCTTTAAAGGCTTAGGTTCTAACTTCCTACGGGAGCGCCTTCTCCCATATCATCCTCCCTGCACTCTTCATTCCACTGGGAAGAATCTGCTTCAACCAAAGAGGACTACGCTTTCTGCAGAAACCAATGTTTGGGAACCAATGTTTTCTTACATATTTTCCCTTTACATGTGGGCGAGTTACAAACTGCCATTAGGGATGTCCTGAGGACGTCCCAGTTTGAAAAAGGGGCATCTCTTCTAGACGCCCCTTACCTTATCACGGACTCAGTCCGTACAAAATGGCGGCGCCTTGTTCATATGGGCACCACTATTTTGACATAGCGGACGCTCTGCGTCCACACGTGGCACACCAGAAGTGACGCAGCGAGTGCACCCTTTGGCACTCACAGCGCCTCTTCCGGGGCCTGAGAAGGAGTGCGATTTCCACGCTCCTTCTCTGCAGCGTCCGGGAGCCGCACCGTTTAAAGGCTGCAGTTCCCAGACGCTGCAATCGGAGGCAGAGCCAGACGCTGCTTCTCAGCGGTCTGTAACGCGCCATAGTTTTGTCACTTCCCTGATATACACATTTTGGTGCATATGCAATATCCTTCCGCTAATATATTTATTGTACTCATTCTTTTGATTGAAAAACTGTATCACTGTAAAAGAGGATCCTTAATCCTTGTAAGGAATGGCAATGGGAGCTGGGTATGTTTAGCTTGGAGAAGGGAAGATTCTAAGGAGATACGACATGAAATGACATGTCTAAAATGGACTAAGCTGGTTTTTGCTGCTCCATAGGCTAAGATATAAACCAATGAATTCAAACTGGATTTCTACCTAAGCATTAGAAAGAAAGTGTCCTGCATGGCAGCAGTTGGACTGATTGGTCCTTGTGGTCTCTTCCAACTCTATGATGCTATGATTCTAACTTCCTAATAGTAAGAACAGTTTGGTAGTGTAATACACTGCTTCAAAGACTGGTGACCTCTTCTTGCAGAAGGTATTTAAACAAAGGTTGGGTGGTCATCTTTCAGGAGTGCATTACTTGTATATTCTTGCATGAAGAATGGTGGCGACTCTTGTGGACTCTTCTTTGTGATTCTATGTGCATTTTGGAACTACAGAACAGTTAGTAGTTTTGCATTAAAATGTAACTGGAATATTTCCATCCCCATCTCTAAATGTATCTATGGTACACATTCATCTCAATCTATCTTCATAAGCACAAAGACATCATGCGGTATACTGCCTATGTGCTGCAATTGTGTGTAAAGCTTGAATAGCTGATACCATATTGTAGGGCGGAAAGTCTTATTTTTCATCTGAACAGTACTCAAGGCCAAAAACAACAAAGCATGTTGAGTGCAACTTTAAATTAGTTATGACTCCAAGTATGCCCTTGCACAGTTATATCTTTCAATTGGAGCAGGAGTAAAAAAAAAAAAAAACTAGTAATACTTTCTTCAGATCTTCTTGCTGTTACCTCTATTTGACACATGCAACTCTAGTTTTCCATGAGCAAAAATAATTCCACAATGGCAATACAGTAGTTCAGTTGATCTTATTGGGAAAACTTTCCTCTTCAATACTAAATGTCAGAAAAAAGTTTTAGTAGTCTCTCAGATAATTTAGGCCAAAGGACTGGTTAAGTTAATCACTGAGATGCCCTTTAACAACTTGATCACATAACTGTGTGATGTGAAAGGTTAGAGTTTACAAACTATTGGCCTCTGCAATCTTTGGATACTGCTGTTCTTTTACTTGGGCTTCCCATTGAAAAGTAATTGCCTTGAAGACCAAAAAAAAAATGATTACAGAAGATTATACCTTTCAAAGGCAATTGCAAAATCTTGTGCAATAGAGGGACACAGCATGTTATGAGTAGTATGACTTGCACAGCAATTGCTCACCTTGTTGTAGTTAATCTCAGAAAGCTCAAATTTGCCATTATTTCAGCATAGTCTTTCTGTGCATCCAACAACTATGGAGAAAATGGTTTCCATGCCTTGAGGGGTGAAAGAAGATGCACACATCATTTGATGGCTGCCATCAATGAGGCCAGAACTTAATTGAAATCAAATCAGCCTCACTTGAACACACCAGGAATCCTGTGGCTAAAATATCCATCATTCATACAGACAATCCGAACTTTACTTCAAGCCTCAATCCATTATATCCCCAGAACTCCAAGGGCAAGTGCATCACATATCCCCAGCTAAAATGTAAAAGATTCAAGGAGTCATGATAGCGGGTAACATTTTAATGATCACTGTTCCTTGGCTTGTTATCTATATACACTGACTGGGAGTAAGCCACTTTGAACGCAGTGTTGCTTACTTTGGAATAAGATTGGATTCTTATTATGCACCTGAGTGACTAGGGAATTCTTTACTAGAAGTGTAAAAATATTTGTATCTGTCATCCATTGTCTGCATATGTATACTTTGTCTAGCTGAGATAATATCTAAGTGTGTTTCATTTCTGAGGAAAACCTAAAAGCTTGCATATTTATTTACCAATATAGTATGGCAGATATGAATTACTTTAGAGACCCTGCGTGATGTAGAGTCTTTAGACTTGGACTACAACTCTTGACATCAGGGTTAAATTCCCCACACAGCCATGGATGACCTTGGGCAAGTCACACACTCTCAGAGCCAGACAGTCCCATGATGGGTTCACCTTAGGGTCACCATAAGTCAGAAATTGACTTGAAGGCACACAACAACCACAAGAGTTACTTTAGTTCTATATCTTTTATTCTCCAGATGCAATAGATCAATCTGAGTGACCTAAAATTAGTGACCTAAAACTGAATCTGAAATTATGAGTCACAAACTATGGTACATACTTATCTGAAAATAACCTATACTGAATACAGGTCAGTGAGACACTTCTGCCATGTTCACATATTATGCCCAGAGGGGATATGGAAAAACATGTAAGAAGTAACACCTGTGCAAATTGGCCACACCTGTCCTGCTTACCTCTACTGAGGGCAGCACAGCAGGGGAATATGCAAAGGAGGAGTCCAGAGTCCAGGCCAAGGGTCACACAAGACTAGTCAGTGAGTCACAGCAAAGGGAAGAGGCAAGAGCATAAGTCACAAGGCAAGTCCAGAGGTCAGATAACTTGAATCCAAGGGAAAGGAATATAGGAACAACAAGGCTGCAAGACTGGTTGTTAGCTGCAAAGAACCTCTGCAGCTGGAGGTCTTTTAAAAGACCTCTGCATCTCTCAGCTGAAACCTACTAGCTCTCCTCTTGGCTTCAGGCCTGGAAGACCTCCTCAAGGACTCCTTGACCTGCCTTCTCTCCACAGGTCCTAGCACCTGCTGCCTAGAGTCCATGGAGTCCGTTTCTCTTTCTGCAGCTTTCTGGGCCTGCTCTGAGACTACTGATCCAGGCAGCCCTGGATCTGCCCCTGTCTCCACCATGTCTTCTGAGTCCTCTGACTGTACCTCTAAGTCAGGACCAGGGCAGTCCATGACAACACCCTTTTATTCCCAACCTTGTAATTCCTGTTTGTGTGTTGGATTTGGTTTACATTAAAAGGAATTCTACTCTCTCAGCCTCAGGAGAAGGCAATGGCAAACCTCTGAACAAATCTTGTCAAGAAAACCCCATGATAAGGATGCCTTAGGATCGCCATAAACTGAAAATGACCTGAAGGCACACAACAACAAAAAGCCATGCAGGTCTGTCCCAGCATAACCAAAAAAGAGTTTTATGACACCTTTTGTTGTCGGTGTTTCTGACTGATGGCAACCTTAAGGCAAATTTATCGCAGGATTTTCTTGGCAAGATTCTTCAGAGGGGGTTTGCCATTCCCATCTTGTGAGACTGAGAGATTCTTTAATATTAACAGGGTTATTTTAGGGAAAGCTTTTGGGGGGAGGTGTTACAACCCACTTCAGATGTATCCATGATAGTTCATGCTACATCAAATCTCTTAGTCTTAATGTATCACTTGTTATTATTTTTATTATTAAAGCACAACCTCTTTTAGGCCTTCCTGTACTGGCATTGGGGGGGGGGGGGCATTTGGGGACATGTACAGCATTGGGAACATGTCCTTTATGCACAGGGTGTTTAAACACCCTGCTTGGGCATATTCCTTTAACAGAGACTTTAGAACATATTCAGGGGGACTTATTTTCATGTAGACAAGCAGAATTCATCTAAAAGACAGATACTATCTGTCCACATAAATCTGTACATACATGTGGTCTTGAAATGCTCATAGGTCACAAGGATGTAACATTTGAGGTGTGTGTAGCCACAAAAGATTTATCTTCAGAACATCCTTCAGTGAGGGATAATGTTTTTGTATTCTTTCACATAGTTGGGAAAGCTGAGAAAGAAAGGTTAAGTGGTTTGCTCAGAATCACAGAGGAAGTATGGATTAGATCTCAAGAATATTTGATTCCCTCTCAGCCTATGATACCTCTCAAAACCAGATAAAGGGAGATTATGAGATAGCTCACTGTGTTGGAATGAGATTATCATGGGGCGCTGATGACCTAATGATGCCTAAAAGATCAAAACTCAAAATGAGTTGCTGTTATCATCTTATGCCACTTCAAACAGTTTTGAAAACAGTTGTTATGACAAACAGACAACCAAAGTTTACTGGATGGAACATTTAGACATATCCTAATTATTGTTTATGCTTCTTTCTACTAAAAGCATCAACTACAAAAAGGGGTCTGTGTAAACTGTAGTATCTCTATCTTGATTTCCAGAACTTATCAGTAGCTGGTCATTAATGTACTGCTGTGTTGTTGACTAGAATTTTTACAGTGTTGGCCTACCAACATTATTTGTTTCCAGATTTTATGAGTTCCTAATTAGAGTACAAGACAGGATTTGTTAAACCTAGTTCACAAAACAGCAGGTGGGGTGGCAAAACTGTTCCTGGGCTGCACCAGAAAGAGAGCTGCATGCTTGAATGCTCTCTCATTAGGAAAAAAGAAAAATCACAACAGGTGCAGAGTTATCATATCAGTTGTAAGTGTGTCTTCCCTGTAATATCTAATTTTCTATATGTTGGAAATTTCATGTAGAGAATTATTCAACAACATGATCACAGTCTTGCTGAAGGGAGTGTTTCACCACTTTTCTTGCTGTTTCTATGAAGATAGGCCTTTGTTCTTTTTGAAACCGTTACCCTAAAGACCATGTGTGAAATCTTTAACTTATGTCAGTTTGAAGGGGGTATTACTACTACTACTACTACCCACCCCTCCCCAAAGCTCAAGACAGGATACAACATAGATTAAAATAGATTTTATAACTGACCATTAAAAATATCAATTAAATCCTTAAAATCTTCCAAACTAAATCATTGTTATTGTTGTGTGCCTTCAAGTCATTATACCTATTTAAAATTCATGGTTTAAAATTGACTGGTAGGCCTGCTGGAAGAGAGAAGTCTTTAATAATGTTTCAAATTCAGACAACATATTTAGTTGTTGAATCTCTCCTGGCAGGTCATTCCACAGTCTAGGGGTGGCCAATGAAAGTGTCCTCCAGGTGACAGTTCCCAGTCTAATTCTGGTCTTTTGAGGTAAATGTCCACCAAAAGACCTATGTATACAGGGTGGATTATATGGAAGGAGGCAGTCCTATAGGTAACCCACACCCAAACCCTGTAAGGCTTTAAAGGTAATAACCAACACTTCATACTTTGCCCAAATATTAGCTGGCATCCAGTGGAGTGGTTTTAATACTGGTGTAAGATGCTTCTAGTTGCACCAGCAATCAATCTGGCTGCCATATTTTGAACTTGTTGAAGCTTCCAAACTTGGTACAAAGGTAGCCCAATGTAGAGCATCAGTTCAACATTAAAGACACTGAAATGTCTCCATGTCCATATGCAGATACAGTCCACCCAAAAATTTCCATCTTTCATTCCATACACTCAATTAACCACACTTACCATCTTTTGTTACAATAGTAATATACTATGTAAGAACCAGCATGCTGTAGTGGTTTGAGCATTGCACTATGATTCTGAACTAGTGTTTGAACCCCAGGTTAGCCTTGGAAACCCAGTGGGTGATTTTGGGTGAGTCACACACACTCATCCTCAGAAAATCCCATGATAGGGTCACCTTAGGATCACCATAAGTCAGGAATGACTTGAAGGCAATTGGACTTCACCTAGCCATGACTAACTTAAGTCTCATTGATTAGAACGGATTTACTCCAGATATGATTAAGTCTAGATCTAATCCATAAACTCTTCAAACATTCAGACAGCTGTAAGGAAGATCCCCCCCCCCCAGTGCTCCAGAAGGGAAGCAGCTTACATGCTTGTTCACATAATTCTACTGAAGAAAATAGGAGCATATATACTGTTGTGTCGTTAGATTTGGGCTTTCTGAGACTGGGCTATTACCATGTAAAATAAACTACATCAATCTTATATACATTGCTGCGTGTGGTTTTGTGCTAGCCATTACACTTAGCAAGTCTGTTTGTCAGGAAACTCTAATTGCTTTGTGCGTTAGAACATTAAGCTGCCGTAAATTTCTATACACAGCTGTTCCATTACTGCAGAAGAAGTTTTATCTCCCAATAAATTGATGTTTCTTTTTAGTGTCAACTCATACCAAAATTTACATCCCAGTAGATGAACCTTAACATTGTATAATTAGTTCACTGCCAGGACTGGTAATAAGAGGGTACATCCTTTAAGTGTATCAGTGAAAGAAAAGTTTTGGCTTCTGCTAATTGTTTCTTGAAAGCTTAATTGTGATTAAGAGTGGCTTTAATTGAAAAAGAGAGAAAGGAGAAAAGAAAAATATGACCTTTAAAAAGCATATTGCAAATAGTTTGTCTCTCTTTGGTCTAAGTCCTATTATAAAAAAGATATAGTAAAACCTTCCTTTGAAACCAAAGAGGAAAGATGCGGTAGTTACTTGGTATGGAGTCACTTTTAGGTTAATGGAACAGGTACTTATACAGCTTAGAGGAATATTTAATTAATCCTTAGTAGAAGACTATGACTTTGAATTAAACAGGCCACGAATAAAAGAGCCAATTCACCAAAGAGTTCACATAAATCTGATCTGCTGTTATATGACTTTAAATAAAAATGCATTAACTTTTGTTTTCCATTTTCTGCATTTCAATCACCAGTAATTGTCTAGAAACAACTGGGTTGGTGAATTGTGGCCAGAACTGGGGAGTATTAATGAAGCTGAATAAAGATGTGGTGGTTTTGAGTTTCTTCCAAATACATCGCATTGAGTACATACTTATTTTCATCACATGATGCACGAACAAGTCCCAATTCGTCACTCAGAGAGCCAATGCAATATTTATTTATTTATATATAACTGAATAATGGAACTTCTCTAGTGATTAAGAGAAGATACTATAAAATATGCCATCTTCATTTAGAATCTTGTATCTGCCGCGAATTTACTAAAATGCCATAGTCAATCTAACAGTTTTGTTATCCCCCAGGGCTCCCCGGGGATTAAAAATTGGCCCCCAAATAGCCTCTAAGGATCTGGGGGGGGGGGATTTTTGCCAGGTTCTTCCCACCACCACTCCAGGTCATTTTTGCCCAGGGGAGGCCTTTTTATAAAGTGGTTGTTACAAAAGATCTCTCCTTGTTCTAAGATGGTTGCGGGTGGGGGGTGGGGGGGTAAAGCATGGTGAAATTCCCCTCCCCACTCTCCAGAGGGTGCAAGGATTTATATTTCAGTTTTGGGGGTGCAATACAAAGTTTCTTGAGGGACAGATGTGGCCTCCTGGCCTCTGACAGTTGCCTAACTGGTCTGTACAGAGTCTGTATTGGCTGCCTCTGCCTCTCTACAAAACTGGAAAAATTATATGTATCTCTCTAAAGATTTATGGGGTTTTATTAACCCAATGCAATTAGCAAAACCTATTCTGAAAATCTTGATCCAGCCACTCAGAATAAAAAAGATGAAAATTGCAGGGGTATTGTCATTTGATAGCTAGTTTAACACATACCAAAAGTCCTAACAATCCACATTGAGAAGAATCTGCCATATTGGAAATGACAGATTAATTGTTGCTTACCTAAAAGTACTGATATGTCTGGAACTAATAATTCATTTTTGAAGCTAGCAAAGGAGTTGCGCTCATAATGCTCAGAAGATCCCAAAGAATAATTGTGGATAAGTTTTCAAAACCAAGGATTTTATGAGGACTTTGTGTATATCCTTCAATTTACAGCTTTTTATTCCAAACACTAATTTCATGGGACTGTACATGAGGAGCTTTGAATGGTTTTAAATTGTTACATTTATTAGATTATTATGGCAATAAAAATTCTGTGATTATATTCAGTGAGAGATGAAGGGAATGACTGCTCTGCTTCCATACCTGTGGGATGAGAGTTTAAAGCAAATTACTTCAGTTTAGTTGATCACTAAGATGATTTGCCCCATGAATTTCCCTGCCGAGGTGTTTCTGCACCAAAACAATTATACATTTTGCCTGTATTCTAGAGGTTATAAGACATTCTTAGGGAAGCAGTTATATAATTTAATAGCACCTGTGATATTAAACATTCATTTTAAAATCTCTATAATTCCAGGCATGAGAGGTAGGTTGAATTACAAATGGCACCAAGAACACCCTGTGATATTTGATCTTTTAATATAGATGTTTGTTTTACTGTGAGAATCAAATGTATAAAATGCCCTCTTGGAAAATGTGGAACATTAAGGATCATTGTACTTTATTCATGAACAGGGTTCAGGAGATTGTTTCAAATAAACCTTGCTACCCTTTCTAAAATACAATAACATTGGCAATATCTGTTGGACATGATGATTTGGGCCTCATTGAAAGGGAGAGGAAATTCTGCAGGTGTTTATCAGATCTGAACACAAGGAGAGACTTATGCAGCCATGTTGAAATTTTAGAGATTTGTATCAATGGTTATTTATAGGTAGAAGGCTGGGTACTGTACAGAGTAAATATGCTTCTTAACATACATGGAATGGCAGTGAAGTCTATAATCAACCTGTTAGATTTGCCATGAAAGAAGAAAGAAAATTCAGGGATATGACTGCTGCATTTGGATAAGATATTTTCTCAAACTTTAGGTATATCTGTTATTCTTTGTCTACTGATGCTGGATGTCAGTGGCAATAGCAAAATATTATGAAGTAGGTGTAAATGTGACCAAACTACTTTCTAATCCTTCAGTGCTTTTTGAGACCAGGAGCACACAGGTCTTTTCTGCATTGGCCAAAAGACCTGTTTCTCCTACCCTCTGTTCTGAAGTCATCCTGTTTGGACAATACCTGGCCTAAAGTTTAGTTTGGTGCAAACAGTCCAGACAACGTCCAGCATGTTCCACACCAGAGGAGTTTAACAGCCTTACAACAGTTTTAAAAAAATATACCTGTTGCTCTGGATCTTCTGGGAACATGCAGAGCCCTCTGCTCCCGTGCCACAGTGACTGTCTGCATGAGCATGCTACTGGACTGTCAGCACAGGTCACTCATTCTGAGGTCAGAATGGGGTGCCCAGCCTTGTGCTGATTATCGGGCACTTCTTTTTGACCTTAGAATGAGTGACCTGCAAAGGTGGTGGACTTGCTAAATAGCTCAGTGGGATGCCCGTGCAGATAGTCACCATGGCACAGGAACAGATCACGGTAGCTGTGAGACCAGGATATTCTGTGCTGTCGCTGGAGTATCCTGGCCATTGCAGACTAAGCCACAGAGACCCCTTTCCTCACAGTCATTGTTGTAACTGTTCTACCATTCATCTCTTGGAAATTTTTCCACTTTTGCTTAGCTGAGAAAATGCATTACTGCAAAGAGGGTAAAATTAGGTACAGATTTGCATAATATGCTGCATGGCAGGGAATTGAATTTGATGGCTATTGTGGTCTCTTCCAACTCTATGATTCTATGCTAATCGATATGTATATTGTCTATTTTCTATATTTTGCATACTTAGAAATGGTTACTACTGTCAGCCCTTCCCAACCATGGGCTTGCCATCTGCAGATTGGAGCATCTGTGGATGGCCCCACCCTGTTTTCCCCAATTATTATTATTATTATTTATTTATTTATTTATTTATTTATAATGTCCTGTCTCTCCCAGGTAGATCGAAGTGGGATTACAAACCAACAGTAACAATAAAATATAGTAGTGGCATGTGCATGTGGCTGCACCACTACAATTGTGTGCACATCATGCCCCCATTGGGGAGAATGGAACTTGGAAGAGCCAACTGTATTTAATCACTATAAGATGTGTCTCTCTTCAGAGAGAAAGACTGTGACTTAGGCTGCTGCCACACTGTAGAATTAATGCAGTCTGGCACTGCTTTCTCTGTCACACCTCCATCTTATTGAATCTTGGGATCTGTAGTTTGTTGTGGCACCAGAGCTCTCTGACAGAGAAGGCTAAATATCTCACAAAACTGCAACTCCCAGAATCCCATAGCATTGGGCCATTTTAAAAGAGAGAGAGAGAGAGTGGCATAAAGACTGAATAATTCCTATCATAATGCCCTTAAAAAGTAACTTTTAAAAGTAACTAGAAAACAGTTATTACACCAATAAATTTTTGACATTCTCACTGATTACACTGCTGTTGACATGTAACTTTATTGTGTCTTCATTACATCAGGAGAACGGTTAGAACAACATTAGCTTTAGCTCATTGTTTCCAAGCTGTATCTGTGGTTTAGTGTTCACATAAACTACCCCAGTATTACCATATAAAGAGTGCTTATGTATGTGTGCCTATGGAAATCACTATTTTTCAAGAGATGAATAAGAAGAACATTAACATAAGAAGAACGTAAGAAGTTGAGGAGTGATAAATTCTGCCCTGCACTTAAAACGTAAGGCTTTCAAGTCACCTGGAAGAACTGGTATTCTGCAAAGTATTTTGCAAAGTATTTATTGTGTTCGTTATGTATTCCTGACTGTCCTGTGTGACATCATGTCTCCCACATAAGTTGAAAGTCACTGTGTTTATGAGTGCAGTGTCTACCTGCTGAAATCTACAACTGTTTGATAAACAAGAAATATTTTGATTTATCTGGTACTGAGGTTCAGCCTTACATATATTTTAATCCTTTAGAACTTAAATTAGCCACAGCTTCCATGTCCACTACTCAAGGACAATTTTATCTGTAGTCCAAAACACTTGGGGGACATCAAGACTGGGACACTGTTTTTATTCTTTGTGCATATTCATCAGCACGAAAATATTGTCCCTGGACAAATCAAGAGAAAAGTGGTTGTTCACATTTTAAATTAAGTTCATAGTTTTTATTGGTTTTCTGGTTAACATATCTTGTTACGGCATGAACAGCATGCCATAAATTAAAGAAAATTCCTTTTTGCTTCAGTGTTTTGCTTTTTAGTCTTTTGGCAGGAGTTTCTGCAATAAGCCTGAAAACTGGGTTCATTTATGGAAGTTCAAGAAAGTAATGGGCTGGTTATATTTACAGCTTCTATAAGATGAAAGCTCTGTTGGGCGTTTAACATGGCCTTAATGTGCAGATTTCCCACATTCAAATATGTGGAACCACTAGGATGTGGTGTTTCACAATTTTTCTGGCAATTCATTCTGTTCCATCAATCTCTTTAATGAGCCTAAAGATGTACATACAAATTTATGGGACAATATAATGTGCAAGGAAGTTCAGAGGTGACATTTTGATGACAAAATAAAATGTCATGCTATCCTAATCAAAACAATATTGTGATGGCAAAATTAAATGGTATCAATGTGAATATATTTTAACTTGATGTCAAAACAATATGCCATCTAAAGTCTGAAGAGATGGTATTTTGATGTCAGAATGAAAAATTGTCAACACAAGTCATTGGGGATGCTCCACTGAAAGAAAGAAAAAGTGATATCAATTTAAGTCTGTTGCCATTCCCCCTCCTCCAAGGCCTTTTGACATGTTAAGTGGTATTTATTATATTTCCCCCTTCATTTCTTTCTATTTGCAGCCAAAAATGTAAATTATACCATTTAAAACAATTGGAAATTGAATGGCATCTACTAGAATAGTTATCAGGACTGTGGTACAAATGAACTTAAACCAAGCAGCTCCTGGGTTGTTTTTACAAAAGAGTTCTGTATTCATTCATTCAAACAAATGTATATGAGACTTGTGTTATTGCAAGGAAAGCTTTTTCTTTGTGAGGTCCACATTATCTGCAAGAGCCTACTTTCAAGCAGAAGATGTGTCAAGAGCCCAAAGTGGGAGGGTTTTAGCTAAATGTAGGTGGAATTACAGATGTTACCATCATTCAGTAAGTAACAGGAGGAAATGGTAGTTGGAACTCATAGACCATTTCACATGACACAATTATAATGCTAAATTCCACTTTAGCTGCCATGACAACATCCTATGGAATCCTGGAGTTTGTAGTTTGGTGAAGAACTAAAGAGAAGAGAACCAGCATGGCGTAGTGGCTTGAATGTTGATCTGCAGCTCTGGAGACCAGGGTTCGATTCCCAGCCTGGCCATGAAACACACTGAGTGACCTTGGGCAAGTCATAGTCTCAGCCTCAAGAGACTATGAAAACCCCAGGATAGGTTTGCCTTAGTGTCACCATAAGCCAGAAATGATTTGAAGGCACACATCATCAGCAAGGAAGTAACGCTTTCTGGCTGAGAATTCTGAAAGTCTCTCTCTAAACTGCACATCCTAGGATTCCACCATATGGAACTATATCATTCAGAGTTGAAATATAGCTCTATAATTACATGGTGTGAAAGAACCAATGGTATTGTCATTCCCCTTCCCCAAATAGGCGTCCTCTTTCCCTTCCCTCACCTTGGTAAATGGAAGGAAAAAGCAGGATGGGGTGAATAATATCACTAACCTGAAGATGAGCAAGTAAGGATCATTGCCTAGGGATAGTCTGGCTGTTTGGATTTCAGGCGTAAAATTCCACTGTATGTCGATAAGCCAGAGCTATTC
The DNA here is from genome assembly GCF_019175285.1 of Sceloporus undulatus. Classification (NCBI taxonomy): domain Eukaryota; kingdom Metazoa; phylum Chordata; class Lepidosauria; order Squamata; family Phrynosomatidae; genus Sceloporus; species Sceloporus undulatus. Next base: position 18,696,622 of record NC_056527.1, read on the forward strand.
CATCAGTGCCATAGTGGATCAAACCAAGACTGATCAATTTTCACACACTGTTTCCAACAGTTGCCAGCTGGATGCATCTATATTGAAATCCAGACCTTGGGAAGGTTACATTTTAAATGCTACAACTCTTTGAAATTGCCTTCATAGTTCAGGAAAGTAACTTTTTCAGGTTCTGCACAAGTTCCTGTCTATTTCTTCAGCACTATGAAAGTCACTTTTGAGCTTAAATGTTTCATCTTGGTAACATTGCTAAAAGGCAGTCGATGAACTATTGTTGGTACAGGTTGAGTTTGTCTTATCCCAGATTCTTAGTACCTGAAGTGTTTTGGATTTTGGAGTTTTCAGATTTTAAAAATATGAATAGCTTAAATTGCCTACAGTTGGAAAATATGGGCAAACACCGCTTTGATCTGGAGGAAAAGCAGTATATAAATAAAAGCTTTATTATTATTATTATTATTATTAAACATACTTTAGTTTGTGGAGGAAATGTGTACAAAAATTTCTACAGTACGAAAAGTGTGTAAATACATGCATACATTATGGAAGATGGACATGAAATCCCATGTGGGAAGGAAATATAGGTGCGTTACAGACCGCCAGATTGCAGCGGTCTGCTGCCAACGCCGCTTGCACCATCCGGGAGCTGCAGCCTTTAAACGGCGTGGCTCCCAGACGCTGCCGAGAAGGAGCGTGGAAATTGCGCTCCTTCTCAGGCCCCGGAAGAGGCGCTGCAAAGCACAAGGGGTGCATTTGCGGCATCATTTCCGGGGCGACACGTGCGGACGCAACGCGTCCAGCACGTAAAGATGGCGGTGCCCATGTGTATAGGGCGCCACCATCTTTACGCCCCCGTCACGTGCTAGGGGTGAGGCCGGTATGGACACTAGGTCCTCGGCCAACCCCTAGCATGTGACCGGGGCGTATTAAAGGCCCGTCTATAACACGCCATAGTCTTGTAGCTTTATATGAACAAAAAATGAAGTGGAAATACAGGTAGAATTTTTAATAAATGCAAAGAAATCAAGACATAGACAGTTGTCAATAGTCCAAAATGGCCCACATCCCAGTTTCATCCAGTATGAGCAAAAGGGAGATCTTGGAGATTTGCAAAGGCTGTACTGAGTCCCCTGGTTCCCCATTCCCCCTTTATAAGGGGCCTGCATGTTATCAACAATCCGACTGGGCTTCTTGCTGAAGGACAATTGACTGCAAATGAATGCAAGAGTGCACCATTGTACCAAAACCATAGGCTCTATTCCTTATCATGCTTTCCCCATCTAAATCAGAGGATTTGGACTACAGAACTAATTCCTCACAAGCTCCTAGAAATAGATTGTACAATAGATTACAGGCAAGGGAATTGTTCTGGGAATGGGAACTCAGCTCCCTGTTTCCATTTCTAAGATCTCTGGCATTCAATTCCTTCATCTGTATGTTCCCATGACAAATTTGGGCAGGAATCTCCAGCAGGGAAGTTGTTGTGGAAAGCGTCCTATCCTGGGAAAAATATATGAATGGCCCTTGATTTTTTTTTCTTCTTCTTCCTGTATTCATTCACAGATTCACAGATTATCTCAAATTGTTTTACCTGATAGGACCTGGGAAAAGCAAAACATCCTTTCCTCACTATCCTGCTTCCACACAGATGGAAAAAGCATTTATGACCTGAGCTTAAACTTTATCATCTTTGTTACAAAATGGATAGTTACAACAAAGACACGGCACTAGAGTTTTAGCACCCGTAGCTACGTGTGCAATATTTTGAAGCTCCTCTAGAGCAGGCTCCTTGTGGGAGCTCTGCATCTCCTTATGTAGCAACTGACTTTTCAACCAGGTATCTCTTGCTCAAGAGCATCGCTAGGTGTGTGCAAGGGGCGCAGTCTGCACCTAATGAGACCCTAAGGAGAAGTGACACCACTGCTTCTCAAACACCTCCTTTTGGCAGAAATGGGTGGTGGCATTTGCCTGTATGCCTTTACAGTGCTGAAGAGGTGATGTGAGTGGGCAGAGGTGCAATAGGAGGGGAAAGAAGAGGCTCCAAGTTTATTTTTTAAAAATATATTTTTAATTTTTAAATTTTTTAGTAAAATTAAAATTAAAAAGTAAAATTAATTTTTAATTTTTCCCTTAAATTATCTTTAAAAACCTATCATCTTTCCAAATTTTCATTTTAATCAAATGAAACAATGCACATTTAAATACATTTAGGCTGTGTGCATGATACTGTAATTTGAAAGAATAATTTGGATTTTGCTAGTTGTTTGTCACAACTATTGTGATTGCATTCAGTGATGTACGGGAATTACAATTTATAATTAACGATATTAAGGAGTACAAAAAAATACTAAATACTCTGCATGGTGTGGTATGGGAGTAGGTCAATGGAGGGGGGTGACACCATGAGTTACCAAATGGGGGAGATACCAATCTTAGTGACACCAATGTTCTTGCTGGAAAAGATAGTGAATTCTAACACTTTAGAATGTTAAACCTTTGCTAACATAAGCCATTTAGGAGACTAGATATGGAGTTATGCAACCTGCACATTCTTTATTTAGCAAATTTTATTTATAAAGGGGATTATGGACATACATTGCCCCCTTTTATTTCTTCTTTATTTCTAGGGTCTAACATTTTATTTCTTCCGTCAGAGGTCTAGTATCTAACAATGTACTTTGCTCTTTTTTTCAAGGCAACCAGTGTAATGCACAATGCATTTTATTTAATTAATTAATCAATCACTTGATTAATATCCTGCCTTTTCCCCAATATAAGACTGAAGACAGCTCACAAATCTGAGTTAAAACTTCTTGCTCATGACAGTTGTGTGAAAGGTTGAAAAGGGTGAATAGACCAAGTCAAAAACTGGCTCTCAGAGCACTGATCCATCTAGTTCAGTACTGTATTGTTAGTACTGACTGGCAGAAGAGCACCAAAGTTTCTGAGAAGTCTTTTCCAGCCTTTCTGGAGGTACTAGGGAGTAAAACTTGTACATGCATTTTGAGTCCTTGCCCAGTAATCTGGTTAGTGCATTGCTCCAGTTCTGTGCTTTTTTTATTAATCTTGGTGGCCTTCTCAGCAGTTTGACAACTGTTCCATGAACTATTTTCATTCATCCAACATTATTTAATCTATTAACAGACTACATGAGCCATTTATCTTGTAACCTTAGTCCATTGTGACACAAGTTTTATTGTTGTGGAGGGTGGGCTCCATTAGAAACAGTCTCCTAGTTGAATATTTTGATTATCTCATGTTTATTGTGAGACCCAAACTGTTTGTGTCTTCTTTTTCTTTTCCCCTTTGAGCACAGTGAAAAGAATGAAACAATTCCCCTCCCCTTCTCTCTCATGTGGACTGTGACAGGCTAATAAGGAAGAATGATGGTAGCAATAAAAGGGGGTCTTGGGTGCATTCCTCAGATTTCACTGTTGTAAAATGATGGCCCTGTTACAAAATGACCACATAGGAACTCAAAGTGAAAGCCTCGTCCTGCACATTGGGAGGGTGTGTAGTAGTGACCTCCTTCTTAGCCATAAAACAACTGGAGGATTCTAAGCCGATCACATCAAAACCCTAGTACCATATTAACAGCTTTGGAGAGCCCCCTTTTAACCCAGAGAATAGAGCTGTGTGTTTTTAATTTGTGATGATTTACTGCATTGAAATGGGTGTGAAATGCACAACAAATCACAGTGTCAAAAGTGGGAAGTGAATTTTATCAGCTGAAGGAAGTGCAGGCTCTAGGGGAATTAGCATAACTTTCTGGAATTTTGTTCACACTTGGAGAGGATGGGCAAATCTGTTCTGAACAGTAAAGTCAAAGTGACAGAAAACTTCCTAAGCAGCTAATTTTATGCAAGCTCACACAAACTGACATGTTTTCTGGGCTTTAAAGCCACCTTTGCATGGAAATCTGGCCATTGTGTGCATATCTATGACCTAGGCAGAATATGAATGGATCTGCTTTGTCATATTAAGTTGATTGGTGGGTTTAGCTTATCGGAAGAAAGTAAAGGCTTTGAAGGATATATATATTTATGTATTCATCTTGCAAATGTGAACTAATAAACAGGGCATTTTTAAAATACTATTACATATAGCAAACATAAGTAGCATATTGGGAAATAATGTGTAAAATGAACTTTAGATATGGAAGTATACTACTTAACAGTCAAGAAGCTGTCCTTGTTAGAGGGAGTAACTATGCATGCATAATCAATTTGAGGCAATGGATTCTGCCTCTACAAAATTGAATTCACGTACTTACTGGACATTGGGGGCCAGAGGGTTACTGTGGATTTGTGGCTTGTGAATTGCATGTAATACTCTGAGAAGTTATCTGATGAAATTAAATGAAGCCTATGTAAAGAAACTATTCTTATCTGTACATTAGTAATTGAAACCTTAAAGTCTTTCATATGGTTCAAGTTCTTTGTTTCTGAGCAAAACAGAAGCAACAAAATTCTAGCCTATTCTGGACACAACAATGCTAATCAGAATATAACTCACTGAAAGTAAATGACTTAATTGGATTGACTCAACAGCATACAAGAAGAAAAGTTTCTGTTTCCACTTTGGATTTTATCTGTCAATTTATGTACTTTTCTGTGCCCAACTCGGGCAAACTCTGTGCTCCAAACATTTGATTCTTCAAAAAAAATATTTGTCAATAGCACAAATCTTAGCAACAGTAGAACCATAAAAATAAAATAAAGCAGTTCAGTGCACTCTAGTTTCATATCCCAAAAACAATATATCTTATGTAACTTTACAGATCATAAGTTGGGAGGGCTCACCATCTAAGATGAAAGTAGCTACTATTTCTTTCATATCATGAGTGAGAAAATTCAAAGTTCTAAGACTTATGGAAAATAGGTGGCCACCACCAATAGAACCACTATAGTTACAAATTGGCATCAGCTTCAAACAGCTTTCTGTGGCTAGGTTCAGCTTTCCTAGGGCCACTTCTAGCCACATGTTGGGTTGCCAGATTAGGAACAGGTTAACAGATCTTCAAGAGGAACAAGACACCGTAAAGCTATGTCAAGAGGGTCAAAGGTTCCTGCCCTCCTGCACTTTTTAAACCACATTTTCCAGCTATAGCTGTCCTCTCCCAACATAGTTATTGCTTCCCTGGTGATGAGCGCCATGGAGGGGTGTTGAGGAGTCCCCAGCTGTGTTCTTATCAAAGGATCTTCATTCTTCTGCATTGAGGCAGTGGCTGTGTTGGGTAGGGATGGCTGTGGCTGAAAATAAGGATTTGTAAGGTGAGGAAGAACAAGTACTTTCATCCCCCTTGATGGGACTTTATGGTACCTCACCCTACACAAAGTGCTATTAAAGATTAAAGATGCAGGAACTGTGTCCGAGATCCAGTCAGGCAATCCTAACTTTAGCCACTTTGAAGCATTTGTACAGCTCCCAGGAGGGTCTGTACAGTCCCAGGAGGGCTCAAGGGCAGAAAATTGACCTCTGAACCTGTTGCAGTTGCCCGCTACTATTTGATAGTATGGGAGGGCCTCAGACAAGGCAGAGTACATCTAGAAGAGTAGGAGGGCAAGGCCGATGGTACACAGGGCTTGTAGAGATTTCAAAACAGGTTAAGGCCATATTCACTCCATGGGATACATGTTGTCTATCCTGTTCTGTACAAAAAAAAATTAAGAAATCTGCTAGATCATATCAAAGTGTTTCTAACTTGAGCATGCTGCTTTCTGTAGAGGCCAACATGTTGCCCTTATGACCCTCATGAGCTGTGTATAAATGCTGTAACCATCCTATAATAATAATAAATTAATGTTCAGTGGCATGATAACCAACCATAACTTTCATTGTTGTTGTTAATTGCTGTCAAGTAAGCTTTGACTTACAATGAGTCTATCCACCTGTAATATGGTCTTCCTAATTTCCTACTGCCTTCTAATTTACCAAGCCTGAATCATGGCTTCTCATGATCTGCCCAAAGTATTACAATCTCAGTTTAGTCATCTTGGCATCTAGGAAGAATTCACACTTGATTTGTTCTCAGACCCATTTATTTGTCATTTTGGCAATCCATAATATCAATAGAAGTTTCCTCCAGCACCACATTTCAAATGAGTTGGTTCTCTTCCTGTTAACTTTCTTCTCCATCCAGCTCTCACAATCATACATAGAAATTGGAAATACCATTCTGGTATTTAGTATTCAATGATGTAGTTTTACACTTGAAGATCTTATCCAATTTCTTCATAGTTGCCTTTCTTTTGATTTCTTGACTGCAGACTCCATGTTAATGTATGACTGAGTCAAAGTATAGAAAATGTAACTATTTTGATTCACTTTAAAGTTACTTAAATTATCTGTGGTCATTAGTTTGTTTTCTTAATGTTAGGTTGTAATCCTGCTTCTTCCTTGACGTTTCTCAATAGTTGTTCCAAGTCTTTATACTATTTTCTGCTATGAAACAGTGTCATCTACATATCTGAAATTGATGGTGTTCTTTCCCCCAGTTTTCACACTTTCTTTCTCTGAGTCTAATCTTGTTTTCCATATGATATGTCCTTCACAGAAATTAAACAGATGGTTGATAAAAAGTAACTTTGTCTGACCCTCTTGCCAATTGGAAATTATTCTGTTTCTTCTTATCCTATCCTTATAGTGGCCTCTTGTCATAACCTTACCTGTCATAAATTCTTCTAAACTCACTTTAAAACATCCATGTTAATGGCCACCTTCTATGAGCTAATTCTGCACTAATTTATATTCTGTACTGAATGTAAAGCTGGTTTTCTGTTATCTTCCCTGTAATTTCATTAGACAATCATGAGGCCAAATTTTCTTTTATTATTTTCTTTTATTTATCATTTTCTCTATTCTGACTATTTCTAAGGATCTCTGAGCAGGTTAAAAGTCAGTAGAGACAGCTTTAAAATAATCTTAACACAACTGAAACTGCTAGAATAAGTTTGAGATGAAACCCACAATCTTGTAAACTATAAAAACAAGCCACAGTGACTGCACTCACACAAATGTGGATGACTAGCCAGTTTTTAGCATGGTACTGAAATAAAGCCACTGTTGATCCCGATTAGACAACCAAAAACAGGGCATTCCACAGCTGGGGTGCCACAGTTGAGAAGGCCCTCTCCTTTCCAAGCAGTAAGTATACTGCTCCCTGCAGTAGGGTACCAATATATATATATATATATATATATACACACACACACACACACACACACACACACACACACACTCAGATCATCTCTGGATTTCATGCCAGCACATCAAATCATGGAACTGTGGTAAAACGTAGAGCTAGGAAAACCAGCCCTTTTTACTATTGCTCTCAGTATCCCCACTAGCCATGCTGACTGGGGTAGTGTGGGAGTTGTAGCAAAAGAAAGTTTCTTTTCCAAGCTCTGGAAAAAGCCTGGCTTCTATATGAGTGTTTGACATTAGTTTTCTGTAGCATCTCACAGTGCCTACAACTTTTATACAGTGGTAGTTCAACAGTATCCATTGATATGTGTGTGCACTCAAGACAAACCCACCTCTTCTATGAGTAAACACAGTTTGGACAGAGAAGGAGCGTGTTCATTAAATGTATTGAAAGCTTTTACAGTGGATTAAAGCTGCTCTGCATTCTCTTCTTTGCCTATGTTATCCAGCCCAAGCGATGATGAGCAAGATCCAATTAAATATATACACAGCTTGCTTTGAACTTTGGCAAGCGTTCGTTCTCCAGGCTTAACACATTGCCAGAAGAGTGAGGATGCCATTAATAGTCAATGAGGCAACCTTTTTAAAATTCACTGGCAGGGTCTTTGTTTCTCTTTCATTCTACCTGTGGATACAAGATATGTCATGGCTTTAAAAAAGCAAGTAGCATAAGTTGTACCTTTCTAATGTGCTATCTGACCACGAGGAGATATAATTAACACACATTGGCAATATTTGCTGACTACAATGCCGTGATTCAGAACCCAATTATTCAGATACATTCACATATTATAGCTATTATCTGTAGCCCTATATAAAGTGTAGACAAATTCCAAGTAACAAAATTCTTGGTTTGCTGAGCCTTCTACTGGTGTAGCTATTATTGCTTAGCTTTATTGGGAGTAGTCTTACTTTCCTTTCCTGTCTTAGATGGATTTTTTTTCTATCAAAGCTTTAGTCATTCCTGTTCAGTAGCTTGCTTGTATCCACTTTATCACACTGACAATCTGTCCGTTCTGAAAGGATTACAACTCCGTACTTCAGCGCATGACATCACAGTGAGATATTGCTTAACGATCTGAGACTCTTAGTGGCCATTGCTGTGGCTTCTTGTTACTGAAAATATGTGACAGGCCTGGCCTATGTGAGCTTTGCTTACGCTGCTCTTTTCAGGGCCCTTGCAGGCGATCTCCTGTCTTGTAAGTAGCATTCATTAAACTGCTGAGGGTGCATTTAACAAGGCGTAGTTGGCAGGCTTCAAAGACTAAGGCCTACAGCAATTGTACTTTGTTATGAATTCCTCTGTTGCAGATTCACAGACTTCCTTCTTTTGAGATCTTGGTGTGCATCTAGAAACTGCCACAATCCCACACCAGCAAATGTCTCTTGTTCAAATTCAGGAAGATGAAGTGAGCACAGAAATTTGAAGCATTTATTTACTAAGATTCCTCCTTTTAACAAAATGACTTGAATCGTTTTGGTTGGTCCCATGTAGATTAAATTGACTGAATACTAGTTGAATGGTGACTCATCTCACTGATATATTTGGGAATCACCCTATTAGAAACGCCTGATCAATAATGTACTCTACCACATAGAAGGCAGGGGAACATTGTGCCTCACAATGATAACATAACAAACACCTCCCAGGACTTTAAAATTAGCTGTGCCAGTGGTTCTCATTGTGTATCTTTTTATTAAAATGAAGCATGCATAAAAAGTATTGAAAGAAATTGTAGCATTAGATGCATCTGAGGAAGTGGACCAGGTCTACGAAAGTCAATGCATCTGAGGATAGAGCCCAAAGTTATGAAAGCTAATGCTACAACTTGTTTTACTCAGTGTTTCAAAGGTTCTACAAAATCTCTTTGCACACTGATATTCCAGACTAGCACAGCTGTGTCTCAGAATAAAAAGCTGTGTTAACGCCAGCTGTTTGGCCAAGACATTCTTAGGCGCGTTACAGACCGCCCCTTTGAGGCGGCCTGTACCCGCCCCTTTCCCCGGGGTATCGGGGCCTCAGCAGCCAGAACGGAAGCCGCTGAGGCCCCAATCCGCCGCTTTCCAGGCTGCGGGGAAGCAGCAAAAGGCTGCTTCCCTGCAGCCTGGAAATGGGTGTCCTTGGGGCTTCAAGCCCCAAGGACACCCCGCGGTGGTGGGAAGGAGGAGAAAGGGGCCACTTGGCCCCTTTCTCCTTTGCGCTGCTGGGCGCAGCTGTGTGAAGGCTGCACCCAGCGGCGCAAACCAGGAAGTCCTGCTCCGCGCAAAGGGCGCACTAAGCGCCCTGGCATGGAGCGACGACGTCACATCCGCGCTGCCCCGTATAGAGGCGGCACAGTCGTGACTTCGTCATGGCGGCCCCCATATAGATGGGGCGCCGCCATTTTGTACGGACTCAGTCCGTACTAGGGTTAGGGGGGTGCAGAAGCACCGCACCTTCCTAACCCTAATACGGACTGACTCCATACTAAAAGGCCCGTCTGTAACGGGCCTTAGTTAAGTCACCTTTTATGAATGGGTTGTAGCTATGGATGAACATTGCTTTCCCCTGAAATAAGAATTCTGCTTCCTGAATTGAAATTTTCCTTCAGTCTCCAAATTTCTAGTATTGGGGTAACTTTAAAACCTCAACAGAAAATTTAGAAATACAGTTTAGTCATTCAAAGAAAAGAGGCAGACAACGTTAGGGAAAGAGAGCAAATATTCTAGCTGTGAATGATTTTCAGCATTTTGCTCTCTGCAGCACTAGAAAATGGGGAGCGAAGGGAAAAATTATTTTTGGAGAGGCAGAATTTTAAGGGAAGTGCCCTCATTTTTGCACCCACTTTAGTTCCACTCATGGTTCACTTCTTCCTCACCAATGTTATTGTTGTCTATCTGTTTGTCCTCTCTCTCTCTTTCTCTGGGACCAGTCAACACAACTGCAGAGGGGGAAGGCAAGGCAAGGCAAGCAGAGGGCATTGTTCTATCTCTTTGTTCTTGTCACTACTTGCTAGGAGATAGCCAGTAAACCAGCAACAACAGAAAACAAGAAAAACAATAGGGAGAATAGGCTCCAGGAACTGGTTATGGCCCTTCTGCAAGTGTGTATACCCCAGTAATTGCAACCTGGGTCTGCTGAAATGTATTTTTGAATTGGATAAGGTGGCTCACTTCTAACTGAATAATGCAGTTCAGGAGAGCCTTTTGATATAATAGAAGTTAATAGAGTTATGGTTCTGTTCCGATGGTTTTCTGCCTAAAGACCCTCAAAACCCTGGAGTCAGCCTTGAGATTTCTTCTCAGCTGTATATTATGGATAATTTCTCAGCTGGTATTATGGAAAACAATTTGCACAGTAGTCCAGCTAGGTAATTCTTGACCATGTAGTTAATAGGAGAATTTTTTTTAGCCAAGCAGTCTGATGCGGCATTTCCCATTTTTCTGCATGCTTCCAATCAATTGCATCATCTACAGCGCCTTCTGTATACAGTACTTGATATGTCAGAATGAAACCTGGTTTTAAAATGGGTGGGAATCGGGCACATTCCAAGGTAATGCAGTTTTGCATTTCAAACTCAGGAAATAGAGTTTATGAATGAAATTTACTGCAGTTTATTGTCCTTTAATAGGCTATTTATTTAGAAATAAGCTTAGTTATGTTGTAGAAAAATATTGTTAAAGTAGCAATAATAAAATTATTATCTGGACCCATCCTGACTCTCTTTCTCTGATGGATGTCAACACCCCAGCTAGCATTGGCATTCATGACCAAACAGATGTAGTCCTTTCCTGCTACCCAATATATAGTAAAAATACAGCAGCAATGTCTTTTATGGTATGATCACACCAGGTGTGAACCTGGTAGGCTGTGGCATACCTACAGCAGCAAGGATGCTGACATCAGCCCTGTTTGCATCTGCTTCCATCACCTGCCACTTTTTCTGTGGACAGTTGCCCCCTTGGTTCATAAATGTAAAAGGTAGTAGTGGATCTCTCAAGCAGAGTAATCAAATTGGCAAGGCAGAACCTGAACAATAACCAGTCCCACTACCTTTCTTTGTAAAACATTTAACAGTAAGTCAAAGGCATTCATGGCCAGCATCCATAGTTTTTTGTGGGGTTTTCAGGCTATGTGGCCATGTTCTAGAAGAGTTTCTTCCTGACGTTTCGCCAGCATCTCTGGCTTGCATCTTCAGAGAAATGGAAAGAAGAGAAAATGGTTGCAGATCAGAGGTGCAGGAACAGAAAAGATGTGGTTAAAATAAGCAAAAAGGAAGTCACTACAAGGCAGATAAACAGTGAGCATAGACAGGCACAGCAAAGTTGCTGACTCTTAACATCCTGCAAGTCTGTGAGGGATTGGATCTCAGCCCTGGGATCACATGCTAGCTGCAGAACTGGTTTTGCATAATGTTAAAATCTGTCCAGTAATTTTATATAACCCACAAAAAAATTCTGCATTGATAACATCTATAGCATGGCTCAGAGGTAATCCCACTGAGTTCAAAGGGCTTTACTGCAGAAGACAGTGTTCAGCCCTCCGCTCTGTTCCTGAAAGCATGTATCCCTGATGAATGCTGGAGTAGTTTCTTGGTGAGATGTACCACATATGCCCATTAACCTTTTAATGCTATCAAGCTGATCAGTGCAAAGGACTTGTCAGAAACAGACCTAAAAGGTGACAAGATCCTGTTGTCTGAGAGAGATAATCCAATACTACCATCACCAAATTATAATGAAGAACCCACAGAGATGGAAACTTTGACAGTAGAGGAGTAGCTGAAGTGAGTAAACAATTATCTGCCATGTTGATTCAATATTAGAGGAGATTTCTCTGCATTTTAGATTTAAAAAGCAGCACAATGTCCTTTGTATTTAATTTTTTTTAAAAAAGTGCTAATTTGCTTTGGGTGTGGATCAGTTTGCAAACAACAGCATTCACTATATGTCTATCTTAGATTGCTGTGCATGGTAGTTGTGACAAGTTGATGCACAGGATGACACCTCACCAAAAAGATTGAGCAGATTTCTGTAGTTGATGTTGGTAAACCATTCTATTTCATTGTTCAGTGAAAATGAAGCTTCTGAGCCATCTCTGAAGGCAGTCACCATATAGAGTGCTTTACAGTAATCCAGCCATTTCACCATGCTTACTATGGGCATTAATAACTTTCAGTAACATTGGTGTACAGCAGGGGTAGGCAACCTTTTTGGGCCGGGGGCCGGGTTGCTGTCCCTCAGGCAACTGGGGGGCCGAAGCCGGGGGTGGAGCTTCCACCCTCCGGGGACGGGGCCACATGCCGGGGGTGGAGCTTCCACCCTCTGGGGCGGGGCCGCATGCCGGGGGTGGAGCTTCCACCCTCCGGGGCGGGGCCACATGCCGGGGGTGGAGCTGTCACCCTCCGGGGGCTAGGCCTCCCCATCTTTGCAGGCCCCTGACGGGGCCCCAGGTCCTGTCAGAGGCCAGCAAAAAAGCCTCTTGGAGGACCCCAGTGACGCCACCGGGCCTCCTGGAGGCCCGCTGCCGCCGCTGGAGCCCTGTTGGAGGGCGCCACCGACGGCATCGGGCCTCCAGGAGGCCCGCTGCCGCTGCTGGAGCCCTCGAATAGGGCTGCGACGGCAGCATTGGGCCATTCAGAGGCCCGCTGCCGCTGCCGGAGCTCTTTTGGAGGGCGCCAGCGATGGCATCGGGCCTCCAGGAGGCCCGATGCCATCGCCGGGGCCTTCAAACAGGGCTCCGACGGCTTCAGCGGGCCTTCCAGAGGCCCGATGCGGCCATCGGAGCCCTATTCAAGGGCTCCGGCGGCCGGATCGGGCCTCCTGGAGGCCGAAGTCTTGCGCGACCTTGTTTGAGGTCGTGCGAGACTTCGCCTCTGGGCGCCGCCATTTTGGGCGAAAAATGGTGATGCCCAGCGCGGCTTTTTGCTGCTCTGGGCGCCGTTATTTTTTCACCCGGCGGTGGCGGCAGCTACCGCCCCCGGGGGCCGAAACGAAGGCCTCCGGGGGCCGGATTCGGCCTGCGTGCCGGAAGTTGCCGACCCCTGGTGTACAGTGTATACCTCTGTAAGGCTTAACATTTACACACACACAATTCTGAGACAGTCTATTAATAAACTTATCTTGAAAGGATGGGTTTAAACTTTTCAGAATGTGGTGCTGTTTGTATGTTTGTGTAAAGACATTTCTGGAAAGGGAAATCATGGCATTAGTTATAGAAAGTGATGAGTGTATGGATAGATGGTTGGACAGATGATCAAACAGAATTGGATAGTTCTAATAATTATTCCAACTAAGACACAAAAGGACATCGTATTTACCACAACTCATCACTCTTCTTAATGCCAGCCTGAGGCTGAATCAGACCCTCAGTTCACTTGCCTTTGTGGCTGAAAGCACTTTCTTTAACATGTTGAGATTTGCCATCAGTCACTATACTTACAATGGTTTGCAATGATGATCTTCAAACCCATGCACTGGATTCAGGATGAATCCAGTATCTAGACAGCACACCATTCTTCGTTTTCACTAGGACTTCTTCCCTAACTTATTTCATGTTGTTAACACTATGAGATACTTAATGTGTTCCCAAAATTTTTGCTAAAGGCTCGATGGGCACTTACAAGACTTTTTTTTAATCACAGGGATAAAATGGTATTTTATGTTTGTAAAGTTTTGCTCTAAAATGTTGATTGTGAGCACTTTGTCAGCTCATGCTTATGCATTTGTAAGTTTCCAGAATCCAATTTGTGTGTGAAGAAAAACACTGTAGTTGTTGTTCGAATGAAGTATTAATCTCCCTTCTTCTTGTGTCACTCTTTGTAACAGATCAGCTCCCAGCAATCATGATCGGATACAACGTCTAAGGCAAGAATTTCAGCAAGCAAAGCAGGATGAAGATGTGGAGGACAGGAGGCGGACATACAGTTTTGAACAACCATGGGTAAGTGTTCATTTGTTACAGTCTGTGTAGATACCACAGTGTTGGAAATTAAGCTGCTTTATATGTAGTCAGTCTAAAGGTCTGAACAGAGATTCAAACCATGGTATTGTAGTCCAAAGCTCAAACCACTACACCACATTGGCTGCCTGCTCCTGGTTTGCTGGCTACAAGTCTCCAGGGTTTTAGCTTTCCCAGCCCTTTCTGGGACTACTGTGAAGTGAAGCTTCTGAATGCAAGGCATATGCTGTGCCACTGAGCTGCAGCTATCTCCCTGCCTCACTTCAGCTGTTTTCCCCGGTTGCAAAACCAAGGCAAAAAGAGCACCAGTGACCTTTAAACTCTTGACTCTTCCCTTCTCCATCTGCAACCCAAGGTTCCTAATTTCGTTTTGTATTGTGCTCTGCCATCTGTCCATTTTGTAAAGAGTATTGTTTGCCTTGTTACCAGCCAGGCTAACCTGATGCAAACTAACCTGTCTGTCATTCAGTTTATGTCTGTTGGGGATTTATAAAGACATTATTTGCAAGAACACAATTCTTTGCTTGTTTAAGCTGCAGACTTTCAAGTAAGGATGGAAACAGCAAGTTATTTACACCAAACTTATCCCTCAAAGTATATATTTTTTTATAAAATGCATTAAAAACAAATGTAAGTATCATATCCTTAAAAATGTTCTACAGGTATTAACAAGAAGATTTTTCCAAGTCAGGAAAAGATTATTGTTCTTCATCCTAACACAGATTTGAAATATCTAGTTGGTTGGTTGATTGGATGAATGGCTGTATTAACGAAAGGATGAATAAGTTAAATCAGTTAGTGTCTGCCATCATTATACTGCATTGTATAGCAAAAAAGATCCCTTAAGCAGCTTGAATAACAAAATATAACCATTTAAAATCATGAAAAATAAATCCAGATAAAACAACTATTATTAAAACTACCCATCATATGAATGTCATTGAAACACTATCTCCCTGAAAGGATTTTTGGTATAAGAATATTTTATTAAGCCTTCTTTAACTTACCTGGCAGATATCACTGGCCAGAGTTGTCTGCAGTTAGGAGGCCACCACTGAAAAAGCACCCTTCTGGTCCTAAAGCACATGAACATATTTGATGACCTAAGGCCATGAGGACATTTTTACAGAAGTAGACATTTTATTAGCTGAATTATGCACACATCCCTTGGAAAAGTTGCTACATGCTCACTAGGATATTCTGGGAACTGTAGTCCAATAGAGTAACCTTTTCAAGTTCCATACATACACAAACATTATAGTGAACCTTGCCACATTTATCATGATAGCATGAATTTAAAAGTCCAAATTGTCTCGCCAGAAAACAGGTTATGAAAACCTCTCAAATTTGCCAGGTGACTTGTCAGCATGTAACTGTATGCTGGTTTCTAAATAGTGCTTAGTATGCTAACATAAGAGAGCAGCTTTTTTTTAAAAAAAGTGGACTTCTACTACAATTCTCCTCACCTCTTGCCAGCTTGATCACTGGCCAAACTGACTAGTGATGATGAAGATCATAATCAAATACATATAGATTGCACCATGTAGAGAAGACTGGTACAGAAACTGGCTTTAACTTTCTGGGTTTAAAGAGGAGTGTTGTGTCATAAATGTTCAGAAAATATTGTGTAAATACAGAATCTTCATTTCTTTGTTTGTTCTTTTGTCTCCTTAAAAGTACTGTGTTTTAATAGCACCCGTAAACAAGGAAGAATAGCAAATCAGAAAATTCCTAAGTCATCTATAAAATCCTATTTATCTTTTACTCTATGTTAAAAAAGAGAGAGAAAAGACTTTTTTAAAGTTCTTTTGTAACTTATGTTTGGTTCTCTGTGGAACTTCTGGTTTTATTTATTTTATTTTAATGGCTAGTCCATTTTTTAAGTTAAGTGCTATAAAAGATAACTTAGTATCTCCCCTCTTGTACAATGTCCCTGGAAATGAATGAGCATGCTTCTTCTGATATGTAAAGAGTTCTTTATAATGTCAGGAATGCAATGGGTTAGGGATCCATAGTGGGAAAAAAAGTCTATGAAAAATGTGCACTCAGGAGGACTTGAGAACCTAACTACTGAAGGTCATGGACCAAATGTTGTCTGTCCAAATGCCATACAAACTTTAAACAGGAAGCTTTGACATGTGTTATATTTTCCAGCAATGACTGAATTATTTAGATGACAGGCTGATTACCTCAAAGATGGAATAATTTTCTAAATTGTGGGCCAGAACATTGACATTTACTTTTTTTCCCCTTCTCACCCTACCGCCCTGTGAACAATAAGGACTCCTCTCCCATTGGGTCAATCATACAAATAAGCTTAAAGTCAGTATTTCTGTTTAATATATTAAATTTAATAATTTATTGTTTCCTTTTGATTCTCTCCCTCCCTCCCTCCCTCCCTCCCTCCCTCCCTCCCTCCCTCTTCCTCAATCTCTCTTTCTGTCTCCCACTCACTCACTCTTTCTCTTTCTTTGTGTTTTCCTATGTACAGTATGTTTTCAAACAGACCCGTTGATTTAGAGAAATAGGTCCAATGTATTTTGAAATTATTCTCCTCCTTGGGCTGATCTGGCTAATATTACTATTTTTGGAAAGGATAAAACAATGATCTCATCCATTCTGAGAGCAAGCAATGTAGTCCCGGCATTGAGGAACAATAAGTCAATTTCTTTAAGCAGCATATGTGACTTCAATATATTGGCTTAAAATTATAGAGGTACTCTTCCTAAAATGCATCCAGATGTACCAAATACCAAACTATGTTTAAAAAACCCCATAAAAGCAGTTTACTACATCTATACAAGAGGAATCGTCAACCCTGTTCTTAAATGCTTTTTGGACTTTTTGTCTCAAAAGCTTTTAGTTCAACGTCAAGTTGCACGGGGAAACTCACCCATACAAGACCTATTGTTAAAACTGGTGTATTAGCCTGGGGGAAGTAGTTTGTGGCACTAAATAGAGTGGAGGTGGGATGAGCAGGCAGGTTTAGATGAACATAAAGCTTTAAATCTGGAAAAGTCCTTAAAAAGACATGAAAAGAAAGTAAACTCTTTTGTCTTGAGTCAGTGAAAGCAATCTTCCCTTTACAGAACCTTGTGAACTATGATTCACAGAGATGTATTCTTTTCCCCTCTTTTTTAAGATAGCAATTTGGGAACTGAGATATTCTAGGAGCAGAGACCTATGAAAGAAAGATATATATCTGCAAAGGAAAAGGAAAGGAAAAAGAAGAAGGAAAGAAATAGGGATTCATGTATATATCTAATACAAAAGCAACTTCTGCCTGAATTGTAAGTTTCCAAACCTTGGTGGACAGTTGTGACCACATGCCTCCTCTCAGATCATAACAGGCAAGTGTCCATTTCAAATTGTTCCACTATGATCATGTTGGCAGAGTCTTTACCTGATGGGCTGTGGGAGAACTGGCACTTCTTCCTAGGCTTATACAGCCGCTATGCCAAAAAATAATGAACTACTGTCCTCAAGACAGGCAGTCCAGCAACTTTAATGGATACAGACACTCTTATTAAAATCTTCAAAATGACATTTCCTGAAGAGATCTAGGCAGAAATGTTGATGCTGGGAACATGACTCAGAACAGTGAATTCAGCTTTTGATTGATTTGGTTGGAATGGCAATTCATCTTTTTTATTATTACTGTTTTCATTTCATTAACACTAAACGTCCATGCCAGAGTTCCTTCAGGGCCCAAGGCACATCTGGAACTCCCATACAAGAAGGAACTTCCTCGTAATATCAGTAATGGATGGATGCGGGATCCTGAACACAAAAGGGAATGAGGAATCCCAACTGTGTACATACAGTGGGACATAAGAACATATGAAGAACCATGCTAAATGTGTAAAGGCATGGCAATACTGTCAGTTTCATTTTCAAAAGCCTGTCTAGTCCAGCATCCTACATCTGTCAAATGCCTAAACTGAACCTGAGAACAATAGCATCTTTTCACCCATGTTACCTAGCAACTAGAACTAAGACTGAGGCTGCTGCCACACTGCAGAATTAATGCAATTTGACACCACTTTAGTGTCATCGTTCCATCCCATGGAATCCCAGAATGGCACCATACCTCTCTGACAGAGAAGGCTAAATATCTCACAAGACTACCAATCCTAAATGCCATAGCACTGAGCCAGGGCAGTTAAAATGGTGTCAAACTGCATTAATTCTGCAATATATGCAGCCAAAGACTGAAGGTAATATATAGCCATCATAACAGGCAGCCATTGATAGCCTTGTTGTTGTTGTTGTTGCTGCTGCTGCTGCTGTTGTTTGCTTTCAAAGCATTTCTGACTTAAGGCAACCGTAAGGCAAACCTATCATGAGGTTTTCTTGGCAAGATTTGTTCAGAGAGGGTTTGCCTTTGCCTTCCTCTTAGGCCTAGACAATGTGACGTGGCCAAGATCACCTATTCCAAATGGGAATTCAAATCCTGGTTTCCTAGTGTCCTAGTCCAACATTCAAATAACTATACCACACTGGGTCTCGATTGATAGCCTTATCTTCCATGAATTTGTTTAACTTCTTTCTGAAGCCCTCTGTGTTGATGACAGTCACTGTATTACGTGTTTTTGAATTCCAAACGCACTGTGAGAAGAAGTACCTCTTTCTAACATGATGCTCTCACTTTCATTGGATGACTCCATTTTTTTGATAGTGTGAAAGAGGAATCCACTTTCTCCACAACATAAAGTGTGTTACTTTAGACACCTCTGCCATGTTCCCCTTTACTCAACCTTTTTCAAGCTAAAGAGCCCTGAATTTTGTAGCTTACCTTTGTAGGGGAATTTTTCTGGCCTGTTTTTCATTTTGGTTTCCCTTTTCTTCACCTTTCTCTTCTCTACTGTGAGGTGAGGAAAACAGAACTGTACACAATGTGTAAAGGCATAGGGATACTGTCAGTTTTATTTTCTGTTCGTTACAAAGAATGCTTACTTTTTCAAAGCAGCTGTGTACTAGGTTGGTGTTTTCATTGAGCCCGAGCATTCAATCACAAGCTCAGACTGCATCGTTGTAAATGTAAAGTTAAGATTTATGTATGTGTGTAACAGATATACTAAGCCAGTCAAACCTCCAATTTCAAGGGATTCTTTTGTAGCTGCTTGCTGCCCCACTCAGTTCTAACCAGGTTAAATCATTTGTTATCATCAATAAACTTGTCCACCTCAGTCCTCACCCTTCACTCTGGAGGCCCATTTACACTGTACAATTATAGCAC
>NC_056527.1:18716016-18801434 GCF_019175285.1 Sceloporus undulatus
CATCATCATCATCATCATCATCATCATCATCATCATCATCATCATCATCATTATTTGCTTGTTTATAAAGCACTGTAAAATTTACACAACACTGTACATAATACATAGTATTCCATTTTAACTGCTATGGTTATGTCTTGTGGAATACTAGGATTTGCAGTTTAGAGAAGGGAATTTAGAATTATGAGGGCCAGCATGGTGTAGTAGTTTGACATTGGACTACGCTAGACTACAATTCTGGAGACAAGTGTTAGATTCCCTGCTCATCCATAGAAACCCACTGGATGACCTTGGGTGAGACACACACTCTCAGCCCCAGGAAAAAACCATAATTGGTTTGCCTAAATAACTTGAAGGCATACAACAATTTAGAATTATCAGCCAGAGAGTTCTAGTGCCACACCAAACTACAAACTTCAGAAAGCTTTGTCAGTTAAAGTAAAAGTGTAAGTGTGCAGTATAAATGGGTCCCAGATCATAAATTCATCCCTGCCTTAATGAAACATGTCACTTCCAATCCTTTGAAATAAGAATGTGAGCTATATTTTGGTTGGCTCACCTATTCTAATGGATTACATACTGAATCTTTTTCTTGTAATAAGTCTTACATACTTATTATCTTACTACTGATGTAATCTTACCAAAAGCATAAGTAAACCATGCATATATTCAAGAAAAATAAACATATTAGTCTGTTAAACCAAAGGGAAAAAAAGTTTTGTGTTAGTCCTTAAAGAGCAAAAGATCTATTGTGCTATAGGTTTTTGTGGACATTTTGTGAACCAGATTCATTTCAGCCAGTCACCCACACTGAGCCTTTTCCCATTTATTATCTTTGTTCTTGGCTGAATACACAGACTGATTGCAAGTTCTTAATGATTCTTTAAAATGCAGTTGACTTGGCCCACATGGGCAGAGGCCTGATGAGTTGACACTAAACCAATTGAGGCAGTGCTGAATCCAACTACTCCCAGTGTAAGAATGCTGGGAACTACCGAAGGACTGGCCTCTTCCTTTAAATTTACACCAGCATTTTTGGCTATGTCATTGGGCTGGAGGAGATTTGCATCTGATGTAATTTAACCCCAGTTTACTGTCACTTTTCCTGCTCTTGTGCTGACAGATTTTAGCTAGCAGAGCAATTCTGACAACAGATTGCTCTGTAAGCATATACCTGAGACCAGATGGCAATGGAAGGGCATTTCTGGTGGCAAAATGGACTTCTGTCTACTTCTAAAATCCTATAGACTGGCATCTTTGAGTCAGGGCTGTAGTGCCTGACAATCAATGAAAGGATATACCTCTTAATTGTTTGAGCATCTTTCCAGAAGCTCTGAGTGTTTTTATGGGCCCAACAAAAATGCATATTACTTGCATTTCATTCTGCAGTATATATCTGATATTTCTCTATTAAGAAGATAAATTTTATGCAAAATCAGTTTTGTTGTAATTTCTCCAAGATTTGAGAAAATGCACTCCTTCTACTGAGATTAAAATACTTTTTAAGGATCATATGCCCAAAAATTGCACAAGCATCAACATTTTGGTTGAACTTCCTTTTCTCCTGCACTTTTTTTTAACAGACCTTCCAAGTAGTCATGATAATTTCACTTGTTTCACTATGGAAGACATAAACATCAATTTATTTATATAACAGGGCCTTGCATTTTATAGCATCCTTGATGGCCCATGTGATTTAAAAAGGTCAGCACTTGTCATACATCTCCTCACAGACAAGGCCAAGAGTTCTCTGCAAATTTGCACAGTTAAGAAGCAGCCAGCTTTGTTTGATAGCTTTAAAGAATTATGATAATTATACTTTGCCTTGTGCTGCCCTGTTTGTACAGGTGTTAAGTAGTTTTGGGAGATATACTTTGAGCACACAATTTGTGTTCCAGTGCATAGCAATATATTTTTCCACTTGATGGCAGGGGATGAAGAAGGGGATTTAGTTTTACATCTCACAGTCATGATATGCACTGTTGCCAGCATTAAAAATTCTGTGCAGATGTGAAATAAAACTAATGTGATTCCCTCTTTCCCATGTATTGTCAGTGATTTTCAAAGTCATAACAGTTGGGATTGGTCTTTTTGTGAGGTTTGTGGCTATCGATTCCCACTTGTCAGCTGTTAAAAAAAATGTTTTTAACTTAATGTGAGTCAAGAGGAAGTAAGACCTTGCCTTTTAAGCAGAGCTGACCCAAGGCATTTTACCACCTGAAGGAAAAGTCAAGATGTCCTCCATCCCCACCCCACTCCTCAACTTAAAGCACAAAATGGGATCAAGCTGAATCCTGTTTATTACTGAATTACTGTTTTTGCAAAGTAAATGTACCCACCCAACCCAAATGTAATAAATTTCAGTCAGTTCTTCATATTCATGGAGTTTTTATCCATGGATTCAAGCATCCACAGCTTGTCAATATTTTAAATATATATAAATTACAAAAAGCAAACCATGATTTAGCTATTTTATATAATGAACACAATTTTACTATGTCATTGTGTTTAATGGGACTTCAGCATCCACATATTTTGGTATCCACAGGAGGTCCTGGAAATGAACCTTAGTGGATACCAAGGGCCCACAATATTAATAGAACAAATAAAACAACAAGAACAAAGAAGAGGAGAAGAAAAAATATCCTGCATATAAATGCTAATTACATATATATCCAGAAGAGCAGCAAAATGAAAAGAGAACATCAGTTCAAAAATTATCCTGTGATTTGGAAGGGGGCAATAAGTTATTCCTATTATTAATATATATTTCAAATGTAACACATGCCACAACATAACAAAGCTGGGTGCTTCCTCTGTGTCTTTCTGATCCTTTATTTTATAAGTCAGTGGTTCTCAGTTGGTGGGGCAGGACCTGCAGAGTGTTGGTGCCATAACAAACTGCAATTCCCAGAATTCCGGGTCCTCTTCTCTGGAGCAGCAGAAAACAAGCTCACTCCCTCCTCAATATGACATCTCTTCAAATATTTAAACAGGGCTATCATATCACTTCTTAACCTTCTTTTCTCCAGGCTAAACATCCCCAGCTCCCTGAGTCGTTCTTCATAGGACATGGTTTCCAGACCCTTCACCATGTTATTGGCCTCCTTTGGACATGCTCTAGTTTCTCAATGTCCTCTTTGAATTGTGGTGCCCAGAACTGGACACAATATTTCAGGTGGTGTCTGACCCAAACAGAATAGAGTGGCACTATTATTTCCCTTGTCTTCTCTGTCAGAGAGCTCTGGTGCCACAACAAACTACAAATCCCAGCATTCCATAGGATGACAGTTAAAGCAGTGTCAAACTTCATTATTTCTGCAATGCAGATTCGGCTGGGTGTGTACATACCCATGCGCACTGGTGCAAGCAGTTGTAGTATAGCTATTGTTGCTAAAATTAAGAACACTGCATTATAATTTTTTGTTGTCTGAAAAAGGCACACTTGAGTTTACTACTATAATCCTTTTTTTTCGCTAATCTAATTTCCTTTCATTTCTCCTGCCCTGTTTCCCTTTCCCCAAATTTCCATAAATTCTCCTCCTTCCCTCGCCTCCAACACTAAAGATGAAAATGCTGAATTTTATCCAATGCTGATGATTTTGAGTGAATAAATATAGCATTATTCAAAATGGACTTTCTAATGAGGGCAAAAGTCAGGGCGAAGATGTGTAGTACTGAGCTGACCTGGGATTCCACTCTTTTGTCTTCAGAGAGGACAAAGAACAACATAGTTCTTAAGGCCTTGCCTTAAGAATTATCTTATTCCAAAGACAAAAAGTTATTCAAAATGTTATTTAAAAAAAGAAATCATGCAAGAATCTACTGTATACTGTTAAGAATCTTTGTTCTTAATCAGGGGAAGGGGTTTTTATTTGCCTCTGTACAGAAAATCAGAATTATTTATTGTTTTCAAATAAACCATTTTTAAACCTGTGGAAGTCAAGGAAGTCAAGCTGGCTTCATCCCTGTTGATTTTCCAAAGGGCACGAAGATTGTGTTGTTTCATATGGCTTTAAGTCCTTTAAGAACGGATGTCCAGTGTTAGCTGCTCTGGTTGTTTTAACTTCCTGAGGTTTTTAAACTGTTTTAAGTTTTGATATCCTTTTGTGTATTTAAATGACTTTTTTTGCCTGTTGTGTATCACTTTGGGGGCATTGGTGGGTTGAGAGTCAATAGAGAAATGCTTGAAGCTCAGTCTATAAATGCTTGATGCTCAGTCTGTCTGTCAGTCAGTCACTTTCTATTCTTTTTCTCTTAGCCAAATTCAAAGTCGTACTCGCAAAGTGGGAGGCATTCTGTATCGGTAGAGGTTCAGATGCAAAAGCAACGACAAGAGGAAAGAGAAAGTTTCCAGCAGGCTCAGCGGCAGTACAGTTCATTACCCAGGTATGGCAAATGGCTAAAACTGGATGTCAAATGTGATCACGAAGCCAGTTTATTCCAACAGAAATAAAGAACTCTAGTACTATGACTTCCTTAGTAAGAGGAATCCATTATGGGATATTCATATATAACTAAATTAATGCATGAGGAAAGAATAACAGCATGGAGGATATCACTGTACGTAAGCAATTCACTGCATTCAGCCCTTGGGACACTTAGTGTGGCCCTTGGGACTCCCTCCAGAAGCCCCTCAAAGCCCCAGATCCTTTAAAAAAATAACAATCAGGCATTGTTTTGCCCCTAAACCAGCCAAAAGTATCCAGAGCCTCCTAAAAAGGCAGCAGCTTTGGTTCTCTTGTCTTCCCAAAGCCCCGCAAACCTCCCCAAAACACCCTCCAAAAGAAAAAAAATATTGGCCAAATATCAGTTCAAATGGTGGATGGGTTTGACATCATACTGCTTCAAGTGCACTGAAATACTCTGAAGCTACCCACCATGTTGGCACAGGAAGGAAAAATGGCCCTTGCCTTCTGCACAGATGCCCACCACTGGTCTATACAGAGTCCATCAATGTATACAGGTGGGAAGAGTCTCTTGCAATATTTTAATAAATGCCTGTATATCTGGGATGGAAACCATTATGTGGCCCATCCATTTGCATTCCATCTGTTAGAGACTAGAGATGAATATAATTAGTTAGATCCTGCTTTGAGTGCGCACGCACACACATACATACACATATCCAATTGAGGCTTCTGATTTTTAAAAGTTCATGCAAAGGGCAACAGCTTATCTCCACATCTCACATACTTTATACAACAATCTGTTCTCACAAATGTGGACACTCTTTCAAGATCAACAGAAAATACCTTGCAGGCAAGATGGAAAATTATGTGGTCTTTGCTTTCCATAAACTCTGTGTAATATTTTCAAGAGGCTTGAGATACTGTTGTGGGGTGAGGAGAACAGAGAACTCCACTTTCCTCCACCCAGTTCTGTGTCTCTAAATCTAGTTTGGCACTCATATTGAAAAATTCAGGCTGGCCAGATAAATAACCAGGAACTGCCGTGAAAGCTCAGAATATGCAAAGGGCACACAAACCATAGCTGCTCTATAGCGCATGGCTCTGTAGCTCATGGAACCATAGTATGAAATCATGTAGCTTCCTGGTCTTATATATTATAATTTCACATATAAAAGGAAAAATAGATATGAATTTGATAAGAGGAAGCCATGGTAATGGAAATCTTCTTTCTTTTATAGCTTGTTATTGAGTGAATTTTGGATGATGATGTAGACGTATGTCATAAAAGAATTAATTGAGTGAACAGAGAGATTACTGTGAAAAGTTATTTCACGTTGGGCCATGTCCAACTTTCTGACATATTTAATTGGTTCCAATAGTTAAATGCTGTCTATAGATGTGTCTTAGTTTAAAATCAAGATTTATATGCAAAGTGTTCATTGGCAACTTAAGATTCCAAAAGGGAGATGAATTCTAAAGGAAAGATGTGGGGGTGTGATGCTTGTGACTATCATAGAGCTGCACCTAAGGCCTTCAGGTATTCAATAAATGATTTGGATTGGCTTGGGGCATGGTTGGTTTGAATCTTTTTTTAAATGTGTGTGAGACAGTTTTCAAAACTAATGGCATTTGGAATTTGAATAGAAGACTGGATTAGGAAGAATAGTTGCCCCTTTGAGGGAGGAAGAGGTGTGGGAGAGGTTTTATTTGGCTGTGGTGTAATGGGAACACGTTTTATGGAAGCCAAGGGTTTTTGTCCCCACTCCACCCCTCTGTACATTGATTTCATGGAAGATTGAATGAGGTTAGTGAAGTTTGAGATGATAAGAGGCCTTGGATGAGAAATGGGGAATGAAACCATGGGAGTGGTACCTTAGGTAAAAGAGTTATATATTTCTCAAGTACCTTGCTAGCATGTGGGGGGACCTGTAGGACTCCAGATATTGTTAGAGTACAACCCCCATCATCCCTGAGCACTAGGATTGATCAGCAGTGGAGACCAACATCTGCAAGTTAATAAACAAGTGGTCTATGATCAAAAAGGGGACATTTTTATGCCTTTTTCTTAACCACAAATTACCTGTGTGATCTGTTGGTAGGTTTTCCATAAGCACCTAATAGTCTCAGTAGGAAAATGGATACCTTTTGTTCTGTTCCAGCAGAATTCTTTTATTTCTTTAATTAATGCTACAAGCTCTCTAGATACTGATTTTACAGACTAACACAGCTATGTCTTTGAATTCTATGGCTACACTTTGTAAACTCCTAAAATTATGTCTTCAATTAACTGTCAGAAAAGCATGCAGTACATGAATTATAGCAGGCTATGGATAAGCCTGTATTTATACACAGTTCAAAACAGTTTGTTCAAAGTCTGTTCTACAAAACATCTATGCAAAAATTAATAAGTACTGTAGTCTTTGTTTCTCCCATTTCATGAATAATCTACATTCATGCAGTTTTAAACATAACTTGCTTCCAAACGTCTTAATTTATTTTAGTATCTTTCCATAAGAGCAGTGTAAACAGTCCAATTTTAAACCAGCTTTCTTGCTGACAGAAAGTAAATGAAGTTTCTCCTCAATTAATCCTTCTCATTTCCATTGTGAAATTCTATAAAGTCATATTCACCTCCAAGTGGGAGTATGCTATTGAAAAGTTGTTTTACTGCATCTCAGAAAATTTGGCAGCCTCGTAGACACAGGAGGCTCATTCAGTTTGCTGTAAATTGTTTTACAATGGGATTTAGAATTGAGTCATTTTAGGAGGCTTATATAAACCTAAACAAAGGTTTAAATGTATCCAGGTTGAATATATTCACTCAGGGGTCTCACTGAGCTGCACATACATATTCTTTGTATATGTTATTTGCACATAATTTCTCCATGTCTTCAACTTACCTGGATACAAAGAGAAGTGGAATGTCAAAAACAACAAGGTCATTTGCAGATGCCACCACAGTGACATGAGAAAGTTTGAATTATCTGTTAAAAAAAGAAAGCTCATAATCTTTGTCCTTGCCATTGCCTTTATCCAGTGTACCGATTTTTCTTCTTGGCATTATGCAACTTCTCCATTTAGCTGGTGCCAGTCCATCCACTGGAATAAGTTCTTTATTTCTCTTGGTCCCATATTTATCTATCCTTTTATTGAGGTTCCTGGGACAAAACTCAGCCAGCAGTATCCCCAGTGGAAGAAACCCTTGGGTCCAATAAAAGAAGAGTAATCAGGGGCATCACTAGAGGGGTACGGGCAGCTCCCAGGTGACACCCACTGCTCCCCAAACATCTGCTCTTTGACACAAATGGACTGTGGCATTCACCCACATCCCTTTAAACTGCTGGACTTCAGCAGAAGAGAAAGCATGTGTGGGGCGAAGTTCAGTGGGCAGAGAAAAGGAAGGCCTCAGTTCTTCTTCTTGATATTGTTATTTTAAAGCGGTTGCCCGACTCGGCGGGCTGACCGCTTTGCCGCTAGACGCAGCGAACGACTACAAGCCCCAGAGTGCTCTGGGGCTTGCCCCAGCTCCCTATTGGTGCGCGGGGCGAAAGGGAGGCCCTTCCGCCCTGCGACGCTCTGGGAGCTGGGCTCGGTGACCGGGAGTTCCGGTCCTCCAGGGCAGATGATTGGTTCAGCTGCCCTGGAGGAGGAGTCTCCTGGTCAGGTGGTACTGAGGGTGGGGCTTAGGCCTATATAGGCCGTGCTGCCAGCCCTGGCCCTCAGTCGGCGCTTGGCTCCGGATGGTTAGGAGCCAAGCAGGAAGGGAGGAGGAGCTGAGCCTTCTCCCACCCACCCACCGCTTGGGTTTGGGTTTTTTGTCACAACTTTGGGGCGGCAGCATAGGCCAGGATCTGCACGGTGTGGTACCAGGGCTACGGAGCTCTGGTTTGGGAGTCAGTCGGGACCCGGGGGCGAATAGGGCAGGCATATGGCCATTGCGGGGGCCATAACGCGAGAGCGCCTCCCGGTGACTAGGGGCTTAGCGAATATGTGAACACATGGCAGAGATGCGGTCATACGGTGTTCCTTAGCCCCTAGGTCATCCCAATGCCTGGTGGGTGCCAGGTTGTGGTTAATCAGACAAATGTGGGGTTGTTTGATTTCGCAGATCCTGACCTCATGCTTTGTGCCAACCCTACCAATGGTTTGCTTAATAAAGTTGTGGCCTTTCCTCCAACATGGTCTCCTGTGGTTATTCAGCAGCAGCATCTGAGGCAAACTCTTTTAAAATTTTCTTTAAAAACTTGACATTTTACCAAATTTTCACTTTAACCACATGAAGCTGGGTAAATGTAAATAAATTTAAGCTGTGCGTATGAGATAGTAATTTAAAGGTACAATTTTAATTTTGCTATTTGTTTATGTTGCAACTGTTGCCATTACATTCAGTGATATAACAGAATTACAATTTATGAGTAACATTAGCACAACAAACATTACCATACACCATTCCATATAGTGTAATATAAGATGAGGCGAATGTTTACTGCACCAGGTGATGCCAATCTAGTGATGCCACTTGTCATACACTACTGTATTTCCAAGGTAACTTGGGTTTATATCCAGTGATGATGTAGTGAAGGTAAGAGAGAGGGAAGGAGAGAGGAAGAAACAAAGAATGTGTTAGTTGCTGCTGCTATTATCTCTGTATTCATGTCAGGTAAGTTTGAAAGCACAAAGGGAAGTAGGGAGGTAGAGAATAGAAAGAAATGGTGAGTTATGTGGAATGCAGCAGTAGTCACAGTGGCTAATACAAGGCAGTGCAAGTCCAGGCTGAGATTTCTTTGGATCTCGTCTTTTATCCTATTCAGGTGATTCTTTTCCAAGTCAGAGCATTTATATTTTGAAATCCTCCACTTCATCCCCAAGCATTAGGTGCTAGTTCCCTTTGTCACAAGCTCTACCTTTCTCATTCCTATTATCTACTAAAAGTAAGCTCTTTGTCACAATTCAGTCTCTCAAATTAATTTTAACAAATTCACTATTTGAAAACATTAAAAGCACATTTCAAAACAATAAATGGCCTAATGAGTAACTTGAAAAGCTTACTTTTGGAGGCTAAAATCTATTGTGATTCCTAAGTAAAGTAGACTCTTTAAATCAGTGGGAGCTGCATACACATTTTCTTAACATTCAGTAGTAAATACAATGGTCCTACTCTAGCAGGAACTAGCAATTGGATTTAGAGCTTGGGCCATAATTTCCAGAATCCCTTAGCTGTCATGGTCATTGGGTGTTGTGTATACCATTGGCACCATTGTTGATGCCAAAAACATTCTTACTGTTCCTAGGTGACCCATGAAGCTTTCTTCCAGGCCCATTTTCTCCCTGGGTATCCACTGAATTCCCTGGCACCTATTTTGATAGGTTCTGCTTCTGCATTATGTGATGAGAGAGTGAAGGGGCAACTTATTGGGGAGGGGGAGAAATTACCTAGAGTTGGGATCTTCATTAAAGCTATGTTTATAAGGCATATATGAAACGTAAATGAATTTCATATTTAGATTTGGGTCCCATTTCCAAGATATTTCACTATGTACAGTTGGTCCTTCTCATACACTGATTTTTTATACACAGATTCAAGCATACATTGTTTGAAAATGTTCCAAAAAATATAAATGTCAAATATCAAACCTTCATTTTCCATTTTTTATAAAGGACACCATTTTGCTATGTCATTATATTTAATGGGGCTTGAGCATCCACGGATTTTGTTATACACAGGGGATCTTGGAACCAAATCCCAGAGTATAACAAGGGTCCAGTGTATATGAAAATATTCAAAATCCAGACAAATCCGAAATCCGAAACACTTCTTGTCCCAAGCATTTTGGATAAGGGACACTCAACTTGTATCTCACATTATTTCCTGTCTGTACCCAGCACTGAGGTTTTTTGATACAGGCAGGGATACTGTATAATATCTAAATAAATGAACAGAGTTGACCTCTCATTCTTTGTCTATCCTTCTCCTCCTCCTGCTCTTCCTCAATCATCATATTTATTTCTAACCTGCCCTTTGATGATGAAAGGATTGTAAGGCAGAGCTATTTTAACTTCCCTAGGAAGAGCAATCCAGAGCCTAGGGGGCAGCCACTGAGAAGGCCTTATCATGTGTCTCCCCATATCATGTCTGTGAAGGTGGTAGGACTAAAAAAAGGGCTTCTTCTGAGGAACTCAGGGCCTGAACAGTCTCCTTGAGGGATATAGTCTGTCAGTAGCCTGGACCTAAGCCATGTAAGGCTTAATAGGTCATAACCAGCACTTTGGATTGTGCCCAAAAACAACTAGTAGCATAGGGAACCTTTTTAGCAAGAGAGTTGTATGTTCTGTGTAACCATCTCCAGTAAACGATGTGGCTGTGGTTCTTTGTGCTCTATTTTCTGTTAATTGTTGTAGGAAGGCTTGTCTGTCTGTTCTTCTTGGTAAGTTGGGAAAGGAAAGTACCCTCACTCCATCTTCCCCACTTTCCTCCATTGCAGGCAAAGGGAAATAGTTTTCAGGCAACACAGTTTGCTTGTCACAAGTACAAGGAGGCAAGGGTTTAACTTACTCCTGCCTGTTACCATTATCTTCTCCCACACCTTTCTTATTTGTGCTCTCAGGCTGCGGCCAAACTGCAGAATTAATGCAGTTTGACACCTCTTTACTTATTATGGTTGCATCCTATTAAATCCTGGTATTTGTTGTTTGTCATTGGCACCAGAGCTCTCTGACAAAGAAGGCTAAATATCTCACAAAACTACAAATCTCAGAGTTCCATAGCATTGAACGATGGCCATTAAAGCTTTGTCAATCTGCATTAACTCTGTGGTGTAGATGCAGCCTCAGAGTTTGATAAAGCAACATTTAAAAAGTACAGCTCCCAGAATCTTCCAGGAAGTGGACCAAGTTCTGCTCTGCCTCACATGTATGTGGAGCCACTTTCTTTGAGAGGATGTCTAAACAGCCCCACTCCTCTACATAACACCAAATCCCTCCTCCTTGATGCATGTCCTTTTCAACACTGTGATACAACACAGAGGAACAGTATTTCTGGTGAGCCTCCAGTCAGAATCAATTGATTTAGACCAAGGCAGCTTCCTAGTGTTTAGTAGGCTGCATCAAGTAAAAAGTGCCTGTAGTGTGAATTATGCACAATGTATTCAAACATCCTTGTGTTTCAAGAAGGTTCAAATACTGCATATCTTGTAAACAGTCTTCATCGGCAGTGGGATGACTTGCAGGGCTTCATGAAGTAAAAGACAGGCCTTTGGCAGTCAGGGTTGTTAACCTCCTGCATACTAATGCCTCATGTCCTGGTCTATTGTAGCGTTAAGTCTGAAGGTTCTAATTGCTATTACAGTAGTAGCTGTCAAACTGTGAATATTTATAGTGTAGTGCCTCAAGGAACACCTTTAAATTGAAGAATTGCTGGTTACTCTAAGCAGAAGAGACAAGGCAGACACTCTGAGGGTGAGAGGGTGAGAAGAGCCTACTAGCTGCCAAGCTGACATCATCATCTGGGACTCTAACATGACAAGGGAATATAGCCCAGTTTGTTGTGTCACTGTGTTTCTTAAGCGCACAAATTTCTTCTGCTGCTTTGTGCTTTCTTTGTTCTAATGTGCCAGGGAAGCATACGATATTTGCGCTCATTAACTACAATTGTTTCTTTGTTTCCTTTAAAACTAGTCAGGAGCTGTCAGCCAATGGCTCAGGGGCCATCACCAGTCCCTGGACCACCACTTTAAATAGTCCTGATCTACTGTACTGTCCTGTTTTCCACAATGGCCAACTATTTTTTTTTTTTAGGAAACCCACAAGTAGAATATGAAGGCAAAAGCCATCCATGATCCCGCTCTCCAGTAGCACACAGTAG
Organism: Sceloporus undulatus; assembly: GCF_019175285.1. Classification (NCBI taxonomy): domain Eukaryota; kingdom Metazoa; phylum Chordata; class Lepidosauria; order Squamata; family Phrynosomatidae; genus Sceloporus; species Sceloporus undulatus. Next base: position 18,728,290 of record NC_056527.1, read on the forward strand.
TAATAATCTTTCATTGATTCATAATTCAATCTTTCATTGATTCATGTAATGGCTTTTGAGAATGTTTGGGACCACTGTTTGGTTTATAACCCATCTGGCATGGTTTGTTGCTTGAAACCATATGTGATCTAACCTGACCTGAGTTCATTACATTGAGTCAGAAAGCTGAAATAAAAATGTTTTCAAGAATAAACCTTTGAGGTGAGTATCATGCAATTTATTTCTAAATATATACATATCTTTTTGTTTTCAGGCAAAGCCGTAAAAATGCAAGCTCCGTGTCTCAAGATTCTTGGGAGCAGAACTACCCTCCAGGTGAAGGTTTCCAAAGTGCAAAAGACAACCCAAGGTATTCCAGTTATCAGGGCTCACGAAATGGCTACATGGGGGGGCCATGGCTTCAATGCACGGGTAATGCTTGAAACACAAGAGCTGTTGCGTCAAGAACAAAGGAGGAAAGAGCAGCAGATGAAAAAAAAGACAGCTTCGGAAGGGTCCAGCAACTATGACTCCTATAAGAAAGTTCAAGACCCTAATTATGCCACTGCCAAAGGCCCTTTCAGGCAAGATGTACCACCTTCACCATCTCAGGTTGCCAGGCTGAACAGATTACAAACACCAGAAAAGGGAAGACCTTTTTATTCTTGAGTCAAAGGAAAAGGTGAACATCCCATGCAATAAAAGAACATTTTCATATGAAGAGACTTGTATTTTGGGAAGAAAAACAAACTTTTAAAAGTGGAGGTGCTAAGGAATTCATGTCTGCTTCAGTGCCTTTAGCAATACGGGCAAAGAATCAGAGGGCCTTATGTCTTTGCCATTGTGTCTCAAGTGTTATATCCACACAAGGACTTTCCATCATCTAACAATCATACTCTAGGCAAGTGATGTGTCTTTGTTATCAAGTCCTGTGCTATCAGTGGCTGCTTTGCCACATTTTGTTATCAGGTGTTCAACTTTTTAATGAGTTATGGTTCCAACATACATAATGAATTGGTTTCTAATTAAACAAAGCATTGCCATAACTGTTATCCCCTTTGGGTTGAGGGAAAAGGGTACATATCAGCTGTAAACTGTAAGGCAGATGTCTGTGCAAGATCTCTGGTCCTGGATGGTTTATAGTTGATTAATATTTAAATGTCTGTATGGTGAAATTCTCTTTTTCTTTGCCTGCACATGTTCACTCTTGAGTCCTATCGAAAAGCTTTATCCTCATTCCTAAGCAAAAAAGAAAAAGACACTGCTATTATATTTCATTTATACTGGGGACCTTCATACATTTGTCTTATACCTTAAATATATATACCTTATATTATCAGTGGAAACGTATTTATATAACTTAAGCTTGGCCAATAACAGTGGGGGGAAATGTCTTATTTCATGAACCATACGAAATGGTGGGAGGGGGAGGACTCTGGCTTGGTTAAGCAAGTTTATTTTTTTATAAAATGTTTCCCCTTGCCTTCGAAATGAATTCCACCTCAGAATGGATTATAGATAGATCATTACTCAGTTACAGCATATCATGATAATTTAATTTCTTTTGTTGGAGGGGGAAATGCTGGACAAAATAAAACTAAATTCTATTTTTGAACTAAAAATAGTTTTTTTAAAAACCTCTCTTTTTTGACAGTTTGTAAAGCCTTGTGGACAATGTACACTGTGCTTCCACATTATGGTATTTTTGCATCTCAGTATCATGATGAAGATCAACCACTAAAGCATATGAATAGAAAAATAAATGTGGGGGGAGGGGGAGGGAATTGGTATGTATCATTGTGAAAATATGTTGATGTCCAAAAATAACAGAAACAAAAAGATTGTGCTAGCAGAGATATTTTTAATGTGCATATTGGGTATATGAAATTTTCCTTTGCAACAGCTGGTTTTGTGTTTGAGGGTCTGAATTTCCATGTATTGTGAAATATATCTCTATATCTCTATATAGATGTATAGATATATGTACTGGATTGCTAAAGTGCCTGCAAATCCTGATTTGGAAAAGCTTGAGATTAAAGCTCAGCATATCATGCATAAATGAACAAAGGAAAAAAGTATCATGTATGGTATTTGATTGATAATTTGCCTTTAAGAAAGAAAGGAACCTGTCCCATTTTATTTTTGCCTCATCCTGTTTCTAGATTCTATGTGAAAATTCAGCACATGTTATCTCTGTCTTTTATGCCTGTTTGTTAATTTTGTTTGTTTGTTAATATACAATACTCAAGTGTTAAAGATTTGTTACTAATGTAAGCACAATGACTTTGGATGATTATGGCTCTTTTACATGGAGACTGACACACTGTGTAAAATGGCACTCTCTGTAAATACAGAAATTTAGAATAAAAAAGACTGTTTTTGTCTTGGTTTCAAGATCCTTTTGAAGTCTGCAAAAACTGGATCCATCTGTAGTTGATGCTGTAATTATTTCACAAAAGTTGTGAAACCTGGTGGTTTAAGTTTTCTTCTCAGTATAAACACAGGGGGGAAATGATTGGTAGGCCCTTTAGAGTGCCAGAAATGTTTCCAAAGAGAGAAAGGAGGCTAAATGCTTTCATACACCTCTGATTACAACTATAATAAGAAACAGGCCTGAGCCTATGGTTAGTTTCCAAGGAGAGTACGGCTGTAATCAAACAACAGAAATAATCCAGTTTGACACCATTTTAATTGCCATGTCTCGGTGCTATGGAATGCTGAGAATTGCAGTTTGTCATCAAAGCAAAGTGGTGTCAAGCTGGATTATTTCTGCAGTGCAAATGGAAAGTAGATCTATTAAATTAGTGGGGCATACCTATATGATGACTCTGATTCATCAATTAATTCAGTGGATCTATTCTACCTGGGGCCTAGCCAATTGGATTCAAAACATTACTTTTTAAAGATCAACTCCAGTGGGAGTTATCAAGGCTGATGGTCTCACTCTGAGCAACCTCTGTGTAATGGCTTTTGAGAATATTTGTGGCCACTGTTTGGTTTATAAACCATCTTGAATGGTGTAGACATATCAGTGAATTAGTGCTGTTTTAAAGGAGTGGGATGTATGTATGTATATGTACTACAATCTGTCCAGGAAAAAAATGTCATTTCCCCCCAACTTTCATGGAAGTTGTACAGTTGGCCCTCCATATATTCCAATCAACAAACCTTGATTTTGCCATTTTATATAAGGGATACCATGTCACTATGCTACTGTGTTTAATGGGATTTGAGCATCCATGGATTTTAGTATCCATGGAGGGTCCTGGAACCAAAACCAGCAGATACCAAGGGTCCACTGTAGTAGCAATCTGTTATCCATCAGTCACCAACATGAGGCGGGCATATCAGTCTTAATCATTACAGCTAATCCCGGCATTCAGAAGAATGACATTTTAAAAGCATGTTATTAAAATGATACAAAACAAATCAAAACCAATTGGCAATGCTGCGGTATTAGTATTAGCTATGTCATACTGGTAAAGCACCAAAGAATTTTTAAAGGCCAAGATTTTGAATTAACTAAAATTAATTCTTGATGGAATTGGCATGTAGAAGCACAGATTTTTATCTGCCTAAGAGAAATAGCCACATTCTGATCAGAAAGGAGACATAAAATGCACCGGATGGTTCTGGAAATTCCATTAAAAACAGGCTCATTTTTTTTTTAAAAAAAAGTGTGCATTGTGGTAGAAAGAAAAGTACATAAGATCATGGGTTATTGATTCTACCTCTCTGGAGTAACTGAAACACTTGTGTTCACTGCAGCAGATTTCTATTTTACTTTGTTTTATTTTATTTGGTATCTCACCTTCAGAACTGCTGAAGCAAACTCATGGAGGTGATGATACAGGCAATTAGTGAATCCATGGCATATGAGGAATGTGAGAAGCCAGCCTGGGACCCATCACCAGCATGAACCTGTATTCTACACAGTATATACTTCATTTCCAAGTAACAGATTCCCAGGCTTCAAACAAGAGCTTTGGTCCACACCACTGATTCCTAGGCTTCAAATAAACTTTTATCTCTTATTTATAATGATTGATTAGAGATAAAAGAAGCAGGAGCTTGTGGGCTGGATTGGGAACCACAGACACATTGGCCCAGAAGGTACCAGTTCTCCATCCTGACTATCTACTCCGGCATAAGGGGAAATAATTTGAATTAGATAAGGATGTGCCAACATGGTATAGTGGCTTAAGTTTAAGACTAGGGCATTGGTTCTCAAACAGGGGCAATACCCTCGGGGTGTGTGTGTGAAGAATTGCTCAGGGGGAGGCTTGGAGGCTCGGATCCTTCCTTCTCTTTTTCCCAAACTTTTTTATGTTTAAAATGTACACATGCATTGAATTTAATATTAAATTTACTTAAATAAAACTGTTATTTTGCTATAAAATATTAAAATACGAATACACATGAATATGCGAAGGAAAATGCGCACACTAAATAATCAAAATATTTTTATTCATATACTACGTTGATGAGAGGGAGTGATGTGCACATGCAGATAAAGGAGTGTCCCAATGGTAAAAAAAATAATCAAGTGCTACTGGATTAGGACTCCTTGAATCCCTGCTCAGCCATGGAAAGCCATGGATTGACCTTGAGCAAGTTGCACTCTCAGCCTAAGAGGAAGGCAATGGCAAATCTTTGAATAAATCCTGCCAAGCATTCCCTACAAAAGACGGTCGCCCGACTGAGCGGGCAGGCCGTGTTGCCACCGGAGCGGCGACGCAGGCTCAGTGGAGTGCCCCAGCATGCTTTGCTGGGGTGTGCTTGCTGGCGATTGGTTGCTGGGGAGGGAAAGGGAGGTACTTCCGCCTCTGAAAGGTTGCTCTAGGGGGCGGATAGTCCCTCTCTATGGTTGCCTCGGTCCTCCAGGGCGACCGATTGGTTCGGCTGCTCTGGGGGCGGGGCGACTCCCTTCCCAGCAACCCCCTGGGCATGGCCTATTTAGGCCCAGTTGCCCAGTGCACGGTGCCATTTGATGCTTGGCTCTGCTGGTGTGCAGAGCCAAGCTGAGAGGAGCAGGAGGCGAGCACAGAGGGCTTTGCCCTCCCTCTTGGCTCTTGGCCCGGGTCTGGGCTGATTTGGAAGCTAAGGTGAGTGGGCTTGTGGAGGGCGACATTTGCCTCCTCCTAGCATTGCCCCTTGCCTCTCCCCCGCTTGGGTGGGGTTTTTTTTCCCCGCCTTTTTTTTGGCGGGAATAGTTGCGCCCACCATTTTGTTTTGGCCCGGTGGCCATTTTGTTGCTTCGGCAATTTCAGGCCTGCTGGAGCCCTGCACTCTTCTTTTGTAATTTGTGACTGTGTGGCCTAGTGGTTTTAGTTGGAACACAGCTCTTGGGAGATGCTTCCAGACAGGCTCATTGACAGTTATCAGTGGGGTGCCCTCCCCCCCTCCTTTTTTGTAGGCACACTCTCTCAGCCTCGGCTGAAGTAAGTTTTTGAACTTGGTTTATTTTGCCTGGCTTGCTTTTGCTGGTTCTTTGGGCTTATCAGTATGCCTCCAAAGCCACCTCCTGTGCCTTCGGCATCCAGGCCTACTACTAGGGGTCAGTCTGGATTGCCCAGAAGGTCATGGGCTGGCATGGCACAGACACACAGAGCTTCCACTCCCAAAGGGATGCCTGTTGCAGAGCCTCCCGCAGATTCATCTCCTTCACTGCCTGCGGCGGCATCTTCACTTTCACCTGAGATAGTCACCAATTTATCAAGGTCCATTGCTGTCCTGATTCAGCAGGCTACAACTTCCAGTCAGCCTGCCACTGCTGCGCCTTCTTTTGTTCCTGCATCTCAGATGGCGAGGGAACCAGTGCCCAGCTCCTCGGATTCGTCCAGTTCCAGTTCGTCTTCTTCTTCGTCAGATGATGAAAGGGGGCTTGGAGCGTCGTCATCGGCTGATCGGCGCAAGGAACGGAAGAGGAAAAGGAAGGCCAAGAGGAGACGGCAAATGGCCCGTTTTGCGGGGTCCGAGCAACCTGCAGTTGCAGGTAGACCTCGACATAATGTTCCATGCGGGAGGGATGGTTTTTGGGTTGATCATGCCTTGGTTCCTGGCCTGCCTCGCTGGGCCATCATGAGGCGTGCCTGGCGTCCAGGACTCCAGGGTGTGTGGGTAGATCCACAGATGAATGATTTACCCATTTGTGCTCCAGGTGAGCGCCCTCCGGGAGCTCACTTATCTAGCAAGGTTAGAAAGCTCATTCTTCGGGGATGCTACGTGGATGTCTTCACCCTCCTCCAGCCTAAGGGCAAGGAGGCTATTGCTGTTACTTCGATGAAGAAGGCCAAGAAGGAGCCCAAGGTTGCACCGGCTGAGCACACCTTTGCTAACTGGTTTGAGGGCTTCACCATCTTTAAAGTGGTAGTCTCTATGGCCTTCCCTGAGCGAGCGTGGCATTTAGACGGCCATTTGCTTAATGTTCTCAGGGCCAAGGCTTTTGCAGGAGACACAGCAGCTATCGCCTACGATGCGGCATTCAGGCAGCATGCTTCGCAGAATTCCAGGGAGCGTTGGGACCTGCTCCACAATGAAATTTGGCTGCTGAAAGTAGGCACTCGGGCTGCGCCACGAGCACTGTCCCAAGTTTCATCTCAATTTGCTGATAAGGGTCTGTTGTGCTGGGATTTTAATGTTGGCAAGTGCATACGCACCCAGTGCAAGTTCGATCACCTTTGTGCCTTTTGTAGAGGCTCACATGCCAGGATGTCTTGTCCTGATGCTCCTTCCTCATCGCAGTTTTCTCGGGCCAGGCGTCCTGCCTCTCCTATTAATCCTGGAGTTGGGCTTGCTTCCAAATAGCTGCCATTGGGAGCTTTCTATTTGACCCTGCTCTGGGGTTTGCAATGTCAGTTAATTCCTTGTATTTCCCTTACTTCATGGGAATGGTTTCCATGTTTTCCGTTGCTGCTTGTGTCGTTAAGATTGCAGCTTATTATTGTTTGCTAATTTCTATTTTTCAGTTGTGACACGCTAAAGGTTTGGACAATCGGCACCAGCGTTTTGCCGTCGGTTCGCTGCCTTGGACGCGAGTGGAGCATGCTGTTTCCTTTCAATATGTCCTTTTGGACAGGATTGCAGGCTGGCTTGGCAGCTTCCTCTTGAACTCCTGCTTTGTGCGCTTTGTGTTGGTAGGGTTGGCGGCAGGCGTTACTGCGTAACTGCCTTTTGTGGCAGCAGCAGAGGGTCTGGATCTGGTGGTCATGGTCTATATGGTTGCATAGCACTGTATCGGGAGTCCCTATGGGACACGGGAGCGATGAGGACATGCGTTGTGGCCATTGCGGGGGCCATAACATGACACCGCTTCCCGGTGACTAGGGGATTTAATTTGAATGCAATCACTAGGTTGCATGGATATGAGAGGGCGTTCCATCAGCCCCTAGCTCATCCCGATATCTTGCTGATATATGACTGGCCAGTATCTTACAACAGCGGGTTGTACGATGATCCAGACCTCATGCTTTTGGCCAACCCTACCTTTTGGCTGCTGGTTTTGCGTGAATAAAGTTGTGGCCTTTCCTCCACATATGGCTCATGTCTTATTGTGGCACCGCCCTCCCAGGCAACAGGGTTGCTGTAAGTTGGCATTGACCTGAAAGCACATAACAACAACAAAAGGCAGAGCAAGACTGTGGATCCATAATTGTAGAGGGCACAAAACAAGGAAAAGCAAGAATAAAAGAAGCCAAGGTGACCATCCAATAGCAGCACCATAGGTCTCTCAATCTCTTCGTTGTTACTGCTCGGAGAACAAATGCTAGCTGGAATCACCATCTCACCAAATAAAGATTCCTTCCCTCCACCTGATGTTTGTTCAGGTAATTTTTTTCTGGGTTCACAACTTCCCTCCTAATGGAAACAATTGACACAAAGGGGGTCAAAATGAGTGGGAAGAGCACATCTGCTTAAAACAGATTGTACGATGGCAGGGAATGTTCTGTTTTCCCCGTTAAGAATATTCAAGCTATTTTTTCCCTCCTTTTTGCCTTCCGTGTTCTCCCAGCATCTCCTCCTGAACCATCCTGCAGTGAAAATCGGTGCTAATCCTTTATTTGCATGACATCACAGTCAGTTGCCATGGCAATCGTGTCGGCTTATGTGTTCTGCCTCTACTCCAGGTTCAAGGGAAGGGACGGAAAGGGAGGAAAGGCTGCAAGGTGGATTTTGATTCATACTCGGATGGAGCCAAGAGGCTCTGTTTTTGATGCAAATGTAACGGAGAAGTGAGCCTGCAATTTTGTCCGCTACACCTTTAATGACCCAGCATCAATCAGGCTGCCGTAAAAACCAGGTGGAATGATAATAGCAGAATTTGCACTTGTAAGTGTGTGTAGATTGGACTCGGGTCCTTTCCAAAATCAAATCACTTATGCAGTGCAATGGATGGGGCAGGGGGAGAGGCGTAAAAAATCAGTCGTTCCTGATTGAACGTTCTATATAAGCAAGTATACCAGAAATCATACTATCCTATGAAAGTCCTTTTAAGGATTTGCCTCTGTTAGGAATTCTAATGTAAAAGTCGGCTGTTTCCTTAAGTCAGTCACTGTTTAGCTAAGAGAGACTATAGCTTCCCTCGCTGCCCACACCTTTGTCGTCATCCTGTGTTCTTCTCATAGATAACATTTCTCTTCCTGACTATCCTCCATCCCAGAGGAGCATGTCATAATGTGAGGGAGCCACTTTTCATACTAAATTGCCTTTTGTTCTGATTAACAGGTTTGCATACAAAAGCTAATGGTAATTGCACCGGGAGGAGAAGATCCAGAGAAATGATACAGAGGAAATATGGTCACAGCTTTGGCAGATTTAAGTTTCTCATCTTCATATGTTTAAACAATTTAATACGGGCATCCGTTCAGCTCCATTTCCTGGAGTCACCTTCTCAGATCTCCTTAAAGTAATCATCCTTCTTGGCTCCCCCACAATTTTTTTTAATCTTCAGGAGATTGCCCCATCTTTACCACCTTCTAACTATCACTGTTGTTTTGGTTAGCTAAGTGAAAAGGCCTCCAGGCACTAACAGTGCCAATTCTGAGTTCCAAGATGTAAATGTGATAACTTCTGTGAGTATGAACCAAATGAGATGGTATAGCTAAAGTAGGCAAAATGTTGCCCTCTATATATTTTGGACTATAATTCCCTTAATTCCTGACCATTGGCCACATTGACCAGGACTTATAGGAGTTGTGTTTGAAAGTGTCTTCTCTAACTTTGGACATGTATCTGTCAATATGGAAATGTCAAGTAGTAATACTAACCTCAGCCACTGCCACAATTAATGTAATCTGACAATACTTTAACTGTCATGATGTCATTCCATGGAATCCTGGGATTTGTAGTGCATTGTGGCACCAAAGCTGTCTGACAGAGAAGGCTAAATATCTTACAAAAGTACAAATCCCAGAATTCCATAGCATTTAGCCATAGCAGTTAAAACAATATCAAACTGTATTAATTATGCAGTGAAGATGCATCCCTCATTTTCCCACATAATGATTAATGTGTTTTGAATCTGCTCTTTCCATGGGATCAGTTTTCATGCCACAGTGCTGATGTCTACAACCAGGCACTAAGAAGGTCTAAGAAATTAGGAGCAATCGCCTCTCCAGGAGATTTCAGCTTCATTTCCCAGAAAGTCCCAGGCAGCATAGCAGATGACAAAGAGACTGTAGAGTTGAGATGCAAAACATCTGGCAGCCTATATGTTCATCAACCCAATATAAGCTACGCACATTCTCATTGCTGGAGAGCTACAAAAGAGATCACTTATTCCACTAGTCTTTTATTACTGTCTGTTTTCTAAATGCAGGAAGGGGGGAATTAAGCCATGTAGAAGCTGAAATAAATCATAACAGTACAGGTTGAGTCTCCCTTACCTGGAATTCTGAAATCCAAAATACTCCAAAAACCAAAACTTTTTTCATGGGTGGCTGAGATAGTAAAAGCTTTGCTTTCTGATGGTTCAGTGTACCCAAATTTTGTTTCATACACAAAAATGTTTAAAAATACTGTATAAAATTGCCTTCCTGCTATGTGTATAAAGTGTATAACGTGTATATGAAACATAAATGAATTTTATGCTTAGACTTCAGTCCCATTGCCAAGATATCTTATTATGTACATATATGCAAATACAGATATTCCCAAATCCCCCAAAACCCAAAATCCAACACACTTCTGGTCCCAAGTATTTCACATAAAGGAGCTTGTACATACAAATTAATCTAATATCCAAGGAGTAGCCCAAGATATATCATAAGCCTGAGGAAGTGCAGAAAAAGTTAAGCCTCCTTGGGTTCTGTGCTTTAACAATGCCTCTTGATCTGATGTCCTTGTAATTATTTTATTTCTTGAAGCACCGGAATGCCTCCATTCACTACATTTCCAACTTTGCATTTCCCAGAATGTAGCAGAATGGGCTGTGAAAGTCAGAAGATATAAGATGAAATGAGATTTCCATTCAAATCTATCAGGAGTCTCAATTCATTGGGGACCAGACTGGAATCCCATTTCCAGGAAATGTATTATTTAAAAATGTTTTCATGCAACAAACATGATGAGATCCACTCAGTAAGGCGAAGCCTCATTGAATAAGTTCATGACTGAGGATATTAATGAAGGCATCGGTCAGAATTATCTGTCTTCTAAGTTACTTATGGACCTGTGGTTGGCTTTTCTTTCTATGTTACCCAAACAATTTCTTAACACTATTCAAATCTCCAGGAAAGAGAACCATATAATTAATGTATGGTTGAAATGTATTTCTCTTAAAGTAAATATTTCCCAGCTTGCACTAAGACCTATCCAGGAATGAGATGCAAAGCTCAGTTGAGACATTTTATGGTGCCAATATTTCAATATACACCTTTGAAGACTCTGCCATAATAAACAGTTAAAATGGCTAGCTGCCTAGCATTATGCAAACTCAAAATGCAATTGCCTTTTTTAAAATTGGCAAATATAACAGCATGGAGTACATGACATAGTGCAAAGATACATTTATGGATTATTTTTTGAACATGGATCTATGATTAGGAACACAATGTGCTTCTCATGTTTGGCTGCCATTCCTTTTGTTTACAGGAGTGTCAGTGGCATACTGTTTCTCTTGCTTATGTTGAGATGAAGTAGGAAAGGGCTTGGACAGACCAGGCAAAGAATTTGCCATGTTGGCTGAATACAGAATAAATCTTCAGTAATTCAAACGTATGAATGTCTCCTCTGGGTATAGCAAAACTAATTTTGTGCATAGATACATTGGCCTGCAAATATCTTGTATTCCAAACTATCCTTAATTTTATTTGTTGTGGTTTGGTGTTTCTTGATTTCATTCTCCTAGTCTGGTTTACTGGAAAGATGCCTGTCATACAACAGAGTTAGATATAACATAAATAACATGGGCATATCCAGATAGTTTGGGATCTGGGTTCACTGACTCACTTTGTTTTGAATTAGCAGGTCATAGGAGCACACACTCATAAAACAAAGGTGGGTAACTTCCAAAGATTGGGGGCTGCACAAACCTACTCCATCAAGGAGTTTGGAGGGCTGAAGCCCAACCAAATCTGAAAGAAGCCTATAGGGGGCATGCCTGGCTAATTCAGTGGGCTAGCTACATGTTATAGCATGTTTTAACCTTTTCTTTAAAAGCCAGCTCTGGGCAGGTGTGCGTGTGTGAGGCCTTTCGTCTTCATTTTACCCATCTGTGTCCTAGAATGACAAATGGTAGAGTTCATGTATTTGGATGACGTTTGAATCCTGCTTAAATGGTCTAAAGCTGTTACCGCACTGCAGAAATAAAGCCATCTGACACCACTTTAACTTCCATGGCTCAATGCTATGGAAATCTGGGATTTGTAGTTTAGTGGGGCACACAAGCTCTCTGACAGGGAAGGTTAAATAGCTCACAAAACTTCAGATCACAAGATCCATAGCACTGAGTCATGGCAGTGAAAGCATTAATTCTGCAGTGTGGATACATCCTTAGCCTCTCCTCATCTTTTTGATCTCTTAACTCTTGTAGCTTCTTAAGCTATTGACCACTGTGCCTACCCTAATCCTCCACATCACTATGTCTTTTGGAGAGAGAACTGCAGTGTAGGCAAGCAGACAGACAGAATGGCAGTGGCTCCTCTGGGTTGATTCACACTCACTTTTTTGTACCAATGAAATGTGGATCTCTGCAGTATGTGATCCCAAATAGGCATTCCCATTACATTGAGCCCAAACAAATCTCTCCATCCCAGTCTGGCATTCACACTTGTGAATCAACATGGTGGCACCACATGGCTGGGAATGGATCCAAGCAATCCAGAGTGATTCGGTACTGTGTTTGCACTACCGAAGATGCAAATCGCTCCGGACCCCCCCCCCCAAAAAAAGACACGGTTATTTACCCAGTGCCGAATGCACTGGGTAAAGTTGCTTTTACTTCACCCCCACCCCCACACACCAAGCCGGGTGTGTTCAGGGCATAGTGTGAATAACCCTGAAAAAAAACCGTTCTCTGATCAGTCCAGGGCTAAAGTGGAAGAATTTGCTACTCGCTCCAGTTTGCTTACATCATCTGCTCTGCCTGCCTGACTCACATCCTCTACTCTCCTTTGTTCCTCCTCACTCATCTGCCATTCATTTACTCCTTCATTACCTGGTGCACTGGCATGCACTTGACATATTGAATCAGTCTGACAAGTTCTACATGTAAGTCACTCCACACCTCTCCTTTTCTCTCTCTTGTACCAGATCACAAGTGTCACCATCATATTTCTCCCTTTCTTCCTTGAAAGCTCCCCATGATGAAGTCCAGCCTTCAAGTAGATGGGAGAGAAGATAATACAGGCTGTACTGAGGAAGCCATGTTAGCTGCCCATTCCCCAGAGAGTCTCTGCAAGAATCCTGCTGATCTGACCAAGCTTTGCAAATTGCAAGCTTTGACCTGAGTAAGCTTTGATGAGAGGAGAGGAAGGCAAATAGCCATAGCACAGAGAGCTCTAGTCTGACTGGGGAGCACATGTTTCACTTGGAGCCTTACTCTCAAAGTTAAAGCACTAGAGATCCAGCAACTTTTGCAAGCTTTTAAACCCACTGATTTTGCAGCCTTTTCGAGAGCAAAATCAATATTTTACACAAGTGGCTAGGACAAGCATGGGCAACAGGTCTAGGGGCCGTTGTACTGTTCCTGAAGGTTTGTAACAGAGGTAGGTCACCTTTTTGCCAGTGATTTGGGAAGTGGGGTTAAGAGTTGCAAAAAAAACAAACCCAGGGGTGCACCTTGCACCACCACCGCCCGCCACACACACCCTGGGTGAGGGTGACTCCAGCAAAAACAAAAGCTATAAACTGTGAACATCAAGGCTGTATTATGGTTGCAATATCCTATTTGTTATGGTGGCAATATCTAAGGTCACCCAGTGGGTTTCCATAGCTGAGCAGTTATTCAAACCCTGATCTCCAGAGTCGTAGTCCAACACTCAAAATACAGCACCATGGATGCCCCCTATTTGAATGTTGGAGAAATACACACACACACACACACACACACACACACATGCAACAAGATGCCACCCCAAAAGGAAAAAAAAAATCTCATAGTTTGGGCATTATAAAGACAGAAATGTGTAGGTAATTTCTGGATGTAAATAATATGCTAATTTTACAGAGAAAGGCATATTACATAATAACTGAAAATCAACACTTTCCTTTGGTATTTTGGTAAAATACAAACCTGTTAATAGCCACTTCCTGATTGTCAACCCTGCATGACATGAGTTTCAACTGTCCCTTATTGCTATTTTGAAAACCTGGTAACAGTAAGAGGCAGATGAGGTGCAAGTGGTGGTAGCAGTGATGGTGGTGTGTGTGATTTTTTTAATTGCCCCATTCCAGCTCTGAAACTATATTTGGTAACATGGCAATACAGTAGAAAATCCAGAGGAACTCAACAATTCGCACATCTGGCTAAGCACTGCTTACAGGGACAGGTTATTAATTATATTGGGAATAGCACACTTTTGCAATAATAAATGAGTCAGCCTAACATATTTATATTATGTTGTCTTAAACCAAGAGACTTAAGACAGAAGCAAGATATTTTGATATACAGTGGTGCCTCGGGTTACGAAATTAATTCGTTCCGCGGCCGCTTTCGTAACCCGAAAAGCCTTCGTAAGCCGAATTGCCATAGGCGCTAATGGGGAAAAGCCGCGATTCCGTGCGAAAAAGCCGAAAAAAGCACCAAAAGTTTTTTCGTAACCCGAAAAAACATTCGTAACCCGGAACAATGATTCCCTATGGGATTTTTTCGTATCCCGAAAATTTCGTAACCTGGGTATTTCGTATCCCGAGGTACCACTGTAACCTCAAATGTATAATTGCTCTGGGCTTCGTAGCAAATGTTTATCCGATGAGCTTCCCGCTATACAGAAGGTGAACAAAGGATTATGAAAGTGTGAGATCTTGTACTGTATATTGTATGGCTATAGCTCTTTGCACTTTGACTTGAATCTCACTTCAACTCTCCCATCATCCCACAGGGTTGCTAAAAGGATTAGTAAACTGGCCAAGCTTCTATGTTCAATGTATTTATTTTTGTCCTAAAGAGGGATCTCAAGGGATTGGCTGGACAGTAGGGCAGGATAAGACTCCTCTGAAGCCTTCTCCTGATTTCTGTTGACTTCAGTGGATTTGGATCCCAAACTAGTGAAGGAAATGGATTCTCTCTGTCACTTTAATGTTGACAAATTGTCTAAGGAAATGCTTTTCTAAGGCACTTAGGAAGTCCCCTTGGGCCATGTGGGGATTGGGGTGGACACAGACAGGTGAAATCACAAAGAGTTCCTCTCAGCCAAATTGCAAATTGAATTAAATTTCAACTCATTTCTCTTTCTTTCTATTTTCCATTAATCCTGTAGATTCTTCTAATGATTGAAAATGCAATTTAGAATGAACTTCTCATCTGCCCCATGAACAATGCCCAGCCTTATGATATCAGCATAGCTAACAAGGTAGAAGAGATTCTCCAAAGAAATGTCAGAGCAGAAGTCTCTATTTCGTTTGACATAGCAATGATATAAAACTTTTTTCAGTGAGGTGTTAAACAGCACACAGGTAGAAAATCTGAAATCTATCTAGAGAAAGGAAGCCATTTGTTGAAAGCTTGGCAAAAGGGGCCCCAAGGAGATGTGTAAACGTTATTCTACCAACAGCAAGAAGGCTTGCTGGTGGCATGCCACTCAGAAAGCTGCAGTAGGGAAGATGTACCTCTTGAAGTATTTCACCATTAGTAGGGCCCCAGATGAGGTGCTCTGGGTTGGAACCAACTTTGACATACTTGACATTTCACATATAAAAAACAGGACACATGTGGCCAAGCAACGGCAAAATTCAACCAGGATGGCAAGAGTTATTAATGAGAAAGTACAGACAAGTTAGGAGAGGCTGCACAGTTTGCTTTTACCTGATCTTATCGTAAAAAAAGCAAGATTCCACCCCCGCCTTACTACTACTACTACTCTCTCTCTCTCTGGCTTTTCTTTGTGAACGAAGATTCAGGAAAGACTCATCCCATGCTTTCTACAAGCACACTGATGACTAAAAAGACCAATCTAAGCTCAACAAGCCTGGTTGAAGAAAGCACAGCAGAAGGTCTCCTTGGGTGATGTTATTGGGTTGTAGTTCTTTCTGCATTGTCATTTCTCTTTGAGACCCGTTCGGTGTGAGTTTTCAAAAAAGGCTGCAGCATTGTGAATAGTGTGTCTCCATGTCTCCTGGTGTGAGGCCAGGGCGGACCATTGTTGTTGATCGATTTGGCCAAGCCTGAGATCTTGTTTCAAGGAGTCCTTGTATCTCTTCTTTGGGGCACCCCCTTACACTGACCCATGGCGAGTTCACTGTAGAGTATTATTTTTGGGAGGCAATGATCCTCAAGCCCAGAAACGTTCCCTGCCCAACGTAGCTGCGTTCACAATAGAATGGCCTCAATGCTGGTGATCCCTGCTTGCTCAAGGACAGCAACATTTGTCACATAGCCAGTCCAGTGTATATGTAGAATTGTGCATAAACAGCACTGATGAAAGCGTTCGAGGAGTCGTACATGTTGGCGATAGGTGACCCATGTTTCAGACCCATAAAGGAGAATAGATAGTACAATGGCTCTATACACAGTGATTTTTGTACGTCATCTCAAGTGTTTGTTCCTCCAGACTCTTTTGTGAAGCCTTCCGAATGCACTATATGCCTTTGCTAGTTTGTGATCGATCTCTTTATCAATCTTGGGGGCTTTCTATACAGCCCTTTGGGACGTCCGGAGGACGTCCCATTTTAAAAAAGGGGCGTCTCTTATAGACGCCCCTGTGCCTAGTACGGACTCCGTCCGTACAAGATGGCGCCGGCCCTTCTACATGGCCGGCGCCATCTTTGCGTACTGGACGCACAGCGTCCAGACGTGTCGCGCCGCTTGTGACGTAGCGAGCGCGTCCCTGGCGCCTCGCTACGTCGCAAACGCGACTTGAAAAGAAGCTCCATTTTGGAGCTTCTTTTTTCGGTCCGCGCGGGAGTCGGGCCGTCTGAAGGCTCCGGCTCCCCCGCGGACCTACTGGCGGCGGCGGCAGACCGCCGCAAAGCGGCGGTCTGTACCCCGCCTCGGTGTCTGAGGAGATGATGCTTCCCAGGGAGGGGAACTGCTGAATGGACTTAAGCACAGAATTGCCTACAGTGATGTGGGGATGGTAGTATTCTTCCTGAGGTGCAGGCTGGTAGAGAACTTCCATTTTCTTCAGGCTGACTTCCAGCCCAAAGAGCTCTGCAGCTGTAGCAAAGCAAGATGTTAGGGGCTGCAGAGGTGCTTCCGTATGGGCAACAAGGACAGCATCGTCAGCAAAAAGCAGCTCACGGACTAGATACTACTACTACTATTATTATTAACATTTATTTATAGAGCACTGTAGGATTTGCACAGCACTTTACATAGTAGAAATCAAAATGAAATGAGAATAAAAACCTGCCAAACAGCGTACAGACTAAAACACCAATATTACAAAATTAAAACATCCCTAAAATAATACAGCAGACACACAATTAAAACATAAGCATCGTGACCAGTTAACAATCAGTAATATGGAATGCCTCCCTTAACAAAGTTGTCTTCAACTTGGCCTTGAAATTGGCCAAGGAAGTAACAGTTCTCAATTGGATGGGGAGAAGATTTCAAGCATGGGGAGCAGCATGGCAGAAGGGGGCAAATACAAGCAGGGGAAGAGAAGAACCTCAGCTGAGTTAGGAGACCAGTGCCAGAAGATCATAATGCACAGGGAGGTTGATAGAAATAGATGAGCACTGACAAATAAGAGGGAGCTAGTCCATGAAGACCTTTAAAAGTCAACAAAAGAAGTTTGTAATGAATTCTGAAGGAATAGGAAGCCAGTGAAGAGATAACAATAAGGGAGTGATACATAATAAGGTTTGTAATGAAAACATTATAGAGATATCTCCACACTGTTCAATGGACAACCTTCAGGAGTGCTGTAATTATGTCTTCCTGCCTGACAGGGAATTGCACACTAGATGACCCTTGCATCTAACATTCTATGATGCGATGTTTCTGTCCTCCTAAACATCAATGTTCCTTCTGGCCACATATTCTACTGGCCATGTGCTGCTGATGTTAATGAGAAAAGTCTTCCTCCTTGTCAGGAATTCCTGATGGCCCAAGGATTCCAAATGGACATGCACATGCTGCTGAACTACTTTCTCATTAACACTACATGCATATCTCCTGAAAAAACATGGTTGGTGGATGCACGAGCATTTCATAAGGCCCAGTGGGTGTGATTTTGCTTTAGTGGGTTCTTGGAGAGGGGTGATGGTGCTCTGCTTATTCTACAAATAATCTAAGTTCTAGGTGGTTCTCATGGAAACTTGCTCATATCATGGCCACATTTCGTAGATGAGACTCTTCCCCCAATTTCTGAGGTGGAAAACTTGCATGAATTAGGAGAACACACATGTGAGTCTCAGAATGAAGCCAGCTATCTGGGATGGCACACCTTTCTATGACAGTACAGTTTATGTATGCCACCACTAATGGTCCTATTGGAATATTACCAAGGATGTACAAAGACTGAGTCAATCTGGGGATTCATTCAGGACTATTTAAATGATATATTGGCTTTGTGGGTAGGTCTGTAACAAGAGTCTGATCATGTGCTGAACATGCACCAAGTCAGTGAACTGGTCTTTGAGACTGATTCCTCAGTTACATGCTTTTTGTCCAAGTCAGCAGGCTTGTAATGAAATCTTTTCTTGGCTCACTTACTTCAGACTGTCTTCATTTTGCCTCTCTGCGTGTATCAAAACATATAGTGGCTACAATGCAACACGGAGTTAGCTTGACTCCGTTTCTTCGGTTTGGTGCCAAACTACAATTAGTCTTAAATTCCACAATCAAAATGCCACAATTTAGAATGCCTTCTTCCATGTCTTCCCACATTGTATTGTCCTCACTGGTGGGATACAGAGTAGGACCCTGCTTGTAGACCACAGTTTTCAGGCAGACAAGTACACTGAGAAGCACTTTTTCTAATATCAAGATGCCAAGACATTAAAGGTTTTAAATGTTCTTGGCTACACCATGAATTCAGTTCAGAAACTAAGATTAAATTTAGAATGTAGAAACAATGCAGTTTGGTACAATTTATGGACTCCTGAGATTTGCTGGTGCCTCACAAAACTACAGATATCAGGATTTTGTGGGATGGAGCCATGGCAGTTAAAGTGGTGTCAAACTGTATTATTCCTACAATGTAGGTGCACACAAAGAAATATGTCTCACATTATTGTTATTTGTCACTGTTCTTCCTACATTGCAATTCTTTCATATACAGAACCAAAAAACAAGATCATTTTTTGTGTGGGATTGTCTTGCTGACTAACTCTAACAAAATGTCCTAGGTTCTTGATAAACATTAGACTAATTGCAGGTTAGCTTTATCCCAGAATCCATTAGAAAAATACCAAGCAACTCAACCAGCTTATGAGTAAAACATTTTGCGAAGTTTCATGCTGGTTTCTTGCCTGCAGTTCCATTCATTGCCGACTCCAAATAAAAATAAAATAAAGTCAAAGAAGATTGCTCTGAATCAAACAAAGGGAAGGGCTCTGAAATAATTTGTATTCGATGACTCTGTTCTGCAGTTTGGAGTGGGGGGGAAGGAGGGGAATGCCTTTGTGAGTTGCCGTGTACAGAATTTTGCAAGTGCTCACTGGTGGTTTTCAAAGTCACTTTGCATGCATAATTTTCTCATCTTTATGCAGAATTTTCCCACATTTTTGTTGACTAAAATATTACTCATCTAATTTCCTATTTAAAAAACTCATTTCCAGCACCATGGCATTGAAAAGTGCTACCAAGCATTTAGCCTTCAATTTGCATTCAACAAATCCTGTAATCTGATGGGGGCTTTCACACAAGGGTGGCTGCAGGCAATTACATGGGCAGAGAAATATTTTCAGCTGAGGTTCTGCCCTTGTGTTAATTTCATCTGTTGAACCCCCCGTTGAGATTTCTTCTATTGTTAAATTGTTTATTGATGTGGATTTGGATTTAGAAGAAGGTGAATAAAATTTGCACCAGGCTGGGGTACGAAGTTTTCTAAGACTCTTTTTGCATTTTGTTTCATCTGCTTTTTTAAAATCATCATTTCAAAGAGAGAGAGAGAGAGAGAGAGAGAGAGATTTATTGGGAAAAGAGAAAGTGATCAGCTTGGAATAATTCATTTACTTTAATCCTCATTGATGGAGCAACAGTCAACATTCTTTCTATTTCAAACAGCCACTGTGAAAGAGGAAAGGATAATCTATGCATTATAGCTCCAGCAAATTGGTTTCCTGGTTTGTACTCCAAATATTTCATCAAGCTGTGCAAAAGGTTAACACTTAGGATTGCCATATTGCATGATCTGGCTTAGAGTCAAGGTTTGGACTTTCTTCTCTGGTTCTTAGGACAAAGAGGAGGAATCTCAGGACAAGAACATTGTCTTGAAAATTGTGTGTGTGTGTGTTCTCCTTTGTTAAACCTTTGTGTGTTTTTAAAGGACATACTCTGAGCAACTGTGGCTGATGTTTAATGTACAATGTTTAATGACATAACTAGGGCCTTCCTCCCCTCCCTGTGATATCCTTAGATCATAAGGTCTGAGTTGGCATTATCCTTGGAAACTGATTGACTTGCTTAATAAACAGAGGTGTCTATCCTACTCCCTGTACCCCAAGAGACTATTCTGGAGATTATTCTTACAGCAGAAATATGGCTTTGACGTCTTCTTTTTTTTTTTTTTTTAAAAGAAAAATACAATGCATGGGAAAGCAATAGCAAGATTGTATGCAACAGAAAGTTATGCAGTGGTTACTTTGTTGAATTCATCTTAGCCCTCTACATTTTATAAATATACTGCAGTGAGTGGAGGATCCAACCAGGTGCCAGCCCTCCTGTGGGCTGCCTCCTGGTGCATATGTACCCCTCCGTATCCTCCTAGTGATATCACTGGTTGTGTGACTGAACTATTCAGTGGCTGTCTTTGTGAACATATCTGTATTGCTTGTTAAGTGCCGTCAGCTATTGATGATAAGAAAGCATGAAGGGTACCTCTTTAATTCATTAATTTATTTGTTGTTTCATTTGTTCATCGGTTCACCTTACATCCCCCCTTTCTTCTGAAAGCGACCCAAGGTAGCAAATGCAGCTGAACTTCCACTTTGAAAATGTGCACCATGTATCTACATGTTACGTTCACCTGTCATTAGAATGCTCCATTCTTATGCTCATTCTGGAGATGATTCTGAAAACAGAAGAGGAGGACAGTGTTGACTGCTGAAAGCATCTCTTTGCCGCTCAACATCTGTTTGTGACTGGGAAAAGTTTGGAACAATTTTTTTTTAAAGTTTGGAACTTTTGAAACAAAGAACAAATATACAAGTTGGATTTAGCTGCTAATTTAATTTGAATTCTGAGTGTTAGTTGTTTACCTCATCCCAGAATGAGACTTCTCCCACTCCATTCCATTGGCCTTTGTGATATATGATCATTCTTTTCTCAAACCAGCTGTACAGCATTTAGTCTTTATATTCCTTTTGCTGATTTTTTTTTGTACTGCCAGGGCCAAACAATCCAGGACTTAATGTAATTCAGAATATTCCAGTTCTTTGTTAAACAAGTGTGTATAACCTTCCCCATCACTGTTGTTCTTTGTGGGAGATGAGAGCTTTGATTCCATTTTACCTATAGGCCCAAATCCTTCCAGAATATGGGAGGTAAACAGCATAGAGAATTACTAGGTAATAAGGCAGACAAAAATCAAAAGTCTGCTTGCATGTCTTCATATATATTTTTTTGTCCCAGTCGGTTCCCCATTTTTCATCATCAAAAGAATGAATTTGGTATCTGAGCACATAATCAAAATGCAGTGACATGTCAATGGAAGCAGTAATCTCTGGTGGTTATCTTTTTGAATAGGCTCCAGTTCAGAGTGGCTTTTAACCCAATTTTTCTCTCCTACTGTAACTTACAGATTTTTAAAGTATATAGCTACTGAGATAATGCACACAGGATGGTAATACCTGCCGTGAACTTGGCATATTTATAATCACCCCTCTGACAAAATGGTACACTGTAGATCTTTCCAGGTGACAAAAAAGGGATTATATTTTTAGCTCTTTACTACTGTGAAAAGCATGATCCAGCAGCAAAGTCGCCATGGCAGGGGGATTGCCTGAGTGCTGGGAACACAGCACAGCAGCCGCAGTGGCAAGAGACATGCTGGCTGAGGAATTATATTTTGCCAGTGACAACATTTTGGCACATTGAAAGATTCTTGCAAATGAAATGCTTCCATGGGAGAAACGTGTCTGGCTTTGTCACTGAAAATTGAGACATTGGGGGGGGAAAGATAGTGAAATAATAAACTTTAATTAAAGAGTTGCAGTAGGAGTCTTTTTTTTTTTTTTACCAGCAGTTGCTCTGTACTGAAATTTGTCAAGATCCTGCATTAGGAGGCATATTAAAAAGTGTTACCATGGAGGAACTACAAAATGTTCTATCCTCCTCTCCTGCAGGACTCCCTTTCTTCCTGAGCCTCCCTTTAATGGTGATGTGGAGTGGAGTGTGTGGAATGGTTGAGAAACAACTGACTGTGTGATTATAACCAGAGACATAAAGATCATGTCATTGTGGGAGGGCCTGGGAGGTACTAGAAGATGTTTTTAGTATTACTATTATTATTCTGTATATTTATGTCCCAACATCCTTCTAGTACAGGAATTTGGTGGCTTTTATCATTGTGTGTCACTTCCCCTCCATTCCTTACTGACCATTGTCCACTGCATGACTCTATGGAGGTTCAGGGGGGCTGTAGAGATGAATTGTCAGGGGCTCTGGGTCACCGTATGAGAAAAGAATAAAATTCCAGCCTCAGCAATAAACAAAAAGAAAAAGACATTGGACTTATCCCTGCATATGTCATTAAGAAGGTGCTTCACAATGAACTCTTGACTTCTTTGCTTCACAGTGAAATAGATGGTGACAGGGATAACAGGGAGGAAGGGAAGGAGGAAATGGACAACCTCTGGATAAAGAAAAAAACATATATATTCTCCTGATTCATTTTTGTTACTGAATCATTCATTAAATGTTTCTGAATGTTATATCAAAGCTGTGATTAATGCAATACACAATTTCTGTTGCATCTAACACCATTGTACCTCCTTATGAAGCCTGGAGGACGTAGTTTGGAGTTTGTGGTTGAGTGCCATGTTGCATTGGATAAAAGAATCATTGGCCCGTTACAAACGGGCCTTTGTGGTGCCTCCATCACGTGCTAGGGGTTGGCCGAGGACCTAGCGTCCACACCAGCCTCACCCCTAGCACGTGACGGGGACGTAAAAATGGCGGCGCTGCCATTTTTACTTGCTGGATGCATAGCATCTGCACGCCGCACCCCAGATATGACACAGCGAGTGCGTGAGTAGCGCCTCATGGCATCCCATCTGGGGAACAGGAAGAAGCACCATTTTGGGGCTTCTTTTTGCTCTGCGAGGGAGTCACGCAGTTTCGCTGCTGCGGCTCCCTCGCGGAGCAACCGGCAATGGCGCTGGACCGCCCGTTTTGGGTGGTCTGTAATGCGCCATAGAATCATAGAGTTGGAAGAGACCACAAGGGCCATCCAGTCCAACCCCCTGCCATGCAGGAAATCCAAATCAGAGCATCCCTGACAGATGTCCATCCAGCCTCTGTTTAAAGACCTCCAAGGAAGGAGACTCCACTACACTCTGAGGAAGAGTGTTCCACTGTTGGACAGCTCTTACTGTCAGGAAGTTCTTCCTTATGTTCAGTTGGAATCTCTTTTGCTGTAGCTTGCATCCATTGTTCAGGGCCCTAGTCTCTGGAGCAGCAGAAAACAAGTTTGCTCCTTCCTCAATATGACATCCCTTCAAATATTTAAACAGGGCTATCATATCACCTCTTAACCTTCTCTTCTCCAGTCTGAACATCCCCAGATCCCTAAGTCGTTCCTCATAGGGCATGGTTTCCAGATCCTTCACCATTTTAGTTGCTCTCCTTTGGACATGCTCCAGTTTCTCCACATCCTTTTTAAATTGTGGTGCCCAGAACTAGACACAATATTCCAGGTGGGGCCTGATCAGAGCAGAATAGAGTGGCACTATTACTACTCTTGATCTAGACACTATTGGCCTTTTTAGCTGCCGCATCGCACTGTTGACTCATGGTCAACTTGTGCTCTACTTGGACTCCCAGATCCCTTTCACATGTAGTTTCATTTAGCCAGGTGTCCCCCATCCTATACCTGTGCATTTCATTTTTCTGCGCTAAGTGCAGTACCTTACATTTCTCCCTGTTGAACTTCATTTTGTTAGCTTTGGCCCAGATTTCTAGTCTATTCGGGTCATTTTGAATTTTGGTCCTGTTTTCTGGGGTATTAGCTACTCCTCCTAATTTGGTGTCATCTGCAAATTTGATAAGTATGCCCCCAATTCTCTCATCCAAGTCATTGATAAAGATGTTGAATAGCACTGGGCCCAGGACAGAGCCCAGTGGGACCCCACTGGTCACTTCTCTGCAGGATGAAAAGGAGCTGTTGTTGAGCACCTTTTGGGTTCGGCCGTCAACCAATTACAAATCCATGTAACAGTTACTGTGTCTAGCCCACATTTTACAAGCTTGTTTGGAAGAATGTCATGGGGAACTTTGTCAAAGGCCTTACTGAAATCAAGATATATTATATCCACAGCATTCCCTTCATCTAACAAGCTGGTAACTTTATCAAAAAAAGAGATCAGGTTTGTCTGGCATGACTTGTTTCTCTGAAACCCATGTTGACTTTTTGTGATTATGAAATTGCCTTCTAGATGGTCACAGACTCTCTGTTTAATAATCTGTTTTATCATTTGAAGCTTTTCCAAGTCATCTCCACCCCTCCCTAGGGCTGGCAGAACTAATGTGGAAACTACTCCTGTAGTGCAACCACCCAGTGTGATCTTACGCTGTTAGTAGAGCAGCAAGAGCTCCACCTATGTAGGGTGAAGGTTTAAGATTTAAGATTAAATAGATTAAATAGAAGTCCTCTTCAAGTGTTTATTTCTAAATGCATGGAAGAGGACTGCAAAAATGTGCATGCTATTTCCATTCCCTTGGTGTTATGCTACTGGCTGGGAACACACTGTGCCTGCAGATCAGTTCCCACATTCAGCAGCTTCATACTGAACATCTGTCTCCCTTGAGGCACTAGGGAGCAACCCAATGAGGGAAGAAACATCCAGCCCTCTTCTAACACTGAACCAATTTGCAACAGGCAGCAGAGCAACAGAAATTCCTATGTTGGTGGGGCTGCCTGTTTCTTAAGGTAGATTTTTTTGGTCATATCAGGAAATGTAGTTATAAAAACAGTAGCTACATTTTCCAATACAAGATCTTGGCCATAGATTCTTAGGCTTTGTCTGTACTAGCTAGGATACTTCAGGGGCAGCCCAGAGTATCTTAGCCCCACAGCTGCCCCTGTTACATTGACCTCCATTCCTGTGCTATGGTGACTGTCTGCATGGGCACCCCCTGGGCCGCCCGCTGCATCCATCTCCACTGCATATTACTCATGTCTCTAATGTCAGAACAAGGCACCCATTGACAAGCACAAAGCTGGGTGCTCCCTCTGACCTTAGAATGAGCAACTTACAGTGCCAGGGGATTGCCAGGTGGCCCAACAGGACACCCAGGAAGACAGCCATGGTGGCATGGGAATGGAGGGCTCTGGATCTTCTCAGAAAATCCAGAGCAACAGGTGTGTGTGTGTGTGTGTTTTAAGGTATAAGAAATAAATACACCAATTATGATGCAGAATGCAACAGATGTCATTTGGACTGCTGAAACCATAACTGGGCTTTGAGACATGCATTGTCCAAACAGGATGGCACCAGAATGGGAGAATGAGTCGGGGGGGGGGGGGGAGAGATGGATTTTTTTATCCAATGCAGACAAGGTTCCGGTTATAGCTATGGTGATTTCTGCCTTCTGGTATTGATCATTCCACAGCTCACACAGCTTCTCTGTGCCTTTGGCACTAGGTAGCAGAGTCCACATTATTTATGCAAAAGCAATTACCATGTAAACATTCATATAATTGCAGGGAACCAATGATGCTACAATTAATAACCTTCCACAGTGGATTCAGCTGTTGCATGTGGTGAACCATAAGTCTGAACCATCTTTTAGGGCAGCAACAGCATGATGCTCATATGCTGTGACTGAGATGGTAGAAAGACTCTTGCAGGCACAGAGCCGGCCTTACCATTAGGAACAGACACTAGCTGCATCACACAAGTTATGGAGTGCGGGTAGCATTACAACCTCCTCTGCCAGCCAATCCATCTGAATTCAACACTCATTCCCTTCTCTTGGAGAAATAACTGCCATGTGCAATACAGCTTTGGAAGACAGGGGTTCTTGGAAATGTCTCATCCACAGGGTTGCCATGAGTTGAGGTCAACTTTAGGGCAGTTAAGAAGAACAAATAACAAAGTTATTTCACAATTATGAGTGAAGTTGTATTCATAACCTGCTGGCAGATGTCTCATACACCTTCCAAACTAGTTGACCACTGTATGTGCAGAATGATAGACTAGATAGGTCTTCAGTTTTATCTTCAATGGCTCGTCTTGCTAATGTTATCAGAGTGAGCTGTCCTCTGTTAATTTGTATGAACACCGAACATTTCTTAAATAAGAAACACATTTTGGCAGTTATCTTTTTGCCGGGCTTAAAAAGATTGACTGCAATCAGCTTAAACACATTTTGTGTACCATTGCAATTGCTTGGCACTTGCACTGTCTTCAGTGGGGGTGTAACTTTGCTGCACAATTTTTCCCCTCCCCAATATATCTGTACTAATAAGTAAAAGAAGCTTTGTTTTAGAAAGTAATATTTTGCAGGCTATTAATCAGTGATATGAGCTATAGTCCTAATGATCTGATAATTCTTAATGCTACATTAATTTAGTATAAGATAATGAAACACTGTCACCTTGAATGTGCTATCTCTCCATTATGAGCTTTATCTTGTAATCCTCATTTAATAGAGGCATTCTCTGATACTTTTGTATGAGACAGAGAAAGGCTGATTGAAGATCTCTTCAAAGAAAGGGCTTCATCATAATTTAAAAGGCTAAGATTAAAACACAAATATTCATAATAGCCATTTTCCTTTCTTGTTTCTTCTTTCACATGAGATTCTAGCTATGTGGTCTGCTATTTGAAAATTCAGTAACAAAATCACCTGTTCTACTTATATCATCTAGATATCTCCATTCATGTCTGAGATAAGTGCACAGCATGGCTGACTAATATTTTATGGTGCTACATCATTAGATTATCCATCAGTTCATGCCTTGCATCTGAGGTGTGAATATTGCCCATCAAAATATTTTGGTTGCATTTCACAAAGAGATTAGAATTAGGTGTGCCTAAGGGGTGATTCACACATGCACAGGGGCATAGATGTGTGAATCACTTCATATGTCATGATTCAATGAGGTTTTTTTTTTAAAAAAAAATTGTCCACATAATCCATGTACAAACCTTTCTAAAACCCATTACACTCATAAACTTTACACTCACAAAGATTACCTCATAAACTTCTGCTATTGCATTGAAGCAGATTCAAAGCTGGATCTTCCCCTTTGGAGTTTCACAGTTGGTTTGTCTGTTTACCTGTACTATAAAAGATGACAAATATTCTGTTACAGAACGATCACTTTAATAAATGAAATACACTGCTGCTTCCCAATTGTGTAAGTCATCTGTTATGAATCACTACTATTTCTGTATCATAATTTTGGTTCATAAAATAGGGAGATTAACTGATAGGGAGATCAATTAGATAAAATAGGGAGATCAATTAGACTCCAACTGAGAGTTGGTGGTCTCTAGTGTAAACTTAGGGCAGGTCTGCACTGGCCAGAATATGCTGGAGTATTCTGGCCCTGAAGCTGCCCGAATTCCCTCTGCTGATGCCACTACCATTAGTCACTCAGAAGCCTTGCTGGGTGGCTGTTTACACGTGCATCCCACTGTCCTGCTCTGTGCTGCTGCCACTACCATTAGCCATTCCCTCTGAGGTCAAAAATGTTTAGCATTGAGGACATGTCTGGGTGCCTCATTGTGACTAAGGGAGCAACTTGCACTGCCAGTAGTGGTGCAAGCAGCATAGAAGGACACTGTGTAAAAGCCTCCCAGCATAGCTTCAGAGTGCTCCAGATTTTTTTGGAAGATTTGATGCAAATGATGAGTTTTTAAAAACTAGATTAAGACATGGATGACCTGGATTGGGGCCAGAGCTGCCATTCCCACATGAAGACAATCTGCACTTGAATTGGGCCTTTGGCCCTGCCTCATGTGGACAGGGCAACACAAGGGCCAGGAGGAGGATGTAGGATCTCAGAGGCTCGAATGCATAACTTTCTGAGAGAGTGGCATCACTGATACCATATGCAACCATGCTAGTGAACTGTGACAAGGTACATCAGGGTACTATTTATGCTGTTCCATCTCACAATGGGCCTCTCATTGCACATGCTATGCATTTGGATGCACTGTGGATCAGGATATATTCCTAAAGGATGCCAGCTGTATTTTTAATTGCTCTTCAGCTTGTCTTAAAGTGCTGTTCAACAAACCAGGATAAAACACTATTTAAAGGCACAAAACACAATTTTAAAAGCCTAAAATGCAACTTAAAAACATTTCTAAAAATCAGTTTAAAAGCTAAAGGCATGTATCTTCTTCTCATGGTCTCATAGAAGCTCATCACGGATCAAGTCAGCCTGACTTCCCCTTCTACAGTTGAGACGCTGCTATAGAGACAGTCTTGACTCATGAGTTCACAGTTCTAGTTAGCCTGATGGAGCGAGTGGAACATCCAACCAAACCTTGTCTGATCAATTTAAGTCTTTTAAAGTTAAAACCAACACCTTGAATTGAGAGGGGTTTGGGAGCAAAGTGGAAGCCAGTACAATTGATTATACATGTCCACTAAGGATTTATCACATGGGGAAAATCAGGGGTTTAAACAGTGATTATCCCATGAAAATCATGATTAACATTTTCACACACGTCATGATTAAAGAGCCATTATCCTAGGAGCAAACAGACAATAAACAGGCAATAAACAGCAACAAACCATTCACAGGATTTCCCTGTGAATGATTTGTTGCTCTTTATTGCCTGTTTATTCTTGAGTTTGCAATGTCGTGTGAAAATGTTAATTGCAATTGTGCAATTTTCACAGGATAATCACTGTTTAAACCCCTGATTTTCCCCATGTGATAAAGTCCTGTTAGACATTTTTTCTCCTTGAAATCAACTAGCACTCCAGTCATATTTATGGCAAGATTTTTTGGATACATCTACACTGTAGAAATAACGAGAACACTTTAACTACTATGGCTCCATCCTACAAAAAACCTGAGGTTTCTAGTTTTGTGAAGCTCCAGCATTCTTTGACAGAGAAGGCTAAAGACCTAGGATTCCATAGGATGGAGCTACAGCTCTTAAAGTGGTGTCAAACTGCATTATTTCTACAGTGTAAATGCACTCTAGGGCTGCATCTGCACTGCAGATATAATCCAGTTTGACGCCTTTTTAATTGTCATGGCACAATGCTATGGAATTCTAGGATTTGTATTTTTCTTGAAATATTTAGCCTTCTCTGAGAGAGCTCTGGTACCACAATAAACTACCAACCTCAGGATTCGATAGTATTGAGCCATGGCAGTTGAAGTGTCAAACTGGATTATTTCTGCAGTGCGGATGCAGTTCCAATCAGCACCAGATCCTTTAGCTATCAAAGGCAATAATTATGCTTAGTGGTTTATTGGGAGAAAAAACAATACCACTGAATTCCTTTAGCAGTCTTTACTGTTGCTTATATACAGAGGAGTTTAAAAACCTGTGCAATGTAGCCTTCCAAACTGCTCAAATCCCATGAGAAGTTCTTTCCCATAAGCCAACATTATGGAAAGGATTCTTCTATGTCAAAACAGCTTTATTAAAAGAACACTAAGCATTTGTCTTCTATCCACAGTAGTCAGGAAATTT
Organism: Sceloporus undulatus; assembly: GCF_019175285.1. Lineage (NCBI taxonomy): Eukaryota > Metazoa > Chordata > Lepidosauria > Squamata > Phrynosomatidae > Sceloporus > Sceloporus undulatus. Next base: position 18,757,927 of record NC_056527.1, read on the forward strand.
GATGTTTAGTGGCTGAAAAGTGTCCTCAACTCATTCCTTTATGCCCTGTGGATGGAAAACCTATTTGCATCTCATAAAACACTGAATGCCAATAGAAATATCATCACTTGGCAATCCCAACTAAGTCTTAAGAGCTGAATACAAGATCCAGATGTTCTGGCAAATAATATCTCTGTTGGGAGAGAAGCTTCAGGGGGACTTATATTGATTCTTGTTGTAGTTATAGATCGAACAATGTCAAATGCAAGAGGCAGGAAATCATTTTGACTCAACATCAATCTTGCCTTAAAAAAATAATCAAAAATTGTATATTCTCATTTTTCCAGCAACATACATTAGAATTGGCTTGTCTTGATTGTATGTCATCCAGACAGCTCCGATGCATGCAGATGCAGCTCAGAATTGCATTTTGCAAAGCAGTGTCAGTTAAAGAAAGATTTTTAAATAATTTAATTCTAATTGGAAGTTTTATCCAGAGAACTTTAAAAAAAACACCAAAGAAACTCCTAGATCTGTCATAGTCCAGTCCAGTCTGATGGCATGCTGATTTTTTGTAAGTGTGCACCTCCCAACATGGTACCCTCTGAAGTATGGGACTACAGCCAACATAGTGTCCATTTTTTCAGAGGCTAAAGGGAATTTGTGTCCAACACATTTGGAAGTTATGATGTTGGGAAAGGCTGCTCTATTGTGTCTCCTGGTGAAAGTCTTCTAAGGACTTTATCATACCAAGCTCATAAGGCACCACAATCACATTAGTCTAGGAAATGAAAACATACAGGGTTGGAGACACTTAATATCACACAGATCTTCCAAAGTCCCATGGTGCTGGTTCTTTCCCAGCCCCTGCATGTGGCACATCAGCCTCCATATCACCTCCTCCCTGCCCCCAACAAGCTGGGTGCTCATTTTACTGATCTACGAAAGGATGGAAGGCTGAGGTGACCCTGAGCCCCTGGTTGGGATTGAACTCACAACCTTGTAGTTTGAGAGTGAGTGGCTGCAGTACTGGCATTTAACCACTGCGCTACCAGGAATCTTATACTTCTTATTGGTGAACGCTATACTGCTTACCAGTGAACTCAGCACTGTCTAAGTGGTTTACAGTCTGTAAGCCAATTGCTCCCAACAAGCTGGTTACTCATTTTACTGATCTACGAAAGGCTGGAAGGCTGAGTCATCCTTGGAGTCCTGGAATTAAACTCACAACTTGTGACTACAGTACTGGCATTTAACCACTGCACCACCAGGTCCCCATTATGCCACCAGGGCCCCCCATACGTGTGTGTATGTGTTTAATAAAAAAGAATTAAAAAATAACAAGATAAAAAGTTAACTAAGGGGCTGTACAGACAGCCTGGTAAGGGGTGGCTCTGTGCCACCTCTGGAAGCACTGGATTGGGGCCACAGTAACCGCATGCCCAGCCATGTGGCCCCAATCCGGTGTTTTTCCAGGCCAAAGAGAAGTGGCAAAATGCATCACATAAGACACATCATGGATGTGCATGCCGTATGGACGGTATTGTGTCAAGATGGCACCGCCCATATGAATTAGGATTTGGGAGAGTGCAGTTGCTACGCATTCCCAAGCCCTAAAATCGCCGCCGGCATGCCACAAAGCGCCCATTTGTACCAGGCCTAAGTAACTTCTCCTGGCCCACCCTCCATACTTCATAGAAACATCATTGATCATCAGCAGAATGACCCTCCTTCTCCCCATGCAGCTGATTCCTGGTAAAGAAGGTGGGAGGTGGGGAGGTATAATAGTGGCAATAATATCAAAATAGTGAAGTAGTGATTGTGAGTACAAAAGTGTTACGTTTAGGTAACTGTTCTATATTCATGATGACTACTTAGTCACGAAAGAGCCAATGCAACAGAGTAGCTTCAGTGTTGGACTACAATTCTGGAGACCAGGTTCTCCTGTGACCCAAAGATGACCCTATCATGGGGTTTTCTTGGCAAGATTTGATCAGAGGGGTTTGGCATTGCCTCCCCTGAGGCTGAGAGAGTATGACTCGCCCAAGATCACCCAGTGGGTTTCCATGGCAGAGAGCAGATTTAAGCTCTGGTATGTCAGAGTCCCAGTTTAATGCTCAAACCTCTACACCACACTGTAATAGCACCAGTAACAATAATAAATAGGAATATTGTGGAAATTGATCTGTATTTGAGCTGCTAAACTCAATATCCTGAGGTCCTCTTTTAGATTGATTTAATTTACCACAAAACTGTGCAATTGAATTTGGCAACATAAGCCTAGAATATATTTATTTTATGACTGCATAGTTCTCTCTCCTGCATATAAAGAGCTTCTCATAAAAAACCAATATGTGGAAAATAGACACGCTTTGGAAATAATAATTGGTGCCAAGTTTTTAAAAAAATCAAAACAACAACAACAGCAACACAGCACCCAACCTGGAAACAAAGGGTAACAACACCCTTGCTGTGTCAGCTCTTTAATATGTGCAGCTAATTAGAAAACACAGAAGCTTTTGAATAACATCATACATCTCTGTGCCAAAGCTGTGTACTCCAGGTAGTAGTTCTATAACCATATGTTGAGTAAAGAAGCCAGCTGGTTCCTACCACTATCGCTTAATTACAGATGATGCCATATGAGGGATTATGCAAGAAGTGATGAGTTTGTTTTCACTCAAACAATCCCAGGATAATAAAAAGCCTTGTGCACACTACCTATGGAATATGTGCATGAACATATAGTGGGTAATTTGTTAATTACTGTGTTTTGTTCAGGCACAGTAAATTAACTATATACTGCCTCCTTCGATCAAGAACTATGTAGCTTATTTGTTTGTAGCCCTGAGCCTGCACCAGATTGCTCTCACTCTGGATTGGTTTCATTGGCTGCAGCAACATTATTGTGTTGTCCAATCTATTAACTGGATGAGAAAGATTTAAAATAAATGCACCCAAATATCCACTAACCAGAACTGTGAACACACTTGATGAAACAAACATGAGTGGTTGGATGGGGAAGAGGATGAGAATGGGAGAGTCAAACCCCAGAGCAAGGAATCTACCCCTGGGACCTAGGACTGGATCACACACATTCTTCAAAAATCAGAGCTGGAAGCCACCAGAAGCAATGCAAAAACTGTTTTGAGACCATCTTTTTTGATGACATACAAACATGTTATGGTGGTCAAAGCACCCCCAACAGATGGCCACCCAGCCTCTGTTTAAAGGCTTCCAAAGAAGGATGATGATGATGATGATGATGATGATGATGATGATGATGACCAATGGGGAGACTGGGAGAGAGGCAATGCAGAGGTGAATGCAATGGCTGGTCTCTGCTCCAAGAGAGAAGGAAATAGGGAGGAGATCCCAGATGCAGGGCACCCTCCTTTCCCTTCCTTTTTCAGCCGAGGCCAGTCACTTTTTCATAATTTGAATTGCCTCTTTCTTCCCTCCCCTGAAGTGGTAAGTGGCATCAGCATCAGTGATGGCCTGTCAGGGGGTTTCATAGCTGCCAACAATGGGGAAAGACACATAATTGAACAGGTGAAGCATTATGCTGCCCCTGCTGGATGCTGGATCATGCCCAAGGTCTATGGGGAGGGGGAGAAGATTATGTCTTTCAGAAGTAGTTTTCCTCCTTTAAAAGCATCCAGGAGCCATAGATAGATAGATAGATAGATAGATAGATAGATAGATAATTTTTTTTTAGCAAGAGGTTGAGGATAGTCCATCAGCTGCAAAATCAGCTCAGTGGGGAACATATGAGGCCCATGGTTTTCATATTTCCCACCACAATTGTTAAACAGTTTTCATGAATTACTCTTTGATCATTGTCCTTTCAAAAGTACATCTTTGGTGAGAATGGATACTAGAATAGAAGCTCCTACATGGCTTTCTCTGGCTCTGTGTGGGGATAATTCATGATAAATTATTTCCAGCCTTTTTTCTTCATTGGTGAAATGAGACTATCTTTCTGAGTGTGTTTCTTTAAGGATAAACAATAACAAAAACATAAAAAACATTCTACATGCAAACTGTAACGCATGATTAAATGATGGTTTGACCATTTCCTTCTCTTAAACCATTTTTCTAATGCAGATCTTACTCTCGTGCAGAACATGAGAGATAGTACTGATTCTCTCAAGCAGAACAATCAAATTGGCAAGTCTGAAGCTGAACAACAAAAAGTCCCACACTCACAAAGCATTAAGCAGAAAAAATAAACTTAGTTTTCATTGCAAAACATATCAAAGTAGATTTACTAACAATATTTCTTCATAATCAAATTTAGTAAAGGACAGAAAGTAAGAGAAGAAGATAATGGCTGCAGGTTACAGTGATGCAGGAAGAGAGAGAGGTATGGTAAAAACCATTAAACAAGAATTCACTGAACATGCAAAGTAGCAGTTACTACACATTGCTTTCTCTAACAAAACGTGGGAGGCTGGGAAAGATAATGGAACCATTTCAAGAAATGTAGCACCAGGAAGATAACTCAGCCTGTTCCTTTCAGAGTTTCATGGGAAAAGGAACTTCCCTATATTTAAAGAGGATGGGAATGGCTGTGTGGACACCAATAGCCTCTTTACTCATTCCTATCCTCCTCTCTCAACTACTTGCCTAGTAATCCACCAACAAAACTGACATGGCTCTCTGAAGGGAAAAGATCAAGAATGAATCAGAATACTCAAAGGTGAAGAGGAGTCCCACAAGTACTTTTCTGTCAAAAGCAAATCCAAATTGTGTCCCTTTTTGTCCCCACCACTACAGCAAACACATTTGGAAGACTTGCTGCAACATACAGGCACTAAGTCTTGGCTTCATAATTCCACCACGGGTGCTGGCTGAGACGGGTTACTTTGCCCATTCTGGTTGCTTCATCCTGGCAGAGTGACAGGTTTATGACTTAAGAGCAAAGTGAAATTTCCAAAGGAAGAAATTAAAGAACAAGACTGTAGGAATCAGCACAAATTAACACCCACTTGGCTGTGTATCTATTCTATCCATTTGGTGAGCAACACACAAGTAATAAGAAAAGGACTGAAGAGTCCAAGAAAATATTTCATTTCTGTGACATTTGGACTGAAAGCCAACTGAGGAAAGCAATTCTTTTGGTATATCAGTAAACAAACTGAAGCAGAGTAATGATGAAGGGATCATTTTTTTGAATTTCAGGGCTTGACCTTAAATATTAGCATTTTATACTGGTAATGGTGACATATCACCATCACCATAAGGTGACATATCTTCTTTAAGGATGGGAATATCTGTCAGTTGTCTTTCTTTTACATTCAGCTTTTCAAGCTTCCAGTTTAAAATTCCACGTTGTTTTAGTCCCCAGTATGGGAAATTAGCACAGTTTAGCAATTCATTCAAAAAGAATCCCCAGATTTTTTGTCCCATGGGCATCAGCCTGATTTAATACATCAGCTATTCCAAGCATGGAGTGGATTTTGTTGAACCTGGATGGGAGAGGCCATTGACTGTACCTGCCTGACCTATAGCGTAGGAAATTTTAAGGGGGAAAAAAGAGGCAGCATCTCTAATTCTGGTGAGATACATACAAATTCAAATTCAGATTTTTGAGAATCCTGTACCCGCATGGATAAATCTCTCAGTTACAGTTTCATGCATATTCATGTGTCTAAAAGAAATTCAGTCTAGTGAATATGAAAAAAGGGGAAATGTTGGCAATATAATTCGCTGTTGCTGTTGTGTGCTTTTAAGTTATTTCCAATTTATAGCAATCCCAAAGCTAACCTATCATGGGTGTTTCTTGATAAGATTTGTTTAGAGGAGGTTTATTATTCCCTTCTGGAGCTGAGAGAGTGTGATTTTCTCCAGGTCACTCAGAGGATTTCCATGGCTGAGGAAAGATTTGAACTTTAGTCTCCCAGGGTTCCAGTCCAACATTCAAACCACTGCACCATGCTGGCTCTTAATAATCATCTATCCCTAATGACTATCAGCAAACATAGGCTATTTTGTCTGAACATTCACATTGCACTGAAAAACCAAAGCAATGGAAGCTAGGCCAGAGATCTGTTATCTTAGCTCTTGGTCTTAGACTGAGATGAAAACTCCCAGAAACTTGAAGCTGGTGATTTTGAAAATTATAGTCCAAAAAATGTAACTGCTTCAAGTTCTGCCAGTGTGTTGATAATGAAACCTAACCTGAAGATGTAGCCTTAAGCTTTAATCATTTTGATAACTTACCTGAACCACTTGTGTCTGACTTTTTTTCCTTATCCATTAATTCACAGAGAGAAATGATGGCAGACTTTTGGCTTTTAAGTAAAGAGTACTGCAAATCCCCTTCCTCTCTCTGTGTGTGTCATTTTAATACAACCAACTCAGATAAATTGCCTTCCAAATTTCAAACTAATGACTTATTATTTCTCACTGATGTAACATGAAAGCGGGTGACATCCCATCATTGATGGCTGTAATCACCTTCAGCCCAGATAAGACCTCCCAAGCCCTGGTGTTCTCTTGATAAAGTATTTGTCACTTTGAGTTCCTCCTCTTCTGCTAGAGATAACTTTGTTTTATTCCAACTGTCACACTTTTGGAGTTCAGCAAGGATGTGGACGTGTCAGGTAATAATCCCCTCTTCAGTCTGGGGAGCTGGTTATAATGCTGCTAATATCGAGAACTATTAGTAGGTTGATTTACTTTTCCTAACATAATAATCCTCGGTGGCCTGAGCTTTTCTGTGAGCTCTGGTGCTGTTAAAGCTGATCTGGATAAGCTCGTCTCTTCACAGAACTTCATACGCCTTGGGAGATTTACTGAAAATAAGCACCTTTTCATATTGTTACTTTTAGCACATCCATAAAAAAACAAAACACTTTCTTTCAATGAGTTTTGGATGATTTCCATAAGCAAAGTACTGTACAGGTACATTCTGTGTTAGATCCAAAACAGAGGAAATTGGTCCTTGGCTTCTGTGTCAATAGCATGGTGCAGTTTGACACCACTCTAAGTGCTCTAACTTTATGCTATGGAATCCTGGGATCTGTAGTTTGACAAGGTCTTTTGCCTTCTCTGCCAAAGAGTGCTGGTACCTCAGAAAACTGCAGATCCCAGGATTCTGCAGGATGAAGCTATGATAGTTAAATTGGTGTCAAGCTGCATTATTTCTACAGTGTAGATTTGCCCTAAGTCTTTGGCTGACAGGACCAGAGAACTACAGTGTGGCACAGGACAGGGCTACTTAATTGCCTGATTCAGCAGTGGATTAAAACATTGGAGTTTATCACATGGAGGCCCTTCCGTGTGGTAAACGTCACGCAAGCGCCGCCCAAACGTCACACAAGCACCATGGGTGTGATTAACGATTTATCCCGTTAATAAGAAAAGCACTCCAGGAAGCTCCCCCAGTTATGAGTGCATGATGGGAACGGAGCTGGAGCTGTGATTCCACTTCCGTAGCGCCATGGTTTTTAAGGAAGGTTTGGAGGATGATACAGAGTTATATATTCATAGCTATGTCTGCAGTGTAGGATCTCAGCCAGTGGTGTCATTAGTGGGTGCGAGGGTGCTGACTGTACCAAGTGATACTCCAGAGGGGGTGTCACCTGGTGTTGTGGTACATGGGGAGCAGCTGCCTTCTGAATCCCTTGCAGAAACTGCCACACAGAGGTTGGAAGGCCTCAGGTAGGAAGAAGATAGCTACTGCCTTTTGGAAAGACCAAGCATGCCCCCATCTTGCTGTGCCCACCATTCTATTCATGAGTAGAATGTTGCTGTGGCAGGAAGCTGGGGGTATGCCCTTTTGGTTCTGCCTCTGGAAGCCCCAACCCTAGAATCCTCACTTCCCAGACTGGGTGACACCCCAGGTAGGGACACCACTGAACTCAGCCTTAATTTGTATGGTCACCCATCATAACATGTTTGCCTATTGTGTGACTATGTGCTCATAGAAATCAACAGATGTTAACAGTAGTTATGTACAACTTGAGTATCATTTCCTTCAGTGAGAGTACTTTAAGGAGTACTTTGTGAGTACTTCAGTGAGACTACATCTGGAATAAATTTGGACACAACTCTATCTGTACATGCAGTTCAATGCAGTAAAACATCCCCAACTGGTCCTAGGACCATCTGTATTTAAACTACCTTTATAGCAATTTATCTGTTCAGGTTTCTGCAAGAAAAGATTAACCAGAAATAATTTTACTGAGATCCTGTGGATTTTTTTTTTTAAAAGTAGGAAAGCTAGTTAAACTGGTTTAGCCCTAGGCCTAACAGTATAGATATGCCCTTTGACTTCACATCTTTTATTAACCTGTCAAAAAAATTCGGAGGGCAGGGAACCATCTGAATAACCATCTGTAAGCCACTCTGAGAGCCTTATGGGCTGAAGAGCGGGGTATAAATACCAAAAATAAATAAATAAATAAATAAATAAATAAATAAGACTCTGTCAGAATTCTCTTGAGTTCTTCAATTGCAAAGGAATATATCAAAATAGCAAATAAAACAGGAAATATTTAAACTGATGTTTTCTTTCTCAAGGCACTTGTTATTAATTCTGCACGCAACTGGCATTATGATGAAATGACACCAGATAAGAAAGCCATGACTGTTATTTATCTGGTGCTCTGGAAATATACTTACATTGTGTGCTGATATTGATTTTAGAATCTTAAACAGAGTCAGGGAAAATGATTTGCATAATCATATCCTACTGGGGTACACTTTCCAATTATTATAAAGCTTTTCCTCCACATAGATATTCTCTCCCCCCCCCCTTTTTTTTTTTTTTTTTTTTTTTGGTAATAGCATTGGATCCTTAGAGAAGCAACTATTCTTCTTATTCTTCTTCTACTTTTTGTAATACAGAATTATACTTCAGGCATGACATTGTATAGACACAGAAGAAAATAGAAAAATCTGTCACTGCTTTAATGCACCATCACCCCCCATTTCTAAAATTAGGGAAGAGTGAATGAAAGGTAAATTGAAGAAGGATGTAAAACATGACTATATAGATTGACACTTTGTCAGCTCTGGGAATGATATTCTCTTTGGCAAAGGACTTCCTATTGACTATAGATATATAATGTTTTGTGGAAACAAGAGGTACACAAAAGCCTGGAAAAGAAATAAAATGTATTGCATTATTGTAATCCCTACCATGAAAAACAAATACACAAATCCCCAGGTAGTTGTGTTATTACAAAAGTATATGCAACCTGCAATCATCCAAATTGAACTCATGCCTTCAGTTATTTGCTGAAGGCATTTTGCAATCCACATTTCATTGTGGGGGGCACCCACATACAGATATATGTAGCAGTAGGGATGAAAATCCTCATCTATTTCATGCTTGCCAATGGGGATGAATAATTATGGTAGTTTCCTTTCCTGTTATGGGATAACAACAAAAACAACAAAAATCGGCCCTTCTTATATACGGATTTTAGCATCCATGGTTTGAAAATGTTCCAAAAAAGAATAAATATCAAATATCAAACCTTGATTTTCCATTTTTTAAATAAGGGACGCCATTTTGCTATATCATTATTTTTAATGGGACTTGAGCATACACAGATTTTGTTATACATGGGGGATTTTGGAACCAAACCCCAACATATAACAAGAGTCATAGAATCATAGAATCATAGAGTTGGAAGAGACCGCAAGGGCCATCCAGTCCGACCCCCTGCCATGCAGGAACTCTCAATTAAAGCATCCCCAACAGATGGCCATCCAGCCTCTGTTTAAAGACCTCTAAGGAAGGAGACTCCACTACACTCCGAGGCAGTGTGTTCCAATGTCGAACAGTATACATCAGTTAATCTAATAGATGTGTTACTGGGCATTAGTTCTTTAACAGTAACTTTAGTACCAGGGCAGAAATAACAAGGAAAAAACTGGGATCGATTTCTGCACCACAAAAAAGAAGAAGAATTCAACTTGTTTTGGCAAAAGTTTTATACAAAGTTTTTTTTTAAACAAGCAATGTGAAAAGTCAGTTAATCTTTAAAAAGTTCTTCGAAAATGCACCCTGGGATCCACATTCCTCCCTGAGGAATCTTACAGAATATTTAAGATTTGTGTTTCTGTGGCCAAGCTGATAGATTAATGCTTTTTAAACACGCTGGGTGTAGCTGGTAAGGTCTGTCTCCTTTCCTTTCCCCTCTGTTTTGCTGTTCATGCATGTTCAGTAAAGGATTCTGGAGGCAGCAGTTGCACTCCTTGCATGTTATATGGGGGCACAGAACTACAGTAGAACCAGCTAAAATTCCACTTTTTCCCAGCTCAAGCTTTATTGCATGTCTGCAGCAGCCTAAAAGTATATGTTAACTCTCTTTCACTAATCTCCCAGGGCCAATGGGGCTAAAAATGTCCCTCTAGGCAGAGGAGGAAAAAGAAAAGGGAGCTGGGCAGGCCTAAAAAGACTTTGTAAAATGGAGCTTCTTTGTCTGACAGTTTATTAACTGAGGTATGCCTGAATTTAAATCTCCCACAATGTGAAGGGATTTCTCTGCATAGAAAAACATGTCTTTTTTTGTGTGTGTGCAAAAACTTGTTTGCTGTACTAAAAAAAAGTGTCACTGGATCTATGTTTCTAAATAAAGTTTCTAAATAAAGATTTTCTCAGTTTTAACTACTGAAGTTCTGAACTTGGTATCCTGCTGGACTTGATACTGATGGACAAGATGATGCCATTTAGTGTATGACTCCAGGAGCTGAATGCTGCTGAAATGTGGCATCATAGCAGCAACAGGAGGTGTGGTTCCTGGTGGATTCAGTGCACCCCTTCCCTAGCCACAAAAGTCGTCCATTCCTATCATCAATTACCTGGATTTAATTTTTATTTTACCACAACTTTCCACTGGGAAACTCTTGGTGTAGTTTGTTCTGCTTTCCCACTCATGATATCTGTCCTTATCTACAAAAAGGATCCTTTTTGTTCTGAGAAAGCAAAAGCAGCCTTTTGAATTCCACAGGGAGCTCCACAGCTGTCCAGCGTGGATTTGTGTTGCACTGCATAGCCTCTTTCATGTAGTCCCACTAATTAAATTGGCAGGCTCTTGAATAAAAACTACCAAATTATTGTCCCAGTGCCTTAAACCTCTAACATGAAAGTCATGCAATTTGATTGTCAGTGCGTTTTATTCGTCACCCCTGAGGAGCAGAATTCCTTGAGGGAAAAAACAAAACAACCCTGAGATTTTAATTATTGACTTTGAGGCAGACATGATTAACAAGGATTTTTCATCCTCTGCTGTCAAATCCCAGGTCTCCCAGTCCTTGCATCCATTTTCCCCTGCTTTAAATGATATCCTCATAAGGTACCTTGCAGTTCTTGAAGTGGCCTCATTAAATCAGCAAAACGATAAACTACTGGTAGATTAGAACTTGTTTGGTTGTGTGTGTAGATACAACACTTGATTACTTCCCTTAGACCGATGACAAGAATTGATTTTCCACCCACCGCCCAGTCCAAGATTGACCAGCCATGCTGAAGCAAGTTGCCTTTGTAAGGTTTTCTTGAGCATGAGAAGAACAACTGGGCCATTGAACAAACAAACACGGCTGCTTTTAGAAATGTGCCAGCATGAGCAAACATTAAACTTGTACTTCAAGAGCCAAATGCTTTTATACTATCAAAGATAGATATTTTTTCTTTTTTAAAAAATTAAAAATTGGGCTTGCTTTGCAAGAATAGGGATGGAAAAAATCCCTTTTGTGGCAGGTTTCTTCATCAGAAGAATAAATTGTGCTCTTTTGACCTCTGCAAACATTTTTTTTATAACAATGCCTCTTTGCAACAGATTGTTTAAGTACATAGTCACAGGCCTGCCTCATACTGTCATTGCTCTGGGCCCAACCAACGTAACTCTACCACCTGGAGGTTATGCTTGCTTATGTACACTTTCAGATCTTGTGGAAGAAAGTATCCAGATCCCCTTTCTATAACATCAACACCTTGCTGTGTAACAACATTCTGGGGTCTGCCAAGGTCCATCTCTCTAAACCGTATAGATGCCCTCAGACTTCTTCATCACTGAGACAAGGTGGAGCTGCCTTACACAGGATGCAATGATGGCTCCTTCTTCTCTTTGTCCTCAAGGAAAAGATATTTTGCATAAGAAATGTTTCTGCATGGAAAACACCTTTTTTCTGTACAGAAACTATTTTCTGCACAAAAATTGTTATTTTCTACACCAAAAATGTATAATTTTTTGTTGCTCCAGATAGTGAACTGCAAATAGTCTTTGAAATGTCACATTTTTTTGCAAAGTGAATAGAATGCTAAGATTATGTGAGATACAAAATTTACAAATATTTCTGTCCCTAATCTAGAATCCCATCCTTGATCTTGGATCTCTCTATCCCTGACCCAGATGAAACAGCCGCCTCTATACCATGACCAATCTCTCTCTCTCTCTCTCTCTCTCTCTCTCTCTCTCTCTGTGTGTGTGTGTGTGTGTGTGAGTTCAGGCCAAGCCTGATCTGTTCTATATGTTTCCTTCCCATTTCAAGCAACATGTGGGAGATACATATAACCAAAGGTGTGGGTGGAGGAGAAAGGAAGGAAGGACTCATCCCTTTTGGCAGGAATCCATTAGGAATTTGGAAAAGTCCGAACATTCTGGAGATAATCAGTAGAATTGCTCAGCCAGTATTTTATCTGCTTTTCAAAATGAAGGAAGCAAGCTGTCTGTATAGCAGAAAGCGAAACTGTCACCCAATGTTATGCTTATTAATGCACAATATTATCACCTATGCCCCTGTACAATAACCATCATGGGATAACTGTTAAGTTATATATTGGTTTTTAGAATGAAATCAGCCAGCCAGTGTGTTGAAACTCTTTGGTTAATAAGGTTTTACCTCTATCTTGAGTTTTTCTTTATTCTCTCCCCATGATCTTTGGTCTATGTTGGTTGCTCCTTTTGCTCACCTTCCATATGTCTTTCATTTCCCATATCTGCCAAACAAAATACTGCCTTTTCATGGATTAGATCCATTTGCACACTGCTTGCCCTTAGCTAGGAGAGGTCATTATCTATCAACACTTCCAAATCCAACTGTTAAGTTTCCAGTCTCAAGTTATAGTTGCAAAATGTTGATAGAACTCAGTGAATTATATTAAGCACTTTGAAAGGAAAGAGACCTAAAATAACATAAATTATTAACTAAGTGTGTACTGTTCATGCTCAACTATTATCAAATTATGTATGCTCTGTGTGTGTGTGTGTGTGTGTGTGTGTGTGTGAAAGAGAGAGAGAGAGAGAGAGAGAGAGAGAGAGAGAGAGATTATATGTATCACTGTCAGAATTATGACTCAACAGTTAAAAATCCACAGACTTGAATTGCAGATAATATTAATACTAGTCGAACTCTGATAGAGATATTTGTTATTTATTTATTTAAAACTTTTGGAAAAATGAGACACTGGAAAATTACTTTTGAAAAAGTAATATGTTCTTATTATTTCTTATAGCATTGAAAAAGTAAATCATAGTTGTCATTTGTAGCAATGTTTAAAAAGTAGCTGCTTTAGCTTTTACATAATCGTGCTAGTTTAAGACTGGTTTGGCATAATTTCCTATCACACTTTTCCCCACAAAAGTGCTTTGGCAATCTACGGTCACATAATCTCTTTTCTACATTGTCAAATGACACCTTCCAAGGAAGGGTGAGAATGAGCGATTGTGGCTACCCACTGCCTCCCAAAGTTGGTAGCTGTGTGAATGTGTTGGTGGCTGCAATTGCTGTGAGGGGAAGAGGAGCAAAATCATGCCTGGTTACATCATGTGGATGCCTGAGAAGCAGAACTGCAGCGGAAGGGACTTATTGCATGAAGGAGTAATGGAATAGCACTGAGACTGAGAGCCTATTGAAGAGTTTGCCAGTCAGTGAAAAAGTGCACTACAGAATGAATGGAATGCAAGGCAATAGTAGGATGGACATGACATTGTGTGATAAGTACCAGCCAACAATGTTTTTATCCTGATAACATTCCTCTTTTCAGCCTTGTGCGCTAAAGTCCTAACACACGTTACTGCTTTAAGAGAAGCTTTATTGGTGGAAAATGATGCAGCAGATGGTCTACAGCAGAGGACACCTTTCCAGTTCTTTAGGTGATGACCAGCACCAACTTGGAGTGAGTGGCAGAACTGGGCTTCTGAAAAATGAGTTCTACTCAGACTATCTCAGGAACAACACTCCTGATTCCTGTAGCTGGATAAGGGACTTCTGGGTGGAAGTGCACTTCCCTCAGGAGAGGCAACTGGAAGACAGATCCCCAAGCTTATATCGTGCAGAACTAACCAAAGGAATTGCACACAAATGACTCATCTCCCATCCTATATGTTATGAGAACAGCATTCACAATTTCTTTACGTCCCAGTTGGAAAGTTCACTCCCCAGCTGGTTCTAAGTTACTAGTCTTTTCCCAGCCTTGAGCTGCTGTGCTAGCAGGGCCTAGTAATAACAAATTAACCATTTTTATCTCACAGGAGAGCTGTTAATGTTTGGTCATAATGCTAACAAGGACTCTAAATCCCATCTTCTTGGTGGCATGGGCCATACTCACTACATTTACCAACAATTTTCAACCTCCATTCCTTGCATAAAGATACCAGGGAGGCACCCTGCTCTACCAGTGATCTCAACCAAAATCAGAAACATGCCTCTCAGAGAGGAAAAAGGGATACAGAGCCATTTTCCCAGCTTTCTCTCTGAGTTGGTAAGTTTTGCAAGTCATAGACAAGCAACATCAAGATACTAAGAGAGAGATGAGAGAAGTCCGGTCAAAAATGTTTGGGCTTCCTTGGAAGGCTTCATAAGATTAGGAACTGAAATTGCATGGAATCCAAACCGCTGACCTCTTATCTTTGAGCCAGGAGGCCTGGCTTTGCTGCTATTTGCAATGGTGGCTGAATGACCTATTTCTCTGAAAATGGCTCCCCTTGACATTTCATCCAAAACCCATTGCGGGAGCCCTGGCACTTTTATCTCACACATTGGGATGAACTGTAGAATCACCCCTACTTTATCTCACAGTGTATGGGCCTGCCACTTTAGAAATATTCTCACGCTCATGGGGAGCAAATGTTGATAAGATGCTGAGAGAAAATGATAAAAATGAAGGAATGATAAAGATATCTTTCAAATGGGATAAATAAAGAGGGTTTTTTTTTTTAAAAAACCCACACACATAACAGTGAAAGTCTTCTGGCAGGGCATTATTGAACACAAATTCTCCATGGTGTACGTTGGAGTTGTGGGTTTATTGTTTGGTTGTGCTCTTTGAAAGGTTTAGGGCTCTTATTCTCTCTTTCGAAGAGAAATCTCTTTGAAGGTCATGTCTGAATTCAAAGCTGTACTTATTGTCTGAGTTTTCCATGCTATCTACATTGGTGCTGCATATCACACTCACAAGCCCAGTATCTCCTGAAGCTAATATTTTCTAATTCCACTTTTATCCTACCCTCTGGTGTAGCATTTGTCAGTGCCTGTTTGCATCTGCAGGTGCTGATAAGGTAGAAACCGCTACCTGACTAACATTATTATAGTGGGCAATTTTCAAATTTATTTATTTATTTATTTATTTATTTATTTATTTATTTATTTTTATCACCTAGGTAGTTTGGAATGATTATTGCCTCCAGACTTGAGTCATCTGCTAGAAGATAGCACACTTTTATTTGGCAATCCTTCCCTCATCGCTTTGAAGCAGCAGTGGTTGGCGAGATTATCAGGAAATATGAAATCTTATTGCCACTAAGTGAGTGAAAGAGAGAGAAAAGGTAGAATGGAGGGGGAAGGGGAGAGCCTTTCAAGATGAACTCAACCAGGAGTGATATCATTTTGATAACAAAGGCTGTGGTTCCTTGTTCAGATTTTAGAGCGGGTAATTAATCTCTCTTGAATTGAGAGTGGTACTAAGCAAAACCTTTCCACGAAACGGCTGCAGATAATGATGCTTGGGAGAGGACGGAGGGGGAGGAAAGAGAAGCTGGCATTAACCTGGAGCATATCAAACGATCTGTGAATGACTAGCTGGCCTTGTTGTATTGACCCTTTTGATTCTACATTAGTGAGGTAAGACAAATGTGGAGCTGTTATGCGACCAGCCAAGATGCAAGTGGGAATCAATACAGCAACAATAAAGAACCTCCCCACCCCTTTGGGGCTCTAAATAGTTTTCAGGAACCAGTTGTGGTTTCTGCAGAATTCTCTTTAAGTTATACCGGAGAATAGGTTGCACACTAAATACATTTATTGTTTCTGAGAGGGAGCCAGTCAAAGTTTGGGAAACTTACTTTTTTGGAGTACAAAGAGATCTTGTAGCACTTTTGAGACTAAATGAATGAAAGGAAGAAACTGGCAGCATGAGCTTTCATAGGCTTGAAACTACAAAGATTCATGCTACCAACTTCTCTCTTTCAGTTAGTCTCAAAGGTGCTACACGATCCCTTGGCATACTGATTTTCCAGATTAACATTAGCCTGTTCCAGACTGCCAAAATAAAGCTGCTTCGGGACTCTTTGGAGGTATGCTATTTAAATGATGCATGCATCCGAAGAATCCGGAAGCTGCACCAAAGCTGCACTCCAGTGCTTAGGAATGGAGTGTGGCTTTGGCGCAACCTCTGGACTCTTAGGACCCATGCATCATTTAAATAGCATACCTCCAAAGAGACCCGAAGCAGCTTTATTTTGGCAGTCTGTAACAGGCCAAAGTGTATATATTAATGCACATTGCAATATCTTTGAATTCTACTTATTTTAGTCTACAACTCCCAGAATCCTCAAGTCAGCTTGACCACTTTTCCAAATCCTGGGAGTCATTACATATTTTTTAGGATTCTTCTCACCCACCCAAGCAACTGTCATCCATCTGTACCTTCCAACTGTCCTAATTTGGCAGGAAAAGTCTCAATTAATCCTCTGACACCGCCTTTTCTCCTCATCTTACTCCAGTTGCTGCAAACTGAGTTCATAGTGTTCAAGTAGTTTGCACTTGATTAACCCAGGGGCAAGAAGCAATGAGATGAGGAGCCCTGGTGGTGCAGTGGTTAAATGCCTATACTGTAGCCACTCACTCACAAACCATAAGGTTGCGAGTTCAATACCAGCAAAAGGGCTCAAACTTGACTCAGGCTTGCATCCTTCTGAGGTCACTAAAATGAGTACCCAGATTGTTGGGGGCAATTAGCTTACACTTTGTAAACCACTTAGGGAGTGCTTAAAGTGCACTGATAAACGGTATAGAAATGTATAGTTTTTTGTGGGTTCTTCAGGCTATGTGGCCATGTTCTAGCTGAGTTTCTTCCTGACATTTTGCCAGCATCTGTGGCTGGCATCTTTAGAGAATGTTTGCCTGGAAAGGACTTGGCTATATATATTGTGTGATCTGGAAAGGCAGGAGTGATTTACATGTGTATTTTTGGTTGCTAATGGCAGTCCTCAGGGTGTGAGAGTCTGCTCAAGAGGACTAATGTCTGCTTCATTAGTGCTCATTGTCGGCTGGGAAACCCCTGACCCTGGGAGATTTCTCATTTGCATTTGTCTTTATCTTGCTATCTTTCAGGACTGGTAGCCAAACCTTGTTTACTTTAAGGGATTCCTCTTTCCTGTTGAAATTGCCCAGGTATTTGTAGTGTATAGAAATGTACTTGCTATTGCTATTGCTATGAGAGAATGGGGAGGAATCTTGCCCTTCTCAGCAGTCTCAGGTAAAAGCAAATGCTGCAGCTTCTCCCATCCTATGTGTTCTTCCTCATTAATAACTTTTACCATCTTGACAACACTCCAATGTTGCTTGGCCATTCATGTTCCACTTTTCATCTGTGAAATGTTGGAGGGCATATCCACCTGAATGAACATGTTCAACTTGAAGAACTTATATTATTGGGGTGGCCTGTAGGTGCTCCTTTCCCTGCCGGATCGGGGCCTCAGCTGTAAGAACGGCAGCCTCTGGGGCACTGATCCACCGCTTTCCAGGCAGCGGGGAAGCAGCAAAAGGCCACTTTCCCGTGGCCTGGAAAGGGGTGTCCTTGGGGCTTCATGCCCCAAGGACACCCAACGGCCTCTTTCTGCCTTGCATCACTGGCGCAGCCGTCTAAAGGCTGCACCAGTGATGCAAATCCTGGAAGGAGCTCCATTTTGGAGCTCCTTCTGGCACTGCGGAAATGGCGCTCTATGCGCCCTGACATGACATCAGTACGTCATAACCGCACCGCCTTGTTTGGAGGTGGTGCGGTGGTGACGTAGCAATGGTGGCCCCCATGTGGAATGGATGCCGCCATTTTGTACGGACTTGATCTGTACTAGGGTTAGGGGCGTCCGGAAGGGACGCCCCTTTCTAACCCTAGTACGGACTCAGTCCGTACTATTACGCCCATGTGGAACGAGCCAGAGTTAGCCACCTTTGCATGTGTATAGTTACTAGTTTCCATGTTTGCAGACTTTGTGTTTTGTCTGCCACATCCACTCTCTACCCGCATCACTCTAACCTGCAGCCTTTCCCCCAACCTCACTCTTTCTCTTTTCCATTAGAACATGTATTTGACTATGAACAAGTTCATAGAATCATAGAAGGGACAGCAAGAGGCTCTAATCCAATCCCCTACAAAACAGGAGTTCACAACTAGAGCACTCCGAAAACTAAAGCACTCTGTAAACAGAAATTGGATAGTCATCTTTTGAGAGTGAGTTAGTTGTGGAGATGGAAAATCAGACCCAGCACTCTCCAAGACAGTTAATTTCACTTCCAGACAGCTATTAACGTCAAGATGTTTTTCCTAATGTTAAGTGCAGTCTTTTTTCTTGTACTCTGAATCAATTGGTTCATTTTCTAGTCATTAGAGGAGTAGAAAACAAGGTCCATTTTCTACATGACATCAGATACTTAAAAAATGGCTGTCATATCATTCCTCAGCCTTCTTTTCTCCAAGGTAAACATATCCTAAAGCAGAGCTTGATTTCCAGACTTTTTACCATTCTGGTCAGCAGTTACTTCACATATTCCAGCATGTCAATATCTTTCTTGAATGGTGGTGCCCCAAACTGGCAACAGTGCTCCAATACTGGAGTACTGTTCACATGAGAAAACAAAGCAGAAATGGAGTCAGAGAGTAGCAGCTTTCTCCATGTCTTACCGCATGACGTTGTAGCACTTCTCAGTTCACTTCCTGCTGGAAACGGTAATGAAAGCACTTTTTTTTTCTGGCCAGAAAAATCCATTTGACAGAAGACATGCTTTTATAACTGTCTCCTGCAGAAAGAGAACTGAAGCTCTACAATGTCATGTGGTAAGACTTGGACAAAGTTGGTATTCTCTAGCTCTGTTTCTGCTTTGTTTTCTCATGTGATGAGACCCCAAATGAGGTCTGACCAAAGCATGATAGAGCAGTACTATTACTTCATTCAATCTGGGCACATTCCTGACGAGAAAGGGATCTGGGAGTCCAAGTGGACCACAAGTTGAACATGAGTGAACAGTGCGATGTGGCAGCTAAAAAGGCCAATGCAATTTTAGGCTGCATCAATAAAAGTATAGTGATCAAGAGAAGTAATAGTGCCACTGTATTCTGCTTTGGTCAGGCCTCACCTGGAATACTGTGTCCAGTTCTGGGCACCACAATTTAAAAAGGATGTTGAGAAACTGGAGCATGTCCAAAGGAGGGCGACTAAAATGGTGAAATGTCTGGAAACCATGCCCTATGAGGAACGACTTGGGGAGCTGGGGATGTTTAGCCTGGAGAAGAGAAGGTTAAGAGGTGATATGATAGCCCTGTTTAAATATTTGAAAGGAAGTCATATTAAGGAGGGAGCAAGCTTGTTTTCTGCTGTTCCAGAGAACAGGGCCCGGAACAATGGATGCAAGCTGAAGGAAAAGAGATTCCACCTCAACATTAGGAGGAACTTCCTGACAGTAAGGGCTGTTAAACAGTGGAACACACTCCCTTGGAGTGTAGTGGAGTCTCCTTCCCTGGAGGTCTTCAAACAGAGGCTGGATGGCCATCTGTCGGGGATGCTTTGATTTGGATTTCCTGCATGGCAGGGGGTTGGACTGGATGGGCCTTGCGGTCTCCCAACTCTATGATTCTATGATTCTAAGTATACTGTAAATAAGCCTGTTTTTATATGTTTTACAAAGAAGCCCGATCCTTCTCCTAAGGCAGTCTGTATGGTCCCCATGCAGAGCTGAACAAATGTCTTTTACTGCTGAAGCAAAAGACAAAACGCTATCCCCACCATAAACAAAAGCAAACTGGGCTGACAGTAGAATTTTAAATCAAATGTGCCCTCTGTTATATACGCAGAAACCAGGCTGATGGTGGGGAATAGGGGTAAGATAAGCTGTTTAGCATGAACAGCTGTGTCCTCCAAAAGAGAAGAATGTATAGAAGACTCTGGATAAATGTCCATAAGGCTACTGCCAGCATGTGCCACCTGCTTTACTTTGTCTAATGGTAGGGCTGGCATAGGTGTTTGTTTTGAGTCAGTTCTGGACTCCAGTTCTCTTTGGATTGACAAAGAAATAACACCCAAATCATGAGTGTTTTGGATTACAATGACAAAAGCAGAGGTTTTTTTTCAATAAATAAGGCAGAGCTTCTGTATACTATACATCCTCATTCTTAGGGGCAAATCACACTATGAAGAGGAACCCATTTGATTCTAGTTTGATCAATGACCAGCAGACAAAGAAAGAAAAATGCACTGATGTAGCAGTGCTGATGGTGTTAAATTGATTCTTTCAGCCACCTGCCCTTGGACCAGGCTTGAATTTGAGCTCAGTTTTCATTTCCCGTCCTAGGGGCTCTTTTTTCTTTTCTGAAATTGCAAACATATTCATGGAGTAAGTCCTACTGAAACACAGCAGGATTTGCTTCAGAGTAAATATGCATACAAGTGGCTTGCATATCACAGGTTTGTGATTGCAAAGAAATATCCAGACATATTCATTGTTTTCAAAGGCCTGGGTGGGCACTAAAAAGAAAAGGCAAAATAATGTATTTCTTTCTTTTATTTGGGCTGTCATCCTGTTAGTGAATTACAATGGTGCATGTAATTGTACATCATTGAAACTCATTTTTATGGTTGTTGTAGAGCTTGAATGTCTGACCATGCAGTGGAATGGTCATGAGGGCCATGTTCAACTATTTTCCTGTAGCTGGGCATGATAGAAGAATGTCATCTGCAGAGACATCCTCAAGGCACCTGTAAGTTCCTGTGGATGACTGTCACAGTGCATTCAGATAAAGGAAAATAGCTGGATGCATCCTGACTGATTCCCTTGATCTCTGACAACATAATTAATAATAAATAATTTTTTTGTTTGTTTTATTTATATACCGCTATTCCAAAGATCATAGCGGTGAACAGCAAGTAAGCTAATTTGCCCCCAACAGTCTGGGTACTCATTTTAGCGACCTCGGAAGGATGCAAGCCTGAGTCGAGCTTGGGCCCTTTTGCTGGTCTTGAACTCGCAACCTTGTGGTCTTGAGTGAATGGCTGCAGTACAGGCATTTAACCACTGCGCCACCAGGGCACCATATGAAAATGGAGGGGGAGCTGCGATGTTTACAAGGTGAGGTGATGGGAGAGATGTAGCTACAGAACATTGCTACAAGATCCACATGCATCTCCTGATTAAAGGTCTTGGCAGGTCACAGGGGAGACTGACTTATTTTATTTTATCTTTCTACACAAAGAGATTACAGGGTGGATTACAAGATTTAAAACAAAGTTGGGAGAAAGGCAGGATATACATTAAATAAACCAAACAATGGGCCCCTGAAAGGGAACATGCCTGGCTGATGGAATGGGCTCCTGGAAGGGAGCATGTCTGGCTGATGGAAATTTGAACAAGACCATGTCCGTATTGCAGCTTCTACTGAAAGCTTTGAAAAGTTCCTTTTGGACTGCAGCTCCCAGAATCCACTAGCCAGAAAGGGCAGAGACCATGTTGAGTCATTCTGAAAGTTGTACAGTTGTCCCTCCACATTTTATGGTTAAGCACTCAGGGATTTAATTATTCATGGATAACTGTATTTGCCACCTCCTCCAATGCTGTCCTATATGCAAAATACTACTACTACTACTACTGCTGCTACTACTACTACTACTACTAATAATAATAATAATAGGTGTCTCTAGGCTTTTGTAGATTCTCCATCACAATTCTATGGTTAGCTTCTGGTGGAAGTTGTGTCCTGGGATAATATGCCCAGTTCTGGTCATCACAGAAGTGTAGTGTCTCTATCAAGGGAAGTAATAGTGCCACTGTATTTTGCTTTGGTCAGGCCCCACCTGGAATACTGTGTCCAGTTCTGGACACCACAATTCAAAAAGGACATTGAGAAACTGGAGCGTGTCCAAAGGAGGGCGACTAAAATGGTGAAGGGCCTGGAAACCATGCCCTTGGAGAAGCAACTTAGGGAGCTGGGTATGTTTAACCAGGAAAAAAGACAGTTAAGATGTGATATATAATTTAATTTGAAGGGATGTCATACTGAAGATGGAGCAAATTTGTTTTCTGCAGCTGCAGAGACCTGGACATGGAGCAATGATTCAAGCTACAGGACAAGAGATTCCACCTAAACATTAGGAGAACTTCTTCATGATAACAGTCGTTTAGCTGTGGAACATATTGTCTCAGAGAATGCTGGAGTCTCCTTCTTTGGAGGTTTTTAAACAAAGGCAGGATGGTCATTTGTTGGGAGTGCTTTTATTGTGTATTCCTGAATGTCAGGAGGTTGGACTGACTGGTCCTTTTGGTCTCTTCCAATTCTATGGTTCTCTGAAATTGACCACAGAATCACACTGGAGGACGTACAATGCCTAGAGATGTTTTCTCCAAGCTTTTCCACTTTTGTGCAGATTCTACATCCCTAGCCCCTGTGAAAATTGAGGGCCAACTGTAGTCCTAAAAAAAACAAAATTTCCCAGGCTCTGATCCAATTTGTATTAGTGAAGCAAAAGCTTGCTGTATGAACCTTTTCAGCATGCAGAATGCCTTGGTGTATTTTGAAGTCATTCACCTCCCTTTTGGGACAGGGTTAGAAACTGTCGACTTATTCTGTAGGTCTGATCATAAATGCAAAGCAGGAACATTGATTTGCCCATTTCCTCACTTCTACAGAACAATTCATAAAGCACGGAAGTTCTAACTGGTCAATCAATAGTTGCTACTTAAATCAGAGGCACTGCGGTCTGCCTGTGTTATTAAAAGTGTTCCTTTTGAAGACGATGCTCAATGAAAAGGGAGGAACTGATTCAACCTCAGCTTAGACTCCAAACTTAAGTGCTGGAGGAAGCTGTGTTGTTAACCACATTCAAGGCTTTTCCTGTTTGGTTCCTGCCCAAGGAGAAATAAGGAAATGCATCTCCTTAAAAAGCACTTCAGCTGTTCCTAGTTGCTTCATGGGAAACAAGACAAAGAAAACTGTTGACCATTGTGTTTCCCACCCGCAAACCCATTCTAATGACTGCAAAAATTAAAACAGAAGTTAGTGTTTACAGGATGACCCTTGGCTATCTCTTCCTGAAATGTAATTATAGAATCATGAGATGGCCTACTGCTTCAATTTTTTCTAAAGGATTTGGGTTACTTTATGATAAACGGATGTTGTTATTGTGGGCTCTTAGGAAATGTAATGTGGAAAGTCTTACACTGAATTTCCCTGACTGTGCAGGGAATGGAAATTTTGTAGCTTAAGCTTGTGAAGAGTGAAATGGAAGCTGGGTAAAAAATGTCATTCATAAGCACATGTTTGTTATAGGCCATGACAGGATAACCGTGGTTTGGTATGGGATCTTATAAAAACAATTGCTCCCCCTGACCGCTGGTACTTTTTAGACCTTGGAAAAGTTACTGTTTTGGGTTTCAATCCCAGAATTGGCCAGTCACCATGACCAGTGGGATTTGAGGAGTCAAAGTTCAAAGAGTAACACAACTTAGCTCCCCTCTTTTAAAATTTCCATCAAATATAATTTTAGATCAAAATGTTCACATCCTCAAAATCAGGGTGGGTTGGCCTGAGCACTTTCAGAGATTTCTTTCAGTATTGCTGATCAGAAATCATGCTTGTATGAAGAGAGGAGGATTTTCATATACACGAAAAAGGAATACATTATAGAACAGTGATGTCTGAATTTGACAATACCCCTTTAATGTTGGATCTTTTAAACAGAAAATGGCCAAATTATGGTAATCGTAATGGCTCACAACCTTGACAGTGTCCCTTTAATTAGCCTGCAACAATGAGGTAGGTTTTGATTCACTTGCTCAAAATGTCTGCAGGCTAGCCGATGTACAATCAGTGTCAGCATTTGTCACTGAGACAATTAAGTTTATCGCACCGGGTTCTCGGCCCGGCCCAGCAGGAAACGGAAATGAGTGGGGGACGGATTTTACCGCACACACCTGTCCCTCACTCGTTCCGTTCCCCCTCTCTTCCCTGCCCCTTCCGTTCCAGAGGGGACGCTTTTTGAGAACTGTTCAGAACAGTTCTCAAAAATTTCCCCCTCTGGAACGGATTAAGAACGGAAGAGAGGGGGAACGGAATGAATGAGGGACGGATGCGTGCGGTAAAATCCGTCCCCCACTTGTTCCGCACTCGGCCCTGCTCCTTCCGTTCCGTTCTCAGAACGCACGGAAGGAACGCAGTGCGATAAAGTTCATAGTTGGTAATAGACACAATAGGATTCTGAAAAGGCGAAGCAGTCTTCTAACAATGGGGAACACAAGAAACAAAGCAGTCTTTTGTACCTGTGTGTGCACATGGTAGACACTTGGGCTGGAATCCTGTTGGTGACATAGCAGACTTAAAATCCAGTTACACTGCCTGAATATGTGATTTTAATGTCAATGTGCCATTACCTCACCATGCACACAACTGAATTGTCAATGCTGATACATGTTCCATGGCCATTTAGTTGCCAGGGAAAGATGGGTGTGCCCCAGACAGCATCTAGCTGCATTCCTACAGCCAGAAGCACAGAGACAACCTTTTCCTCCTAGATCTTCAGCTTTCAGTCAAGTTGGTGGACAAAAGTTGCACCAATTAGGTAAACTGCACAAATATAAAAGTGTATAAAATGTGCAGAAAGAAAAGTAAAAAGGGCCGTGTAACCTGATATCAAAGATAGGAAGAAAATACAGGTGGAATTTAGTGAAACTCAGCAAAAGCAAGGTTGGGAGCTTTCCATATCATTACCAAGCGCTCCATGTTTGAAGGGCAATAAGTGGTCCTCCTCCCCTGACTCTCCGATCATGTTTTGGGATCAGAAATAATATATCATGTTGTTCAATACTATTTGACAAGTCTCCTTCTCAGGAGTAGGAACATAACATGAGTTTTTAAGGAGTTATTTGTCAATATTCTACATTAGCTACATAGTTACATAACTAAGTACAATACCACCCCGTGGCCTGGCAATTTAAATCTTACAGTTGAAAATGGCAATTTGGAAAGATCTACCTAAGAATAATCCATATCAGATCTACTAGTTTTATGGTACACTTGTAGATCTGATTACTGGTGAGTCATCTCTGTTGATCGACAAAGATGTCTTTTTGCATTTCTCCAGGACCAGTTTTTATGTCCGTAGACACTGGAGAAAAAGATTTATTAAAGTGTCTGTGCTCATCCTTGTATTTCCAGATTTACTTCACTGATTACAACAGGAATACATATTTGTGGCAGCAGAGATTTGGATAGGAAAGATAGAGGAAAAGAGACTCTACTTTAAACACAATGAACTGCTTGTGTTTGCCATTACAGAAGTATGTCTTCAAGAATGAAGCCGTTTGAGACCAGGTTTTACACAGTGCTAAATAGGACAAACTGCCAAGATTTTAAGGCTGTTGTGTATACCCATATGAAAAGGCTAGTTTGAATTTTGCAAAAGTGGTCTAGGAGCAGATGGAGTATATACACTTTGTATTTGCCCTCTGTGAAGCCAGTTAGAATTTTAAACTGGAACAAATCAATAGAAATAAAGATGAAAATGCAGTCTGTTTGTGTATGTGTTTTTTTTTTTTAAAAAAATGAGCAAAGAATGTTAACTGTGCATTCAGTTGGCAAAAATGACATGTCTGCCCTGCTCTGCTGAGACACGCTGGTGGGAAAGAAGAAGCATAGCATTTGTTCATTTAAAGATAAGGATAACTCCCAGCGCAGCAAAGACTGCAAGCAGAATGCAATGAGAGCTTGGTCCAATTTTTTAAAGAAAAATTCTGGTCACGTCACTTGAAAGTGCTTCTTCCAAATTCTTTATGTGAATTGTGAATTCGTCCTCACCCTCATTCTGCCACTCCACTGGCAATTGGGGCTAAAATGGTTCTTCTTCTTCTTCTTCTTCTTCTTCTTCTTCTTCTTCTTCTTCTTCTTCTTCTTCTCTCTCTCTCTTTCTCTCTCTTCCCATGTCTACAGAAGGTGACAACATAAACAACACCAAAGGCCACACAGGGGAATGTGACACTGGCATCAGCCATGCAACCTTTTCAGCATTTAGAGGATTGGGTCATTGTAGAGAGACAACATAGCATTGTAATTGGGTGGATAAGAAATATTTTTTTTTTCCAGTGCAGGGATCCATATCATGCCACCTATGTGCTTCATGTTCCGATTCTTGGTTATTTTTTCAAGAACTGGGCTCCTACCAGATTCCCACCCCTCCCATTATTTTATTTTATTTCATTCTTTCTCAGAAATGTGAATTTCTCTTCAATGAAACTGTTCTAGTTCTAATTAAGTTCTGATGTTGGAATGAAATGGAATGGCTAGGACTGAAGCATAATCCAGATAAGACAGAAGTGTCTGTGTCAGTGTAAAGGAAGATCAGGAAAGAGGGATTCATCATGTGTTAGATAGAGTTACCCTCCTCTTAAAGACTTAATCCAGGTTGACATTTTTTCTTTCAGATACTGTCCCCTCCCTGATCTTAGGTGACTTTAACATCCACCTCGACGATCCCAAGAATTCCTCAACCTCTCGCTTCAGTTCTCTTTTAGCTTCCTTCGGTCTCCAACCACATTCCAACTCTCCAACCCATTCCCTTGGTCACTGTCTTGACTTAGTTCTCCCTTCCAAGTGTGCCGTGTCCGACTACTCGGCTTCTGATTTTCCACTATCTGACCATCACCTACTTTCCTTTACTCTTACCTACATCCCACCTCCCCGTCGTACCGTCCTCTGCCAGTTCCGCAATCTTGATTCTCTTAACCTTAACCATCTCACTCAGTCCTTGGACTCATCCTTCGCTTCTCTCAATCTTGGGGACTCTGCTGATTCAGCTATGTCTTTACTGAATTCTACTCTCTCTTCAACTCTTGACAGCTTTGCCCCAGTTTCTACACGCGTGTCCTCCTCTTCCTCTACGACTAGGCCTCAGCCCTGGATCACTCCCATTGTTAGATTTCTCCGGTCCTGCTACCGAGCAGCCGAACGTCTCTGGAGAAAGTCCAGGGAGTGGGCCGACTTTATCCATTTTAAGTTCGTTCTTTTATCCTTTTCACGCGCCCTGTCGATGGCAAAACGAGACTACTTTAAATCATTGATCTGCGCCAACGAGAGGCGCCCGCAGCATTTGTTCTCCTGTTTCAACACACTGTTAAAACCCTCTCCTCCTTCCGTCTCTCCATTATTTTCTCCCTCCGACTTCGCCAATTATTTCATTACAAAGGTCACTACCATTCGTTCTGAGTTAACTCTTCATGATTTGGTTCCCACCATTAATCTCCTCACCCCTCCTACTAATAAACTCTCTGTGTTTCCTCCTGTTTCTTTGGAAGAACTCTCTTTGCTGCTGAACTCATCAAAACCCACCACCTGCTCTCTTGACCCACTTCCTTCTCGTCTTCTAATCTCTATAGCCCCCTCTTTGTTACCCTCCCTCTTCTATATCTTTAATCTCTCTCTCTCCTCGGGTTCCTTCCCCTCAGTCTTCAAACATGCCTTAGTTTCCCCTATCCTGAAAAAATCCTCTCTCGACCCCTCTTCCTTGGCTAGCTATCGTGAAATCTCTCTTCTTCCTTTTCTCTCTAAGGTGTTGGAACGAGTTGTCTGTTCATGCTGTCTTGAGTTTCTTGAAACCAACTCCATTCTGGATCCCTTCCAGTCTGGTTTTCGCCCATGGCACTCCACAGAGACGGTCCTTACTAAGATCTCGAACGATCTTTTGCGGGCCAAGGCGAACGGCCTTTATTCTATCCTTGTCCTTCTCGATCTGTCTGCGGCCTTTGACACCGTGGACCACTGTCTCCTAATAGATGTACTCTCTGACCTTGGTTTCTTGGGCCTTGTTCTCGATTGGTTCACATCTTACTTGTCAGATAGATCTTTTTCAGTGGTCTCGGGTGGTCAGACCTCGTCTTCTGTCCCCTTATTTGTTGGAGTTCCTCAGGGCTCTGTTTTGGGTCCCCTTCTGTTCTCTTTATACACACTCTCCCTTGGCAAACTTATCAGTTCTTTTGGTTTCTCCTACCATCTGTACACCGATGATACCCAGCTGTACTTTCCACTCTTAATCTTTCGCCAGAGCTAGAGCAGCAAGTGTCATCCTGTTTAACAGCTGTCTCCTACTGGATGCACCATTGGCGTCTGAAGCTCAATATGTCCAAGACCGAGCTTCTTGTTTTCCCTCCTAAGCCCACCCTTCACTACTCCTTTTCTATTTCTGTCAATAACGTCTCTATCCAGCTGGTCCAGGAAGCCCGCAGTCTTGGTTTCATCTTTGACTCCTGTAGTCTGTAGATTTTTTCTCTATAATATCGCCAAAATCCGTCCATATCTCTCAGCTTCTACCGCAAAGACACTGGTCCATGCCCTAGTGGTCTCACGACTAGACTACTGTAACCTCCTCTTGGCAGGGCTTCCCCTCTCTCATCTCCACCCATTAATTTCTGTTCAGCATTCAGCTGCACGCATTATTTCACTCGTTTGCCATTATGATCATGTCTCCCCTCTGTTGTCCTCCCTTCACTGGCTCCCTTTTCCTTTCCGCATCAGGTACAAACTTTTGCTACTCACCTTTAAAGCCCTGCATGGGCTGGCCCCTCTTTATTTAACCTATCTTCTCTCTCCCTACATCCCTACTCGCACTCTCCGCTCTGGTAGCCAAAGTCTCCTCTCTCAACCCAGGATCTTCTCTGCCCCATCCCGGATCTGTCCCTTCTCTCTTGCTGCCCCTCATTCCTGGAACCTTCTTCCTCTGCATGCATGGCTCATCACTTCCCTAACCAGCTTTAAAGCTGAGCTGAAAACCATATTGTTTAGGGAAGCGTTCTCAGGGAATTTGTGATTGTCATCTGGCTGTCTGATAATATTTGATGTGATTTGTTTTTATATTTGATGTTTTCAATTTGTTTTTTCTTTTCTATATGGTAATTTTATCTATTCCTCTTTTTAATTGTTATTATCTTAGAGTGTATACCTTGGGCAGGCTTTTATATACTCTTTAATTTTACCAACTTTGTACAGTGCTGTGTATAATTACAGCGCTTTAGAAATAAAGTTTAATAATAATAATAATAAAATCCAGTATACCTATTTCTGGAGATACCTGGCCATGGTATTGTGTGTTTTACATATGTCCCCAGGGTGCTGTTGCACTCATGTCCTACTTGTGTATCGCCACAGGCAACTGGTTAACTGCTGTGTTAACAGGATGCTGGACTAGACTGGCCTTTGGTCTGATCCAAAACAGTGGCATTGGAACAGCTCAATTATGTTCTGTGGCTTTTGAAAAGTGTTCTGAAAGTTCAGATGAACCATATGCTGTGGCCAGATTTTTGTCCAGGGGATGCTTAAGGGAGCATGAGAGTCCCTTGCTATAATAGCATCATTGGTTACTGGTCTGCTTCTAGGCCCAATTCAAAGTTCTGAGTATAATTTATAGGCGGGTTACAGACCGCCATAAAGTACGCACTCCGTGCGTACTAGGGTTAGGAAGGGCCGTATTAGGGTTAGGAAGGGTCTTACCTTCCTCATGGCCCTTCTCCGTAGTACGCGTGGAGCGCATCGTAAATGGCAGCGCCCATCCACATGGGCGCCACCATTTTGACGTCTTGGACGCATAGCGTCCAGATGTGTCGTGGTGGAAGTGACGCCGCAAGGGCGCGCTTCACCCCTCGCGGCGCCACTTCCGTATTTTGAAAAGGAGCGCCATTTCGACGCTCCTTTCTCGCTGCGCCGGGAAGCCTCGTAGTCTGGCCACTGAGGCTTCCCTCCGCAGCAAATGGTGGTGGCGGGAGAACGGCCGCTTGAGGGCGGTCTGTAACGGGCCATAGAGTTGTATATGATTTGCATCCAGGCTATTTCAAATATCCTAAATCCATTTGCTTGTCCCGACTAGAGTAGAACCATTGACTAAATAAAGGTATGCAAGTATTTGTTGGTAACTATATGAGACAATACTGGCTCTCTCAAGCAAAGTGATCCAAATAGCAAGTCATGGTCTAATGAAGGGGAAAAGAAAAGACGACAATGGAGAATATCACATGGGGTAAAGGATGGAATGCTCCCATTATTACCCTATTCTTATGGTGCAACAACATGAAGCTTTTCTGACAATGTCTGTCATTATCTCATCCTGAAGTCATCCTTACTGAGCAATCACAATAAGATTTTCCCATAGGTGGCATGATATGGATCCCTGCACTGGAAAAAAAAATCTGTTTTATACATCCAGTTACAATGGTATATTGTCTCCCTGCAATGACCCAATCCTCTAAAAGCTGAAAAGATTGCATGGCTAATGCCATAGCACTTCTCCTGTCCTTCTTCCATCACAGAAGTGGCATGGCTGATGCCATTGTGCTTATCCCGTTCTTCTCCCGTCACAGAAGTGGCATGGTCCCATCACTTTGTAGTAACAGAAACTCCTTTAATACATGTGCCACTGACAGGTGCCACTGATAGGAGAAGGACAGGATAAGTACAGACACGCTAAGCACAGGACCGGGTAAGGATGGAAGTGATCTCTCCTTATCTCGTGTGATAATCTCCACTGACTGCAAGTCAGAGTGATGAAGAAAGAGAGAGGAAGTGAGTATACCTGCAATTTATTAATAAATATAGGCTTGTAAATCTTGTTGTTGTTGTTGTTGTGTGCCTTCACATCTTTTCTGCAGTAAATCTAT
The DNA here is from genome assembly GCF_019175285.1 of Sceloporus undulatus. Lineage (NCBI taxonomy): Eukaryota > Metazoa > Chordata > Lepidosauria > Squamata > Phrynosomatidae > Sceloporus > Sceloporus undulatus. The sequence goes on from NC_056527.1 coordinate 18,789,043, forward strand.
CACGGGGGTTTCTTGGCAAGATTTATTGAGAAAGAGTTTGCCATTGTGTTCCTCTGAGACTGAGAGTTTGTAATGTGCCCAAGATCATGGAGCAGCTTTCCATGGCTGAGCAGGGATTAGAACCCTGGCCTCCAAATTTATAGTCCAACACTTAAATTACTATACCTTAGATTGCTAATTCTCAAAGTGTTGAGTTAATCATGTTCCCACTGATTCAATAGATTTGCTTTGGTTGGTGTTAGTAGTTGGATATAGGTCAATGCTATCTCCATATATAAATGTGTTTTTTTCAATCTCTCTCTCTCTCTCTCTCTCTCTCTCACACACACACACACACACACACACACACATATATATATATAAAAACAAAGACACCCCTACCAGTTTCAGTGCTGAATAGAGAATCCATTTTGTGACTTAGCTATTGAGAGATTCAAATAGCGAGAAGCTCATTTGGTGGACTCTGGGTTGTTATTGTTGTTGTTGTTTGGCTTTTAATCTGAGGTACAAAGAACTCCTGCTCCAATTTCTCTGTGCCTCTATCATTTATTTCCTCCCCTGTATCTTTAAATACAAACTGTACGGCTGAAAGCAATATATTTTCAGAGTGCTTCAGCAGTGACAGATGACTTTTACCTGCCTTTCACTGTTTCCTTCTCAGAATTGGTATTCAGAATCAGTTTCAGTGCCTGTTTTGTGTTTCCTTAGGCCAGGCGTACTAATATTGATACTTACCTATTACTGCAGTAATATTCAGGAGGCAAAGAAGCCAGGGAGGGGTGGGGGAATCCTGTTTGGGATAGGATCTGTGGAACCAAAGTGGAATATATTCTTTTTGCCTTCAGCTTTGAAGGCTTGGAAAGTCCCATTATCCTGAATTAAATTGGCTTAGTCTAATGCATACAGATGGCGATACCTTGTGCAAGCTACAGCTGTCATATTTTTCTTCTCAAAGGAAAAGCAGTCTGGGGGGAAAGTGTTAGCTCTCTACATGCAACAAACAGCAAGCTTTCATAACAGAAAGGTGATAGAAGGAGGCCTGATTTTGTTGGGTGGTACTTTTAAAAAACAATTTCACGTTTTCTGCCTCATTTTAGACCATTTTATTTCTAGGAAACAGCAAAAAATGTTGAAGGCTAGCTAAGTGGCTTGTCTGATGCTGAATGCAATTATTGCCCTTGTAAGAATGTGCAAGTTTTTGAGTCATACAGAGTTCTTCAGGCAGATGCTCAAGGAACTGTTCTGTTCTGCTGTAAGTTTACACATTCTTTTCTAAGTAAAATATGAATACAAGGGCAGAGCCTATAGCCAGCTGCTCCCCAAATGATCAGTAAATGCTGGCCACTTGAAAATGTCTGAGGAAAGCTTTTGCTCCAAGGATTCCTCTCTGTCCCCCCATGCTTCCCCCCAAAAATGTAAAAACCATTAACCTTTTCAAACTATTCAAAGAGCATGCTTATGAACATCCCATAACTTCCAGGACAAAGAGGGAGGTGTTTTCCCATCTCTGTCCTACGTCTGATAATTTCCATGGGATCTAAGCATAAATAAAATTATCTAAACATTTTCTAGAACATGGCCACATAGCTTGAAAGACCCACATAAAACTATACAAATTATCTGACTTTGAATCATTGCATATAGAGTTGGCCCTCCATATCCTTGGATTCAGCATCCATTGGATTCAACCATTTACAGTTTGAAATTAAAAAAATAATTAAAAAATAATCTTGATTTAACCATTTTATATAAGAGACACCATTTTACTATGCTATTGTATATAATGGGACCTGAGCATCCATGGATTTTGGTATCCATGGTGTTGGAGCATATAGATTTATTAAATTTTGGCGTGTGTGTGGAATACACTTTGACTCCAAGCTCACCTCCTAGGGGCACCAACATTTCTCCAAAGCAAAGAGGTCATGTAGGCAGCTTGCAAAAGAGGAGGCAGGAGCCCTCGAGAGAATAACTAGAAATTCCCCAAAGGAAGTTTGGGAGTTGCTAAACAGGAAAACCATCACCTCCAAAAACCAACACAATACCAGCTGTTTGTTTTCAACCTCACACATGATGGCTAGTGATTAAATCAGTGGCCACCCATTCAGCTGTTTGTCCTTCTCGATTGTGTCCAGATCCAAGTGCATTGACTAGGCTATTCTTCCTCTTGGCTTAACAAAGGCCAAGGTCTTTACAACCTTTGTCTCGGCTGCAGCCAAGCCATTAATCTCATCGCTAGCAGCTAGAATTTGCCTATACAGTATAACCTTTAGATCCAGTTATACAAGTGTGCTATAGTCAGAATACAGCCTGGCTTCACTTCAGACCGGACTCTGATTTTAGCTCCCTTGGCCATTTTTCCCCATGTTTTGGCTGCTGTGCCTTCCATTATCCACGTCTTCATTGAGTTCCCAGAGAAGCCTTTGGAAGTAAGTATTTCCCGTAGATTTGCCTCTCTCAACTCTCTCAGCCAAATTTACCTCCTTTACTTTCATTGAGAAGTGTGTGTGTGTGTGTGTGTCCTTTGATGTGTGTTTGTTTCCCTTTGTTAATAAATATTTAGACTTAATTGGACCAATCTGTTTCTGTGTCATCTCTCAAGGGATCTTTTGGCACTCTGGTATACACTATGGGACACGGTCCTGTGAAGGTTATTACTCTCAGCAATTTGAGCTAAATTAAGAAATTCCCCTAATTTTACACTTCCTAAGAATGGGGCAGGGGTGTCTCCTAGAACCAAACCCCAGTGGATACTACCGTAATTCCCAGATTTCCCCCATCAGCATGTCCAGTGACCATTCTGGGTTGTGGATTCTGGAAACTGGAGTCCAAAAATAACTTCTTAAAAGCTTTTCCCTTTGTGACAATCTGAACACCATTGTCAGAGGGGAAAAAACAAGAGATAGGGTTGGCAGCTGTCTTGAAGAAAAAATAGTCTCCTCTGCTTATGTGTTATATTAGCTCCTTGATCTTCATGGAAGATTTAAATGATGTCAATGTAAGTATCACCACCAGCAGAGGAATTTGCAGATCACAATGATGTTAAAGGCACAGTAGAGACTGGGGTGGTGGTGGGGGGAATGCAGCAACCCTACCAGGCTGGTTTTCAAAATCTGCATCTCTGAGATCTCATTTATAATGCATTCTGACTCATATGTTCTGCAATGTTCAGTGGGGCTTACTCCCATGTAGCTTTGAAAGATAAAAGCTAATGGTGAATAACTATGCTTTAAAAAGATCTGTTTTGAGAACATAATCTGACTTGCAGTTCTTTGTTGTGGCTTTAGAGAGAAATCTTGTCCAACGACCAAGAGTATGACAAGAAATACAGCTGGTGTTGTACAAGTGTCATGCTAAGTGAACACAATGAGGGTTCTGTTTAAAGGTTATCTAATTTATGTCCCTCTGCCCCTGATTCCCATCTGGATACAGTTTTGCTTAGAGAAATGGGTAAAAGAGGGAACTCCTGTTCTCATAGATAAAAGAGTAAAATATACCAGAATGAAATAGAATGAAAGTACTTTCCCCAGTAATTTGTACTGTACAATAATTTCCAGACTCTTACCTAGCATGCCATAGCATTTCCAGTTTCTACATATGGTTGCGAATGCTGGACACTGAAGAAAGCTAACAAGAAGACAATCAATTCATTTGAAATGTGCTGGAAGGGAGTTCTACAGATACCATGGAGTGCCACTAAATGGGCCCTACAAGTCATAATGCCCAAACTGAGGCTATTGTACTTTGGACATATCATGCACTGACATGACAAATTAAAAAAAGATGATTATGCTTGGTAAAGTGGAACACAGTAGGAAAAGAAGAGGCCCACATTACAGATGGATTGGTTCAGTCAGGCAAGCTGCTGGGTAAACAGAATGGAAGGCTACACAGTTCTTTGTTCTGATCTAACATTGCTAATCTTTCATTCTTAACTGTGGGGGGATAGTGATGAGAGGGAGTGATCAAACAGACCCAGCTCCACCAGGGATAGCCTGAAGAAAGAGGCTCCTCCCTCCTTAACTGTCATCTTCCAGCCTGAAAGGGAGTGATCAGGCAGGCCCAGCTCCACCAGGGATAGCCTGAAGGAAGAGACTCCTCCCTCCTTAACTGTCATCTTCCGGCCTCCTATTCCCCTCCAACTATGTTCTGACTGTGTGGGGAAGAGGCTTGCGTACCCTAATGAAGTTGTGAACTATGCTGGCGGTGGTATAATAGCCACCGGTAGGGCCTTCCATGCCAGACAGGTCACAACCGAAGGGTCTGACCAAGAGTGCCAAAGGGCAGGATGGGCTCTCTAGCCTTATGACAACCATCCTAGGAGAAGGAAAACTCTAATCTCAAACCTGGGCAGATGGTGCTTGTCTAACCCTGTAAGGTCAACCATCTAAGAGAAGGAAACTCTAATCAAACCTACGATCCGAGGACCTCACTGCCACCATCCATGCTTGTCAAGGCCTCAGCAGTTGAACCTCTGGTTTAAAGGGTGAGGCCAGTTCTGTGCACGCTGTGCTCCACCAGAAAATTCCATTGCACAGGCTCGAAGGATACATCCAACGTCATCAACGCCCTTGTAGAAAGCATGGATGAGTCCTTCCTGAATCTTTGTTCATGAAGTAAAGCCAAGAAGATGAGGGGATACAGACAGGCAGTTCCATGCTGCCCATTTTTGCCCCTTGTTGGTGCTGTGCCAGCCACATGGCATGGCACCAACATGCTCCCTAAAATGGAACAGCTCTAGACATCATAATGGCGCTTGCGTGCCATGATGGCGCTGCTTCCGGCGAGTGCCATTTGGGTGCTCGGATACCCGTCCATCATCGTCGTGCACCCTGAGTAAACGGGGTACAGCAATATGGTGCATGGGCACCGAAAGCAGGGCTGGGTGCGTGTGGACGCCGAGCCCTACCGAGTCCTAATTTTGGCTCCAGGCCGGTGCAAAGCACCAGACTGTACAGGACCTATGTTTTCTTCCCCTTTCCAAAGTATTTAGAACCAGTATGTATGTGTGTGGAGCCCTGGTGGAGAAGTGGTTAAATGCCTGTACTGCAGCCACTCACTCAAAACCATAAGCTTGCGAGTTCAAGACCAGCAAAAGGGCTCAAGCTCGACTCAGGCTTGCATCCTTCTGAGGTCTCTAAAATGAGTACCCAGATTGCTGGGGGCAAATTAGCTTACAGTTGTAAACTGCTTAGACATTGCTTAGGCAGCTTGAAGCGGTATATAAATGAAGCTTGTTTGTTTCTGTGTGTGTGTGTGTGTGTGTGTGTGTTGTCCTATTGGACTGTTTGACAGGAACACCACTTTTCATATATTTCATTTTTCCATGCAAAAATAGAATATCTCAAATGTTTCTTCCATGCCGGGTGATGTCACAGCAGCATTTGTACATTTTTGATGATTTTTCACACTTCAGGATTTCTTTTCAAAATATTTGTTTGCCCAAAGAATGGCATTTGCAGCACATTCACTGTTTTCTACACAGAAATGTTGTTACATAAACAGTGGCCTGATATAAAGGTTCATTTGACACTTGATGTAACAGAAGCCTGGTAGTAAATAATGGCAGACATCCTGCATTATAGTTACAGATTCATAATACTTCAGGGGATCATTAAAATCTTACAGACAAGTGTGTGTATATGTTCACAAATAAGTGTGCATGTGTTCACAAATAAGTGTGGGTTCTCCACAACTCTTCCTCCGGCTTGAATGTTGGAGGCTAAGTAGCAATTATGAATACAGAATAGTTACAAACTAATAAGTCAATGCTTAGGCCCTGCTTTCACGGGTGAAATAAAATGGCCTCCCCCTATCCTCTCGGCAGGGAGTCTGGATGATACACAGCCCAAACCCCAGTCCAGCCCTTCAGCACCAAAACTGGGTACATCCCCTTCTAACAAAATTTTAAAACTTACTATTTGCTCCAGATCTTCCTGGGAGATCTGAACCAATCTGTTCTGATGCCATATTGGAATGGAAGTCTCTAGGTAGTAGGGAGTGGCTGGAGCAGCTCCAGGTCCAAGATATTCTGGGTTGTCCCTTGAATAATCTGTCCCATGCAGACAAGGCCTTAGTCATGACTGTGACACTATTGTGGCACTATTGTCACAATCATACTCCCCTCCAACTTCTTTACTGGGCATCAACTGCATGAAGAGAAGGAGGTCCATTCCATTCCAGCAATTGCAGCACAGGTGCTGTCAGGTTTGGGAGAGTCAGGCCAGGAGAGGACACTTGGTCATGATTCTGATCCTACTGACACAATCTTTACTTAGCTAAGTATAATTAACTTGTATACTACTATACTTAACTAAGCAGCTGATGTAGAATACTGGCCAGTAATATGTGGTAAAGTGGAAAGACAGTAGGCAAAAAAGAGACGACCTCCTTACAGGTGGATTGACTGAACTGATTAAGCCACAGCTCTGCAAGGCCTGAGCAGGGTTGTTAATAACAGTTTCTTGGAGACATCTTAACCCTAGGGTCACAATAACTCAAGGCCAACCTGACCACACACAACAACAAATATTTTCACAGTTAATTTTGGTTGAACAAGTGGAAGAACACTGGTAAGTATGACACCAAGACACACCATGTGCGTACTGTCAGAAAACAAGGCTTCTCATAGCAGTCAGTTCTTATTTTTCCTGTTTAATTTTTCTCTTGGAAGAGCTCTCTGTGATTGGCAATGACTTAAGTCTAAAAACATTTGTTCATTGCCCAAGAAGTAGAACATTTAAAATAATGCAGCAAACATGGCCTAGTTATTGGGCCACAATTTCATTTCAATTTTTATGGATAGTTACATTTCATTTTCTGAGTCTGCGGGGGAAAAAATAAACACTATTATAAAGGTTGGCATGATGAACAAGAACGTAGAAGGGCTTACAAAACAGGAACACAATGCTAAATTATATGTAAATATTTCTACAACAATTGTTTGGCCTTATTTATAAGCTCATGAATATAACCTCAGTATTCATCAACTCCATTCCTCCCTCCTCTCTCCCACCCCTATTTTCTCCTTTAAACTCTAGAAATTTCTCAGTACAAAAACCCAGAACAAAACTTTTATGTTGAGCTATATAATCCTGTAAGGAATTGTGTACAAAAGAATATGTTGAATACTTGCTTTGGGATTTTATTGAATGCCTTCATGATGGGCTTTTTGTCAGGCCCGGGCCTATTGGAAGGGCATCAGAGCCTCTTCATTTATTCTTATTCAACCTTTAGACAAGTGATCCCCAAACTTTGGTACTTCGGGTGTCTTGAACTTCAATTTCCCAGGATTCCTGGCTTTTGGACACAGTGTCTGGGGCTTCTGGGAGATGAAATCCAAAATACCTGGGGGACCAAGGTTAGACCATTCCATTCTGTTTTATGCATTTTCTGTGTATCACACAATGTGTTCTGCATCCCTTATACTATGCTGCTGTTCTCAGTTGTGGTGAAATGACTATGTTTTCTGTATATGGAAGCTGGGGTTGGGTGGGGGTAGAAAACATTGTATTGTTTGTCTCAGGCAGCAAAAAATCTTGAGTCAGACCTGTTTTAAATTGTGAAGGTACAGTACAAGTGGAAAATGGCTCATGGTCCCCAAATGTGTGAAAGAACCCTATAAAACTGCTATACATATCGGACCTATTCTTATGCATGGCTAGGTGACACCTTGGGATCAGAACAGGGCTACTTGGCATGATTCCCCTTCTTTAATTTACTCTTTCATGTGAGCATGAGGAATGGCATGTGTTCTATTGTTGCTTTGTACAATTTTTGGTATCATAGCAAAACAGCCACACCATGTTGCAGGTGTAAGGATCCACCTGTTTAAGCCATTGCACGATGGAACTTCTGGCTGCTGGACCCCTGCCACCAAAGTCTTTGCAGGACCAGGCACAGGCTGCCAGAGTCCTGAAAGGATCAGGGCTAAGCCAGCAGACATAGCTGGCTCTACTCATGCAGGGCAGCTGGAGGTACAGCCATGTAAGGGTTGCATTGATTTCTCAACCCTTGCCACAACAACACAGTCTTCTGTGCTGTTTGTAGCTGTTCTGGTTGCATTTTGTTTTGTTTTGTTAGCCTTTGGTCTGTTTCCTGACAGTGCCTCTGGCCCATTAGACTCCTGGGTTTCTGCCTTGCTGTGTTAATGCCTGGTCTGCTCCCTGACTTTATAGAATCATAGAATTGGAAGAGACCACAAGGGCCATCCAGTCCAACCCCCTGCCATGCAGGAAATCCAAATCAAAGCATCCCCAACAGATGGCCATCTAGCCTCTGCTTAAAGACCTCCAAGGAAGGAGACTCCACTACATTCTGGGGGAGTTTGTTCCACTGTCGAACAGCCCTTACTGTCAGGAAGTTCTTCCTAATGTTGAGGTGGAATCTCTTTTCCTGTAGCTTGTATCCATTGTTCCGGGTCCTGTTCTCTGGAGCAGCAGAAAACAAGCTTGCTCCCTCCTCAATGTGACATCCTTTCAAATATTTAAACAGACTTTGTCTCTGGCCCATTGGACTCCTGGAACGCTGCCTTGCTGTGTTTAGACTTTGGTCTATTTCCTGACCTTACTCTTGCCTCCATCCTGTTAGACTCTCCATGTTCACTATCCACAGTCCTGGCCCCAGCAGCCCACCTTAGAATACAGTCTACCCATGCCTTGAAGCTTCACAGCAGATTCCTAAAAGCCTGAGAGTCCCTAAAACTGACCTCAGATTATCTAAGAGGTATGAGAAGTGTTTTTTCTTCTTTTGTTCTCCATCTCATAAGGGAATGTGTATATTTCTGTCTTACTAGAGTCAGGTACAAATCACTGCCCATACCTCTGGTGAGAGCACTTGCTCCCTTTTCTTATAGTATGCTGGAGAGGAGAGAAAATGCCCACCTATTTTTGTTGAGTATCACTGATATATGGTCTTCTAGTGAGTGCTTTCATGATGGGCTTTTTGTCAGGGCTGAGCCTATTGGAAGGGCATTAGAGGGCAAGGTGACAACAGAAAACTGTTTCCTACGTATCATTTAAATTCTCATTCTTTTTGGTGAGATACTTAAAGTTCTAGGTAAGGGTCCATCATTTCTTCAAAGTGCATATTCTTCCTTCATTTTGGTTATTAGAAACGCATAGAGAGTTTATTTAGTTGGATCGATAATGGTAGAATAATGTATTGCTACTTTTTGTTTTAGTCAGTTACTGTTTAATTATTAATTAGTTTGTGTTTACTGATTTAGTTCAGTGTTTTAGTATTGTGTTTTAGCTTTAGTTATATATATACGTGTGTGTGTGTGTGTGTGTACATATGTCCATATATATGTATATCTTTTACCTTTTCTCCTCTTTTGGTTTCTGTTCCTATTTTCACCTCTTTATTATTATGTTGGTTGTATAATAGATCTAAAAAATACTACAAAGAGCCCCCCAAAAGTATGGAATGAGTAGATGTGAAGAGAGAACAAGTGGCAAACCCCAACAAAATCCAAGGCATTATATTATGAGAATGCATACTTTTATGGCTCAGTTTGGAAGTGCCCAATATTGATTTCATGGATGATAAACAGATAATTTGACCCAAGATAGCTTCTTAGTTCCAGGTGATAATAGAGAGCATTGTGAAAATTACCAAACAGTATATGATTGAAGCATGCCAGAATTCCTTGTGGTAAGTCCAATGGACTTTCCTGGAGTTGCCCCATTGAAATCATAAGACAAAATATGACTACTGTGCCCCACTGACTTAAGTGGATCATTTAAGATAGAACTAGTTTTGGGGTTAGCCTATTTTATATGCGGGCAGAGATTCTTAGTTTGGGCACAGTGGATTTAGTTATACTTAGAGGAGACCCATTTAAATCAAGAAGACTTGAGGCAGTCACTGCTAATTTATATTCTGTTACTTTTAATGGAGCTATCCTAACAGTAGCTATGGCTAAATCCAAGTCTATAACTTTGTGATAGTAGTCTTTACTTCCTTTAAAAAAATGAGACCACAATTGTAGTTCTTTCAAACATAGCTATACCATCTCTTGCAATCCTAACAAATTAGATCAATGCCTAAGGAGAGACTTAGCAATTTCCCCCTGTATTATTTTCATTATACCAGCAGGATCAGGCAAATGGAAACTTTCCTTGTTTTAGCAGTTGCGTGGTTTCCAGGTACATCCAGTCTGCAAGCTGTCTTGTAAATAGCAGCTACATGTGTTTTGAAACAGCCTTCAATTTAAAGCTGCAGGAGGCAGTAATTAAATTTAATAGAAACCATGTCTGTGAGGCTTAGGGTCAAAAAATCTTTAAATCCATCTACTCCTCTGCTTCTTTTCCTCAACTGATGGAAAGCAGCACAGAGGCTAGTCCAATAAAGACTTGCATTAGATCTTTTTCTGCAGGTAAGTGAGATTAGTGAGATTATTCTATTTGCCTTTTTATTGCATTCCTATTGGCATTTCTTTTCTATTTTGAGTGACTATTTGACCTTTCCTCATGGGTCTCACTAATCTTTCTGAGCATCAGTTGTTTGGATGATTCACAGATTAATTGGATGGAGCAGACCCATTACAGGTAATTTTGGCTCATATTTTCAGTACTGGAACAGCTCAGTTGCAAAAGACAAAATGGATGGAACAACCTGCTGATGCTCTCCATAGATCATAGAGATGGGAGGGGATAACTTTGACTACTTGATCACAGTGGTGCCAAGGAGCATTATTAAGAATATTGAGAGATTTGTATTTATGTGGATTTTGGTAATACCACACTTTCTGTTCATCCTGCCATGTCCCACAGGGATAAATTCCACAATGTTGTATTGGGCCAGGCAGATAGAAATGTCACTGTCATGCAGTTCAGTGCACCTTGTGAAATTGCACAGAACCTATTTTCTGTTTCTTTCCTATCAAAACTACAATATATTCTTCGCCTTTGGACTTTCCAATCAATAATCTGTTCCCTCTCTGACTCCTGCTACCCATTTTCCATGAAAGCAGTGCTATCAAGGTGATCTTGTGCATCTCTCACCTTCTCCATCTTTTATAATACTAGAAAATGGTTACCACTCAATAAGAACTAAACAAGCAATTGGCAATAGGTACAGAATAGGCAGAAAGAAGTTGTATTTAACAACATGCACAACGATGTTATTGCAGTCCTTACAGACATAAAGTTGGACCTGTGGTCCTTTGCATATTGTTGAATTTTAATTCTCATTTGCTCTCGACAGCATGGATAATGGTCATGGTTGATGAGAACTGCAGTTGAAAAACATGTAACCTCTCACATCCATATTCCAATAAAATGGCTAATAACTTACAGGGCTTTTTTGAAAAGCACAGATCAATTGAGATGAAGATTAAACTATAATGACTTATATCTGAATAAGAGAATGTGGGGACAAACAATATGGAATATGTTTTTCAACTGCATTCATGCTCTGCCTGTGAGCATTTTTTGGGAAGCATCTGCTTGTCCATCCATTGAAACAGATTGCAGAACTAAGGTGGACCTTTGATCTGATCCAGCATGGTAATTCTTATTTGCTTATCATCCTATTGTGACCAGCTAGTTTTATTTGCTCCTGACTCTCATTCTCCACATCTGCTGGTCAAGATGAATTTTGATATCACCATCTAGTTGTCATTCTCTGTCCATCTGCATTACATTTTTTAAAAAAATATCTTAACATTGTGTTGATTCAACTCAATGACTTCTGCTCAGTGGCATTTTTCTACTCTTTGATTCTGGGTATCCATTTCAAGTCATTTGTACTCCATGTTGTGTTCCTGGATGTCATCCTTACAGGAAATCACAGTAGTGGCCTCAGCCCACAGATTCTTAGACCATCAGTGTGACCTGTAGTTATAATAAGTCTGTCACAAGGGAGAATTATATGTATAAAGGCTGGGCATATTATGTTGTGATCAGAGCTTGGAAGAACTACTTTTTTGGTATTCCAATACCTCCATGCTGGATGGGAGATTCTTGAAGTTTTTCCAAGGACAACAACTCTGTGAGCAGACCCAATCCAACTCTTGATAAAATGAGGCTAACTGCCTCAGGTGGCAGGTTAAGGAACAGTGAGACAGCAGCTTCCCTTTGCAGCCAGCCCAAAGCCTCCAAGCAGGGACGTAGCCAGGATTTTGGGAAGGGGGCTCCAGACTAAGTTCCCCCATTATAATGGGGATTGGGTGCAGTGGTGCAGTGGCGCACACCATTCATTGTATCTAATGGAAGGGGGGGGGGGCGGCCCCCCCCGGGCCCCCCCCCCCCGGCTATGTCCCTGCTCCAAGCCATTTCCATCCTCATTCTCTGGTACCCTGGTGGTTTGCTTGTTGACAACCTGGATGGGATGGTTGTCACCAACTGTCAGTATTTCACACACACAGATGCTAGGAAAGGCCCATCAGC